>NW_027509042.1:5297500-5897500 GCF_051911475.1 Siphateles boraxobius
TACATAAAACACCCCAAAATAGATATGCCACAATTCTTTTCCTACACTAAAATGTTCAGCAAATGTTTTTAAACTAAAGTTAAATTCTAAAAATAAAATTAAAAATATAATTTGCATTACTGTGCAGTGTGCACTAATGCAAGGCACTGGAATGTTTGCATCACTGTCTCAGTAACCTGAAAGGGCCAAGGAAGGATTGTCGGTAACTAAATCTTCAATGTTGAGAGTGTATAAATGTAAGGATCACACAGAATAAAACCAATCAGCCAGTGTCACACACCATCCTCTGCAGTATTGTTATTGGGTACTTTCAGTGCATCTTCAACTTCTTTGCCAGGTTCCTCCTGCAGATTGGCTCTTTTGGATTCCTCTTTTGCCTCTCTATGCAGCAGCCTGTAGTTGATGCCCATTCCGATGAACAGAAACAAACTGCCAAGCAGCAGGATAAATCCACAGGCCATGTAAGTATACTTGTAGTCATGGTAGATGTCGTTGAACTTCCCTGTGAGTGTAGACAATTGTCATATAAAAAATTATTTGACTGATAATTTCTTATCAAAAAAACAAAACAAAAACATTTTAACTACCCTTTGCCTTCACTGGTTCATTTTAAAGCATACCTATTATGCAATTTTAAAGGTTCCTAATTTTGTTTTGTTTATAGGGTTAGTTCACCCAAAAATGAAAATTATGTCATTAATGACCCACCCTCATGTTGTTCCAAGCCCGTAAGACCTTATTATTTTAAAAGTTATTTTAGATTTAGTCCGAGAGTTTTCTGTCCCTCCATTGAAAATCTATGTACGGTATACTGTCCTTATCCAGAAAGGCAATAAAGACATCATCAAAGTAGTCCACGTGACCTCAGGGGGTTAGTTAGAATTTTTTGAAGTATCGAAAATAAATTTTGTTCCAAAAATAACAAAAACGATGACTTTATTCAGCATTGTATTCTCTTCCGGTTCTGTTGTCAATCCGCGTTCACGAGGCCAGTGACGCTGCTGACGTAAGACGCTGCTGACGTGTTATCTGGTGCGTCCGTGTATTCGGGTTCAAATAAATATGTCTGGTTAAAAAAATGCAAGTCTTCCCCTGTGTCGAAATCCTTAGACATGTTTGCAAAGATTGTTTTGTTTACAGCGTCCGTCTCCCTCAGACTGTAAACGAAGCTCGGGCGCACCAGATAACACGTCAGCTCGTCTTACGTCAGCGGACTCATGAACGCGGATTGACAACAGAACCGGAAGAGAATAGAATGCTGAATAAAGTCGTCGTTTTTGTTATTTTAGGAACAAAATTTATTTTCGATGATTCAAAAAATTCTAACTAACCCACTGAGGTCACATGGACTACTTTGATGATGTCTTTATTGCCTTTCTGGACGAGGACAGTATACCGTACATAGATTTTCAATGGAGGGACAAAAAGCTCTCGGACTGAATCTAAAATAACTTAAACTGTGTTCCGAAGATGAACGGAGGTCTTACGGGCTTGTAACGACATGAGGGTGAGTCATTAATGACATAATTTTCATTTTTGGGTGAACTAACCCTTTAAGGTTGTATATGCATTCACGGTAAAAAAAATAAATAAAAGCACTTTAGTTTTCTCATAATATACATTGCAGTATCACCTCACAGTATCTGAAATGGTTCGATCAAGAACCCCGCCTTTTAGAGATCCTACTCTGCTCTGATTAGTCAGATGTCGGAAACGAAACGCACATTACTATATCTCAATTTTAGCTCCAAAGGCTTCCTCAGCAATTGATACACAGTCATATGAAATGAAGTGATGGCGTTGTTGTTCACAGGCATCCAATGTAGATCATAGGCAGGCATTGTGCAAATTTGTTACAAACCTACATAGATTTGAGCATGAAGGCTGGAATTACTGAAGATTTGTTTCAGAATCGGATTCAGTTCAGAATCGGTTCTTTCTTGTGGGAGACAATAACTCCATTTGTCATTCACTTCGATGTTTTAAAACTTTGCAGACCTTTTACATTCACAAACAGCTATATTACATACTACATGAAAGGTATTATCCGAAAAAAGCATAATAGGGGCACTTTAAATGCTGCTGTGTATGAGATGTAAACACACTCCGTACTCACCTAGTAAAGGAGGCCCCAGTAACACTGGCCCACATTCCACAATCGTCACCAGTCCTACAGCACTGGAGAAACGTTGAGCCCCTACGAGATCCATGAGAGTCTCAAACAGCACTGAGCTCAGCCAGCCATAGGCAAACCCAAAGAAGATAGAGTAAATCACAAACCCTAAGTAGTCCGTGGACAGAGGGGCAAGCAGATGGCACACACCATTAAGGAAAATAGCTGCGGCGAAGAAGTACTGCACTCTTGGTCTCACCCATTTCATGTTGGCGACCATTCCCATTGAAGGCCGTGCAACCATATCTACAAAGGCCAGGACAGAGAGCAGAAAAGCTGCCTTCTCCTTGGGAATTTCTTTACTCTTGGCGTAATTACTGAGGTACACAAGAGGAGTGAAGAGGCCGAAGAACATGACCACATTACCCAATAGGTAAAGCAAAAAGCCACGATGCTTGAAGAGTGTCAGATCGATAAAGCCATTGATGATCTCTATCATGGTCTTTTGCTCTCTAGCTCTGTTGTTACTGTTAGCAGCTTTAACAGCAAGTTGGGGTTTTGGCCCAATGGGCCTCATCAGTGATCCAGCTACACAACAATTAAACAGGAGTCCACCCAGAATCAAGAAGCTCCCTCTCCAGCCGAACTGTTCAAAGAACCAAGTGTTTAAAGGAGCCAGAGTAGACAAGAAGACTGGGCTTCCAGCCATAGCGATACCATTAGCTATTGGGCGTCTTATGTAGAAATATTTTCCGATCATTGTGAGAGCTGGGTTGAGATTGAATGCCAGTCCCAGACCTGGAAAACATCAACACAAACAGTTAAAATAGAAAACTGGTCCCCAGGGTGATATTAAAATGTGTCACAAGGGTGTATCATCAACAGGAGTGCTATTACTACAAATTGCATGGGATAAGTGCAAAGATTTATGTTTAAAAGGTCCCACTTTATATTAGGTGTCTTTAACTAATATGTCAGTCCTACATTTAAATTAATAATTTGATCCAATACACTTATTGTGTACATACATGTTTTTACATTGTACTTATATTTAAAAAAAATAAAAAACACCAAACCTGTCTCTAACCTTTCCCGTATACCTCAATATAGCAGCAAAAAGTGTATTGTGATACGATATGAATAAGAAGTACCTTTTACTTATTTTTTGATGTAACTATAGTAGTTAAGGTAACCTAATATAACGCTTGACCATTTATAACAAAAAACAACAAAAAAAAGATTTTATTTATACCTCCTAAAACACCGACACAGAAGTACAAGCCCTCAAGAGTATTGCAGAAAGAGGCAGCGATGAGCCCTGCTCCCGAGAGACAGCCTCCTAAAATCATAACGCACCGACTTCCATACTTATTGACCAGGATACTGCTGACAGGACCTGGGAACAAAAATTGGAAATACAAGCTCTCAGATTCTGCACACGCACACACACAAAATAAAAATAAAATAAAAAAATAACAAAAACATTATTGCAAATATATATATTTTTTAAATTTGAAAGCAGAAAGAGATTTTATTTCCTATTTTAAGACAATTTTAAATGTTGTTTCTGAAAATGATCTTCAAACTCAGTAAGATTATACTTTAAATATAATCTTTAAGACAGTATAACATTTTAAAATACAATGAACTAAACAAAGAATGATATAATACGCCACTGCAATATTTGTGTGAATTCTTATTTTATTTATCATTTTTAGATTAAATGATGACTGTTTTGAAGTAAAGCTTTATCAAAAGTTAGTGTACTTGGTTACCAAAAAGAAAACAGGGCTGTTGAAACCTATGCTTGAGATTAAGCATAGGTTAATAGGTTATTAAGTAAGATATGTGGTAAAGAAAAATCAAGCTACAAACTAAAAAAGAACAATGGTTCAAGAAACAGCCAATTACAAGTTTTCAGGAAACTCAACGAGAGAGAGAAAATGTAACCCATGATTTGATTTTATCCATTGGGATTTGATGGGATTGAAAACAAAGGTTTTAAAAACAAAAAGGGAACGATGTTTTAGAATAGGAGCAAGTTATTACATTATGATGAAAGATTACAAAGATGTACATCTATTATCTTTTATGCACAGATTAACTGTTCACAATAACATCAGCGATGTATACTCAAAATTAAAAAGGATAAACAAATATTTTAATTTCATGGTGAAAGTTGATAGTCTCTGTTTAGACCACTAGAGGGCATTGCAGCTCTGTGGGGAAGAACAATAGAATTTGACATTGCATATTACTGCAGTAATCATCAAACTGCAGATTTTGCTGTTTCTCACCATCATCCAGCTAACTGAGGAAATTATGTTACCTGTGAAATGCAGTGGCTGTAAGACATGCTCTACTAAATCATATTTCAGATATGTTTCACTCCTATGGCAAACTTTAGCCCCAACAAACCAAACTAAAGTGTTTTGATATACTCCCCTGCAGTAGCAAACACAGTGATTACAAAAATATTAGCAGTTACGTGAGTGTTTTAAGCATTTCATGTACAGAGTCCAAATCCTATCATGAATGTAGGAAGGAAGCCTGTTAATCATGTGAAAACCGGGGAGTGACGGAGAGCGCCTGCACGTCTTCAGCCTCCCAGTATAATAGACTGCCTTGTTTGCCTCTCTAATCCACCTCATACAGTGGGGGAGCGAGTCACTGTGTGTGAACATGTACGAAAGAAAACATTAACACATTTATAAATGTGGAAATTCATTTATGTCATGTTACATCCCTGGTTTACCCCACAACAACTAGTAATACCAGTACTTTAACCAGATTTGAACATGCTTTATAAGAAATATGAGAGAACTAGAATATATAAATGGGGGGGGGGGATGTAACTGCGATTTTCTGATAAAAATTGCAATTTGAATAAAAAATTAAATATGAAAACCAGGGAGTGATGACAAGCATCAATCCAAAATAATGTGTTCTGATACTCCCCTGCAGTAGCAAACACAGTGATCCCAAAGGTATTAGTAGCTACGTGCGTGTTTTAAGTCTTCCATGTACAAATGCCAAATCCTATCATGAATTTAGGAAGGAATCATGTGAAAACCGAGGAGTGATGGTGAGCGCCTGCACGTGTTCAGCCTCCCAGTACAATAGAGTGACTTGTTTTTTCTGATAAAATTGCGATTGCAATTTAAATAAAAAATTCTGTTTGCTGTGCTTGTTCGTAGGGCGGTATAATTTGGCCAAAAAGTTGTGATTATATATCATATGGTTATAATAATAATAATTATAATTTTTAAACGTTATACCATCAAACCTGTATTTTGACAGGTAACCCCAGGGAGGCCTTAAAGCTTATCTTTAGTTGATAAGCGCTTCTCATAACAAGTATGGAAAGATGGCTGGCACATATTGCTTCCAAAAGGCACATAATAAGCAACCCAAATTCACAGCAGATGCAGAGATCGAGTTTGTGTGGAACAGCATTTACTGCAAACCAAGCAACTCTGAAATGCTACAAGCACTGGCAGATAATGAGCTGCTCATGTGTAAGAACACAGTGCTACGCTTCACTCTGAAACACGCATCGCATATATTTGTTTCCAAATTGCAGCCTTTTGAGATTTGATAATTGCACAGCCATACCATGATAATCATTAATTGTGCAGTCCTAGATAAATGTGAATGAACACTCCTCACAAATGAGCTTGAATACTTGCAAAAAACCAGCACAATACAGCAACATTGCTTCAAGCAAAGCATTGCTTCAAGCAAGCATCAGCTGAATCTAGGGCAGGGCTATCTATTTGTCCAACCAATGGCAGACAAGTGGATTCTTCAGGAAACCTGTATGAAAACATTCATTATTATGTGAAACGGCAACGTTTAGCATGAAATATTTTAGGGTAATTTGTAGCATTACTACATTCGGTAACACTTTATTTTGATGGTCCCTTTTGAACATTCTTTGCAACACTTATAGACAACAGAATGTGTTAAAGGGACCATCAAAATAAAGTGAAACCCTACATTCTGTGCACTTTCTTTTGTGCAGATTTGGTATTAAAACCACAGTACATCAAATTAATTTATATTAACATGACTTTATATGTGGTACAGACAGAATGATTTTAAATTAGAATATTCACCGACAAAGCCCTTGGGTGACATTAAATAAAAACCCACTCCTGACATATCAGATCAGTCTGCATTCATGTAAATATCCTCGTATCTGGACCTCTCTTGTTCTAGGCAAACTACCTCTGGGCTGCCTGGGTCACGACAACAAGCTTAAATGCACTAGAGGTCTATGTAGGAAGATGTCTTGGCCTAGAATGCCAAAACACCACATCCCTGGAAAATAAACAAACACCTTCTGACAGTATTTAGCTTAGAGGGCATTCAGACTTCTTTCAAATGGTGAGTGAGACAGTGGATGAATTCATAAAGAGGCAGAGGGGGCATCAGAAAACAGACAGAAAGGGAAATGACTGCAAAAAGGGGACCACAACACCTGTCAGTCATGGACAGCATAACTACTAGATGCTAAAACAATGCCATTCTGATTTATTTGTGAGCATGCACTATTAGGAATGGTATATTGCTACACAGACTTCTGATCTGCATAAGTCAGCATAAAATATTCACACAGTTACGTCTTGCCTGCAAATATGTTTGCAAACCATAATACTACATGTTGCGAATCTGTACATCATTGTGTTCAGAACAAAACGCTTTTTTTTTTTTTTCACGAGTGCTTGGTTCTTGGTCATCTGGGTCATGTGCTCTGTATTGCCCCCAGTTGGGAATTAGCTCATCTGGGCCAGAAGGGGCAGTGTAGGAGTATGAGGTCAAATGTAAAGTCATGTGCTTCCACATCTCATGCCATAATGTCAACCCCACTGACATAGACTGAAAGGTCTGTGTTTCAAAAAGACATCCAGATCGACCACTTTATTCTTTGTCAAGACAAATGTGAGGGCAAAAGCTCTCATGGAAGTATGTGGGACAATGATATAAACAGACTGAGTGTCCACAATAAAAAAAGGAAAAATCTTTTCAAAGAAAAGAAAATCCCATTGTACAATCAGAACTTAATAATAATAATAAAAATGATGATGATCTCAAGCCACACCTGCGATGATTTGAATTATTATCACTATTAGGCTACTTTTATTATTAAATTAATATTACAATTTTTTTTCTCGCAATAATTTCATAGTGCATCACCGCATAACTGATGCTCTACAATGATAAGATGCCATATTAGCTTACTCCTAATCAAAACAACTTTTAGGTTTGAGACTTCTTCACCAGCATAACTAGCGCAAAGTGTGCACTGCTTGTGTGATATTCACTGGTTCGTCTTCGTTATTTAAAACGGAAATATTTCCAATATTGTGACGTGACATTTTTCTTTATCAACTGCTCGCAAAATGATTGACAACAACTCAACGAGCTTTACATTACTTCACTGTATGCTTGCCCTGAATGGAATAGAAGAGTTTTAACATTCTTCAAAACATCTTGACATCTTGTTTGTGTTCCACAGAGAACAGAGAGTTGCACAGGCTCGGAATGACACGAGGATAAGGAAAGAAAATGAAAAATAGTATTTATTTTTACCTCTTTTAAAGGTTGTGTGAAAGCATGCACGCAAGCCATACTGATAGTATAATTGGCTTTTGCAATAAAACTTTGACTTATAAAGTCAAAAGTAGCACCATACTGTCAGAAACATTCAAAGCTTTTTTTCATATTATCTGTAATGGTTGATATTTTTTAAACTCATTTTTGATCTGCTCAGTAGCGTGAGAAGGAGAAGGTGCAATTTAGTCTGTCATTGTGAGTGTGCTGAGATCATTTGGTGGTGCTCCACTTCCTGAGACAAGTTTGCTATTGACGCTAGTCATCACAAGTCTGTGTGACTCCCGAGTTAGGCGTCTCATCTCCTCATCTCTCTCCAAGGAAAACATCTGACACTTGCAGAATAAAGAGCTGACTGAGAAGAAAGACTCCAGAGGGAGATAGAGTTGCCCATTCAGAGCTCAATCTCTCAGCAAAGAAGCCGGTGGGTGATGTCAAAGCCTTGTCTAGCATGCCTCTCGTTTCTACATTCAAATGAATAAGGGTCTTTCATTCACGCAATATCCATTAATAAACTGTGCCTTCATTACCTGTGCCATGATCTCACCACTGGCTTGAATGGACAACAAAACAGCATTATTTAAAAGTGACTCATGGACAGAATAACTGTGTTAAGCAACTCGGATTTAAATCCGTGCAAACGTCTAGTACGAAATTAAACCATTATGAATTCACAACTTTTTTTATGATATATATAGAGTGTTTGAGAGTTTTGAGTGGAAGACAAAAGGATAAAGAGCAGGAAGACACCGCTTACCTCCTCCATACATGACAGCAAGCATGATGGAAGAGATCCAGGACACTTGACTGCTATTGACATCAAAGATCACTTCAATTTCCTTGAAGAACACAGTGATGGACTTTGGGAAGGCATAGGAGAAACCTATAGAAATGAAGGCGCCAACCACCACGGCCCAACCCCAGCCCCCCTCAGGAGGGGTGTAGCCCACAGGACCTCCAACAGCAGGTGCCATAGCTCCAGGTGTTTACAAAGCTCTCTTTGTCTCTAAAGAAATAAAGAAAATGGCCAGTGAAAAAGAGTTCGAAGTCAAACAATTAGGTTATTAAAAAAATGTTTTCTTAATGAGCTTTAGAAACATGGATTTTGACTGCATATTTAAATAACTAAAAAAATAATAATTTTGGGGTCAGTAAGATTTTTTTATATTTTTGCAAGAAGTGTCTTATGCTCATTAAGGCAGCATTTATTTGATCAAAAATACAGTAAAAAAGGTAATAATGAGAAATATCATCACAATTTAAAATAACTTTTCTTTTTTTCCCCCTAAAATAACTTGTTTTCTATTTTAATATGCTTTCAAATGCAATATATTTCTGTGATGGTAAAACTGAATTTTCCACATCATTACTCCAGTGTTAAGTGTCACATGATTCTTCAAATATCATTCTATGCTGATTTGGAAACAATTATACATTTGCTGAATATATGTTGAATATTAATGCTGAGAAAAAAACAACAGTACTGACTCCAAACTTTTGAAAAATATACATTCAACTATACATACATAAAAAAACCTAAACCTAAAATATTAATAATGTTTTTAGTGTATTGCTATGGGTTTTCTGGTCTTTATATGGCTCAGGTCGCTCATTCAATGTAATTCTATAGGATTTTTTCGTCCATTTATCTAGAAGGCGAGAAATGTCTAAAGTCAGAAAAGCCCCTCAACCGCATCATTTGAGGGTATCATTCATGTTTGAGGCACAAGCGCTGTGGGATGAGTTACGTGCTGAAGTTAAACACCTTAAGCCTGGTTCACACGTCAGGATAATTAGGCAGATTTTAGCCCCGATTTACCCCTTCCGACAATCTTAAGTATGCTCCGATTATTGTAAAATAGTCTGATCAGATATTCCTGCCGTGTGTGGTGTGTTAAGAGTGCTCTCGTCTGCTCGGAAGGACGTCGGGACCGCTCCGATCTCAAATCGGGGATATCCAACATGTTGGATTTTTTTGGCCCAATTTCTCCTCTTGTGTGGCGCCCCCCGGGGACAAACGAGCACGCAGCCTGTGGACTGTGGCGTGTAGCCAATCAGAAAGCGAGGTGACGAGGCGCAGAGGAAGCACCGGGAAACAAAATCAAAACAGCCGCCCATGCTCGCGTTGTCTCCACTTCTTTGACCATCGCCTTTTCTTTTGATAACTTTTTTTTTCGGTTAAAAACAAACTACAAACTATCGCCACTGCATCCTCCTCGTCCCCTAATGATTGTTTACTCTGAAGTCACGTTTGATCTCGAGGGATTTTGCGAGATTTTCCGTCTGACCTGGGAATGCTCGGGAGTCAAATCGTTTTGTGTGTGATGTGTTGATTTTGCCGTGTGGCTGCGCAGACCAAAACTGATTTGGATTTGAATTTTAAAATCGTCCCGTGTGAACCAGGCTTTAGGTTGGGTGTTTCTTCAAATCCCTAACACTGAGTATGAGTAATAGTAATAGTGATGCTATAGCACCTTTAATACTTCGATTCATAGGGAAATACAACCTTTTCTGCACAACTAGTCCTCTAAAGGTAAGCCTAAAACTTCAAAGCATCACACATCAATAAACATGAATCACACCCAAAAGCTTCAAGAAATCATTGTGCATACATGTGGCAGAAAACCGTTCAAAGGAAACGTAGATGGTACATAAAGACTTGTGGCGACTTTACATATTAAAGCCTCACAGCCGACCTGAGTGCAACCAGTATTTGTAAAGCCACAGCAGGAGGCTTTTAAAGCGAACATTCCCTCCAAAATGGAAATATGACTTACATTATTTAAGGAGGATCAGAGGTTTATGTCAGAGAGAGGCATCGTATACCAATATCAGGTTGTTTCCCCCATTAGCATTTAAGCCTCTACATGTGCTCTTGGATTTGTTTTGCTAGCCCAGACAACATGATCTTGAGGAATCAGGGCACCCTGCCATTAGCTGCTAGATAGTTTTTTAATAACAACTTTCTCATTAAAACAACAATGTGCAGTCATTATCACAAAACAAACCCAGACAAGATAATCGGGACCTCAATGCAGAGAGGGTCTTGCATCACCCTGAAGAGGTTTATTTTGCGATAATAACTGTCTGGCTGTACGTTCTCCTCCATATTACATGGCTACTTATCAAACAAATGAACATGAAATTATTCTCCCTTTCACGTATGGGATCGGTAAGATATTTGTAATGTTTTTGAAAGTCTTCTAAGCCCTTTTTACACCTGGTATGAAGATGCGTTTTGTTCAATCTGTCACTTTTGTCCTCTTTCAATCACTTCTGTCCTGATTTCTTTAAACGGAGGGTCTATGGGCTGGTAAATGCCCCCCCCCCCCCCCCCAGATCTTTTGATCTAATGGACAAAATAAACTTGTACAATTTACATATGAACGCACCCGGAGACAACTGGAAAACACAGAGAACAGCAACTTTTGTTTCTGCTTTGACAGGCGCAAGATCACGGCGAATGCTGTGACTGCGTTAGAAATCAGGTATGGTGAGAGGGGATTGCTTGGTACGTTTTCCATCTTCAAACCAAACTTGAGTCAACAGTCGACAAAGTTTAAATCCTGTCTGGCTAGCGTGCTTCCCATAATTTTTACACATTAGGTCAGTAGGCAGAGAGTAGGCGTCTTTTGTGGCTGTTCGAACGCATTCGATCACATGAGCATTTACACTACGAAAGCAATCCGGTCGAATACGTTTTTGACTACCTCAAAACGTTTTACACCCCATTTACAACTGTATTTAGCGTCATCCACTTGTGATCAGATCGACCAAAATGCATCTTTGTACCAGGTGTTAACATGTTTTATTTGACAAAAAAATGCAGTAAAAAGAGTAATATTGTGAAATATTGTGACAAATTAATCAGTTTTGTATTGTGATACATTTCAAAATATAGTTTATAATATATTTGCCTGCAGAATGACTGACCAATCAGAATCTAGTATTCCAGAGTGGCGTATAGTAATTTTTAAGGTAGTGTCAAACAGTTTAAAATGTGGCAGAATTATCTGAATTCATACAAGCACTCTTAACATATCGTCAATGATACAATTTTGTATGCAATTCTTACAAGATGTATTTGGATTTAGCTATTATTACATCACTGGGCTGTTCACTTTGAATTTGGACAATCTGACAGTTTGATCATGTTGGCAGAGCTTATTGCTCCTTTCAGCTGAAGTGCTGTATGGTTTAAAAAGAAGTGAGAATGAAATGAATCACTTTACAGGTAAAACGTGTCCTTGACACACCGTCAGGCTAGACATTTTAGCGCATTCAAGCTTAGAATCACACATTCCACACAAAAGTGCTCCTACCTTTCTGGCACAGTCTATAAATTCTCTGCATAAAATAGTCCAAAGTACTCTTCTATTCCACTGTGATGGCAAGCAGCATTTTAAGGGACCACACTGGGTCAAGGCAAGTCTCTAGTTATGAGAATAATCCAGAGAAAAATCACGGTGGTTGAAAACGAACTGCTGAAAGTTCTATAGGCCTATGATATGGTCAGCCTTGTGAAACTGTCTAACTGAGGTCCAACCAGCTCTTATTGGCCCCCAATGTCTACAGAAAACTCAAAATAGATTTCTATTGGCTCCCTGATGTCTGCCACCATGCCCACTTGTGTCCCTGCTCTCCTCCTCTTTGTTCTTTGTTTAAGGACTTTTAGGAGTCTGTTGAGTTCTCCTTTGGAGGATACAGGTTTAAACTGAGATAGCATGTTGTTTGTTGATTGTGTCAATGTACCCAGTGTCAACAAACACCCATAATAGGCCACACTATTATACTTCCTACATGCAAATGTATAATTAGGTCTGAGTCATGTTTCTTATTGTCAGTCATTGTGTTTTGTTCCATGACCCGATTGAATGATAAGGATGAGCGTTTGTAGCTGCACGTGAGACATGACATGCACAAAAACCATCACACACTCACACAGTTTCCTAAGCGTCAAATCCTTTCAACAGTTGTTTACAATGTTAATCTCTTGACATCTGTGAGAAAATGCTAAGTCATATTGTCATGTGGTTCAAGGTAGTGAAATTTCTTAAAATCATTTGCAATACTATAAGCTACATGAGATGAAAAACGGAAGCAAATAGCTATCTATCTATAAATCAATGTCTACTCATATGTCTGTCTGTGTCTATCTACCTAGAATAACTTATTCCTTGATATGTCACTAAATATTTCACAAAACAAAGTTTAATAATGTCAGTGATCAAAACGTTTTTAATTCAATTATTTAACACACTGTTTTCAGATACAATTTGATAATACTGTAATTCATATTAAAAATACAATTTTATATGATAATAATATTTAAAAACTAATCTTACAGCAGTCACGATTTCTTTGTAATTCTACTTCCTTAAATTCAAATTACATTTCTACACCCAATTCAAATGTTTAAAGCTGCAGTCCGTAACTTTTCTGGATTAAAAATTATTCCAAATAAATTTTTGAGCAAGTACATAACTAGCCAGTGTTCAAAACTTTCTGCGTCCTACGGAGCCCCTAAAGGGACGTGGTGGTGGAAAAAAAATTAGGATGGGAGAATTTTTTTTCCCAAATCTTTTGCGTTCCCTCGCAAAACTTTTCCGTTCCCCCGTAAAAAATGGCGTTCCCTCGCAAAACTTTTGCGTTCCCTCGCAAAGATATTTCCGTTCCCACGTAAAATGTTTGCATTCCCTCGCAACGTTTTTTGCAGTCCCACGCAAAGTCATTTGCATTCCCCCGCAAAACATTTGCGTTCCCTCGCAAAGATATTTGCGTTCTCAAGCAAAAGGTTTGCATTCCCCCGCAAAGTTATTTGCGTTCCCACGCAAAACATTTGCATTCCCTCGTAAAGATATTTGCATTCCCACGCAAAACCTGTTGGGAGCTCGGACAGACACTTCTTGTTTCATGTCCCGCTGGCAGTGCTTCAGAGCTCCATACGTTAATGGAGCGTTTCATAGTG
This sequence comes from Siphateles boraxobius, assembly GCF_051911475.1. Lineage (NCBI taxonomy): Eukaryota > Metazoa > Chordata > Actinopteri > Cypriniformes > Leuciscidae > Siphateles > Siphateles boraxobius. The sequence continues at coordinate 5,311,198 of NW_027509042.1, forward strand.
TTTGAACTTGGACTCAAATATAAAGAAATGCGGTCAGTGCTTAACTCAAGGAGTTCAGTGAAGTTGGCAATATATTTACAAAGGCTATTCGAACGTCCCGGATCAATATTCTTGAGCTAAACGTTGTTAAAACACAAACGACACCTATTTACAATCACAGTAACCTAGACAACGAGCTACAACCCAATTCTCCTCAAAACAAGCTTTATAATATAGGCTAAATGGATCTCTATGTGCAGGCAGCTGAGAGACAAGTCAGAAGGGACCATCTACAAAGTGCAATATAACCCAAAAAACGTCTACAGCATCAACTCATAGTCAAAAATATAAAAATAGTCATTAATTTCAATGTTACAAACTGTAGTGCCACCCAATTCAGTTTACACATCAATGGTGACCCACTGGTCATACAACACTGCTTTTGCAAATTTTATATTATGAAAAATATTCTATATCTTCACTGTAACACACCAAATTTAGTTCCCACATCACTGCTCTAATGTTGGTCTTAGTTTGGGAAGTAATTGCACATAAAAAAAAGTAGGCCTATTCTTTACACAAATTATATTGGTACCGTACGCAGCTAACATAATAGTTACAACCATAGCTTTTGCATTATATTTGCTTACTGAATTTGAAGGCATTACACTGAATAACAGTTTGAAGTTATTTAATATTTTCTCTAAAAAGGGTAAAGTTATTGATTTTATTTCATAATAAATAATCATAAAAATCATGCATTTTTTAATGAAAAGTCTCCTACTGTAGTATAACCAGCAGGAGAGCAATCACTGCGTGAACTGAATTTGGTGACAGTACAGTGTATAACAGTGAAGCTATTGAATATGTTTAATAATATAAAATGTGCAGAAGGGTTTTGGGATTTGCACTTTGCAGACGGCCCCTTATTCGGACTTGTCTCTCAATCGGCTGGTTATAGACAAATTTATATTTTAAAGCTCGTTTTGAGGAAAATTGGGTTGTGTAGCTCGTTGTCTAGGTTACTGTGATTGTAAATAGGTGTTTTTTGTTTGTGTTTTAACAATGTTTAGCTCAAGAATATTGATCCGAATAGCCTATGTGAATATATTGCCAACTTCACTGAACTCCTTGAGTTAAGCACTGACCGCATTTCTTTATATTTGAGTCCAAGTTCAAACACAATGAAACGCTCCATTAACCTACGGAGCTCTGAAGCACTGCCAGCGGGACATGAAACAGGAAGTGTCTGTCCGAGCTCCCACCAGGTTTTGCGTGGGAACGCAAATATCTTTGCGAGGGAATGCAAAAGTTTTACGTGGGAACGCAAATATCTTTGCGAGGGAACGCAAATAACTTTGCGACGGAACGCAAACATTTTGCGAGGGAACGCAAAAATTGTGCAGGGGAACGCAAATATCTTTGCGAGGGAACACAAAAGAAAAAAGGCTACAGACAAAAAGAGATTGCAACCGGGCTCATGCGAAAACAAGGATAATATCGGAAGGGCATTAAATGTAGTCACGCAATGCTGATGTTGTTAACATTAACAATTTGAGAACAAAGTATAATTTGCACGGTTTGACGTGATATGATAAGTGATCGTTAGATTTAATCAGCACGATTTACTGCAATGCTTTTTCCCCCCTAGTTGGTCAGAACAAAAGTGGATGTTACTTGTTGATATGACATTTTACGGTGAAAATTCTTATGTTGGTCATACTTCCAAAAAGTAGAATCTGTGATTACGAATGACAGTATCCACACCGGCGCGGTGACTGACAGCCTCACATTCTCCTCAAAACATTGGATTCATCAGTGCTGTGCCGTGCCGAGGCACAACCCACGTAAAGTTGATAATTCCGCGAATAACTGCAATTGCAGATTTCGAACAGATATGGTGACAAAGAGGAAAAACTACGGACTGCAGCTTTAAATCAAGAACTTATTGGAATTTTAAGGGAATTCTAAATAAATTTTAGAATGTTGCACAACCCTAAAACCCATTGTGTTTTCATACTTAGCATCTCAGAGAGAAGCATCTCAATTGTACCCAATATTCTACAGAATTAATAAATTGACGTTAAGTTGAAGAGCCTTCATTGTCTCTCATTCTAAACAAGACCAGGGACCGAAGAGCAAAGGTGACAATCTTTTGAGCCATATTTTCCAAGTGAGAATAAACTGAGGCAATCATTTCACTACAGTTTTTTTCCTCATAAAACTAGAAAATGTTCCGCTTCACGTATTAGCAGACTCAAACCGTAAAACAAACCATTCTCCCCAATTCCTGTCTGTGACTTTCAAAGGCGTAGTTACTCTTTCATTTCAGAGTGACTGTGTCCTGGACGTGACACCAAGCCAAAATACTGTATTTACTTTTTCTGCTTTGCGTAGTAAAATCTCCACAAAAGTGACATAAAAAGAATTCTTCTTCATCTCAGGAAGCTTTGTGCTCAGCCCAGGCCCGGGAGGAGCAGTTTGTGACTTGTGCTCCTACGACCAAACCACAAGATCTGATGGTCACACATTCACGGTGAAAAATGCACGTGTGTAAACAGCTGTAATAATAAACATGCCACGAAAAGGCAGGAAAGAATAGAAGAGACTGTGCTCTCCCGTCGAGGTCTCTATTGTTCAACACATCATGGTTTAATGTGAAAGGAAGTGCTGTGTGACACTCCTAATGGGGTCATATATGGAGTTTATAGGAAAGAGGAGGTTCAAAAGACCACCAGTCTGATGGCCTCTTTCAATATTTTTTTTTACATCACAGATTTCTGCTGCTGTGACCGTCAAGTGTGTCACTTCATAGCTAAAGGCTAAGATGAAGTAGGGGAGACTTAGACCTTCACAAATTCTAATTAGCTTTGGTGTGCACTGAGGTTAATTGTCATCACTCTTGTGAAACATGTTAGACAAAAAAAGTGACAGAATTTGTTAAGAAGTAGTAAGGATTTAACACTAGTCACCTGGATCAGTACCATCTCAGAGTTGGTGTCTTGATCTTGTGGTCTTGGCATCTTGATCTAAGTCTTGGCTTATAGTTCTCCGTCTACTACATCTCCACACCTCCTGATATCTTTCACTTCATTAACACCTGGACACATACTGTAACATCTAGAGAAATTCAATTCAAAGTAGTGAGAGACAGATTAGCATTTAAACCTTGGGCCCGATTCCATCATAATTGAATGAAAGATAAATGAAATTTCCATCAATGGCAGGGAAAGTGTTAATAAATGAATATGTCATTGCATTTCGATAAAGTATCCATTTATACTGTACCTACATATTGCAATTGCATCACAAACATGACAATTCAAGCAGAAAGCTTGGTGTTTTTTAAGTTGACCGGTATTAAACAATGCACGTCACTGTCACAGTGTCTGGTTTGTGTTCCCTGGGTTGTCACTAGAGGTCCTTGTTCTCACGGTGTCTTTCACGTTTGACTTCATTTCCCAGCATTCTGCCTGTCACTCGTCAGTTCATTGCACTCAGCTGTTTCCCATCACCTTGTTAGTTCTGTGTGTGTATATATACCCTGTCTGTTTTAGTGTTTGTCACGGAGTCATTGTTTTATGTCCTCACACTTCTGTGCCCTGCCTTTGCCTGAGGCTTGTTTGTGTTTTATGTTTTGGACTGCCTTTTTGGATTTTGAACCTTGCCTGGACTGGATTGTGAGTACGGATTACCCTAATAAACATACTGCAACTGGATCTGTCTTTTCCTGTGTGTGTTCGTGACAGAACGACTCCGTCATGCAAGGATCCAGCAGTACAGGTTTCCGAATCCGTCCCCCTACCTAATGAAGAGAGGAGGGGACGACTCAGTAATTTAATGGCTTTACGCCAACAGGGACAGTCGGTGGGTGGACTAGCTCAATTCTTTTGGACTCTCTCAAGAGGTATGGGTTACAATGAGGCGGCACTAAAAGACCTTTTTAATAATTGCCTTGATAACCCATTACCTCGATGTGAGATGATGGGGCTGGAGACTCTGGACTTCTGGGGGTTCACTAATTATCTGCAGAGACGTAGCCGGAGGATTACGTCAGACCGGTTTGTTTTTTCTGACAGGATGACTGAGTCCACATCGGCGTTTCCTGACGGGAGGGCGGACCCTGCACCTGTGTCTCCGGAAAGGATGGCCACCATCGAGCCAGTGTCTCCGTCTTCCGCAAAGCGAGACCCTCAGCAGACCGCACCATCAGCCAGCACGGCTGCCTCCTTTGGACACGTCCGAGGGTGGAGTGGACTGGTGTCCAAGCTGGTCAATCAGCCACTGTCATCTGTCTGAACAGCCGATAGCCTGGGAATTTCACGGGTCTCAGCGGGTATCAATTCCCCAGGCCGCCAGACCAGAGTCTGGTTCCGCCGGACTATCGTCTCGGAGGTCGTGCTCGAACAGCCCGCTGTCGTCTCGGAGGTCGTCCCCGAACAGCCCGCTGTTGTCCGGGAGGCCGTCCCCCTGCCGGCCGCCGCCGAGCCTGTGTCTCCGGACAAGATGGCCGTCGCCGAGCCAGTGTCTGTTCCGGAGCCGGAGCCAGTGTCTGTTCCGGAGCCGGAGCCAGTGTCTGTTCCGGAGCCGGAGCCAGTGTCTGTTCCGGAGCCGGAGCCAGTGTCTGTTCTGGAGCCGGAGCCAGTGTCTGTTCCGGAGCCTGAGCCAGTGTCTGTTCCTGAGCCAGTGTCTGTTCCTGAGCCAGTGTCTGTTCCTGAGCCAGAGCCAGTGTCCCCAGACAAGATGGCCGCTGCCGGATCGGTGTCTGTTCCTGTTCCCGAGCCGGTGTCTGCTGTTCCCGAGCCAGTGTCTGCTGTTCCCGAGCCGGTGTCTGCTGTTCCTGTGCCTGAGCCGGTGCCTGTTCCTGTGCCTGAGCCGGTGTCTGTTCCTGTGCCTGAGCCATGGCCGCCCGAGGTGTCGTCTCCGCCCTGGCCACCAGAGGGGTCGTCTCCGCCCTGGCCGCCCGAGAGGTCGTCTCTGCCCTGGCCGCCTGAAAGGTCGTCTCCGCCCTGGCCCCCCGAGGGGTCTTCACCGCCCTGGCCGCCCGAGGGGTCTTCACCGGCCTGGCCGCCCGATGGGTCGTCTGCTTCGCCCTGGCCGCCCGATGGGTCGTCTGCTTCGCCCTGGCCGCCAAATGGGTCGTCTGCTTTGCTCTGGCCACCCGATGGGTCATCTGCTTCGCCCTGGCCGCCAGATGGACTTTCTGTTTCGCCCTGGCCGCCCAATGAACTGTCTGCTTCGCCCTGGCCACCTGATGGACTTTCTGTTTCGCCCTGGCCGCCGGCTAAACCATCACCCCCTGTTTCTGTTCCCTTCCATGGACCTGGCCCCCCATCCCTCCCCCTGATCCTCCACCATTCCACCTCCCTCCTGGACTCTTGTTTTGTTTGTTTTTTGTGGGTCTTGGAGCGTCTGGTAGCCGCTCTGTAGAGGGGGGGTTATGTCACAGTGTCTGGTTTGTGTTCCCTGGGTTGTCACTAGAGGTCCTCGTTCTCACGGTGTCTTTCACGTTTGACTTCATTTCCCAGCATTCTGTCTATCACTCATCAGTAGGGTTGGGAATCGTTTGAATTTGAACGATTCCGATTTCGATTCCTTGTTTCGATTCCGGTTCCTAACGATTCTCGATTCCGATTCTTTTAAGAGGCAGGGTCAAAAAAGTTTAGGATATTTTAAATGAGCTAGCTAACCAATGATCTTTCTGAAGGAAATAGTCTAACCTTCTCCATCAATTTTAATTCTATGAACTTTTTACTTTTTATGAAATTTACTATGAATTTCTCATAGGGTTGTTTTCAACTACAATATAAATATCAAATCTATGAACTTGAATATAAATATTATAAATTATGAATATATTTTCACAGGGGTAAGAGAGGGGTTTCACTTTCCTCAAGAGAGCTTTATTTTTGAAAACCTCATGAAAACACATTTACACATGAGTGTATGATGCTGCAGGTACTTAAACATGTTACCGTGCTCCCACTGATGGGCTAACCTAGTGCAGAATAGCAAATAAACAATAAGAAACAACTTGTAAAACCTTCGTCATCTGGCGAGGAGAGAGCAACCAGCGAAATAACCTGTGATCCGAACGGCGTCGAGAGCACTTTTGGAACATATCCTTGCCTTGGTTTGATGCTGCGTTCACACCAGACGCGAATAGAGCGTCTGGCGCGAGTGATTTCAATGCAAAGACACGTTACGTGCGTAAAAAATTCCTGCGGCGCGAATGGGGACGGACTCGCTTTACAGTTTATAATGTCTATGTTTATATAGACGCGAATACTCCTTTTTTACGTGCATTAATTTCGCTCTTGACGCGCAAATGGATTCAAAGTGTTCAAGCGTATAACTAGACGCGGTCTGTGAATCGAAACTAGGAATCGAAATTTAAACTTTTGAACGATACCGGGAAAATCGCTAGCTAGTAAATAAAAGCTAATAAAGCTAGTCCCGGTTCCAATCGATACTCGATACCCAAGCCTACTCATCAGTTCATTGCACTCAGCTGTTTCCCATCACCTTGTTAGTTCTGTGTGTGTATATATACCCTCTCTGTTTTAGTGTTTGTCACAGAGTCGTTGTTTTTATGTCCTCACACTTCTGTGCCCTGCCTTTGCCTGAGGCTTGTTTGTGTTTTATGTTTAGGACTGCCTTTTTGGATTTTGAACCTTGCCTGGACTGGATTGTGAGTACGGTTTACCCTAATAAACATACTGCAACTGGATCTGTCTTTTCCTGTGTGTGTTCGTGACAGTCACTCCATGTTGATATCATATTTAAAGGCGTAACTGGAAAACAGATTTCTGATTTGATCATGTTTTTCAGCTTGCAACATGAAACTGTTAGAAATGAAGGATACAATAATTTTCTTTATTTACTGTAGTTCATAAATCATCAAGTCTTGGTCTGGGATGTGAAGTCTGGTATTGATCTGTTTCAGGGTCTTGCAGTCAAAAGCACAACAAACAAGCATGAATCAGTAATTGCCGGCAATACAATGTATTTTCTACAAGCTCTAAAGAAAGGAAGATAGAATCACAGATATAAGGCCATGATTAGGACAAAACATGAATGAATTTCATATTTTCTTCATGCATATTTAAAATAAATTAGACAGTCATGTTAAAACACATACAGTCACATATTTTTCAACGTTGACGCTCACACTCATGAGCGAGTTTGAAAGTGCGTGTATGTGCGAGCATCACTGATTATAGTAAGCTCTCTGATTTGTCCAGCAGAAGAGGGCGGTTGACCTTGAAAGCAATGAGACAATTGACAGGAGGGAACATTGTTAACAAGGACTGGCCATATATCAAACAGCCAATTTGGATCTCTTAATCCACAGTGGGTCAATTCTGGCCAGGTGGACATAGATCACAGTGGTTCAGGACATATGTTACACAGCTAATGTTTGTCTGTTCAAGTCTCCATACAGCCCAGCATTGTATTTGCACAGAATGAGAAATAAGAAGCAAATGAGCCACACAGCACACTGAACCATGCACATCAATGCTTGATTAGGGAGGCAACATTGCTCATTGTACAACTGAATGCAATGCATTGGGATAATTACAAATACATCCACAAACAGATTGCATACATGCTGATTCAATCTGTATTTTCGCACAGGAGCTACATATGCAATAATTAAACACCAATGAGCTGAGGAAATAGATGTTACATTAGCAGAATCTGATGTATGAAGTCTTATTTGTATTTCAGATCCAACTTTATTATTTGGAGTAGGTCAGTTACATTAATGGCCGGACAGATCTTCTGAAATTTATTTTTTGCAATACTCTTAAATTGCACCAGTGCTAGAAGGCAGTAATGTCATTGCTAATGGCTCTCACAGTGGAGCTGTGGCCTTAGCTCTGTTTACTCATTGCACACTTCATCTTATGCCTTAGAAAGTCACTTGTGCTTTCCTGGAAATGTCCAGTTACAATCTGGCAAGATCATGTAAAACCTTAGTTTGACCAAGAAGAAAGTATTATTTCCCTTTTATGTTTGATTTTTTTTTTATAGCTGAAGAAGATAGGTTTTTTAAATTGTCTGCTATGTTTTTTTTTCTTGTCAATCAATCTTGACATATCTTAGATATTTTTCCTAAAATGTCTTAGGAAAAATAGACACACATGTAGGATTATAGACATAGGATTATAGAGCTGTATTCATTTTATAGTGTCCTTGTTACGTGTTGCATGTAGTTACTATAGCAACAATTATAAATTATTTATAATTACATGCAACTAACCTTAAACCAAACCTAATCATAACCCTATAGTAAGCTGATGTAGTTAATTACTATTACCCAGAACTTAATGTATAATTACACTGTAATACTGACACATTAAAATAAAGTGTAACCAAAAAAATCTCTGTATTATAATTCATCAAAATAACTAGTTCTGACTCTGGAACAACTTTCCTTTTTGGCTGTCATGACCTAGGTCATACAGGCTATCAGAAAATGTTAACCAATAGCCAAACAGCAGTTGAGTCATTTAAGTCATGCAGCCTTTCTAAAATATTGCCAATAGTTAAAGCAGCAATTTCATGGCAGTTGACTTTAATAACAAAATGGGATGGCAAAAACAGTCAGCGTTGAGATGGATCAAGATTCTCTCAAAGGTGAACTTTACCTCCACACACCGGTTAAAATCCTCTTTAAAGTCCTCCACAATCCACTGCAAACTCATTCAGCTCTGGCTGCATTCTAGTATGAAATGGCCACTTTTTACAATTCAATAAATTCCTGTTGGATAAAAATGTGTTATTTATAAAGGCATTATTTACATTTAGTTAAACATATTGTTTTACTCCAAAATTCATCACTACAGTAGTAAAATGGGCTGTGAAAGCGATTTCATGTTGACTAAGCAAAAGTTTCAATTTATTCTCCATTCAATCTTTAACGAAACAATTCAGATATTAAAGTGAACAATTATGCTTTTTCGGCTATTGCATTTCATGTAGTGTGTAATAGCCTATAGTTGTTTTAGGTCTAAAAAGTTTCAAAGATCAAAGTTGATGACAAATGGAGTTATTGTGTCCCGAAAGAAAGAACTAATTCTGAACTGCCTGAAACGAGTCATCAGTAAATCCAGTCTTACTTCCTACACAAACCTATGTAGCAACTGAGACCAATCAGACACAATTTTTTGTTATGGTTAACAGATAATCTTTAAAACTCACTCTGGGACCTGTGACCCATCCCCCTAGTGGGTGCAAGAGGGGCCTTTGGGTTACCATGGATACGATCAGATAAGTTGCTTTTATTGCTGTCAAGGAATGTGGCCACATGCGCAAGAGAGAGACAATGGGAAGACAGAAACAATCTTTAATACAGACTTTGCTGCATTAATCATAGACTAACTGATCTATAAATGAACCTGCGTTCCAGAAACTGTGTGAATGATTTACTGTCTTGTGTACTATTATGTATATACTATGGTATGTATTTTATTATACAACCATCCAACTGTCAATGTAACCTCACCTGTATCATGTCTCCTACCTAATTAATCTTCATTTAATGACTCACACTTTGATGTACATCAACTTCTCTTAGAATACAGTGTGGATTTGTTATATCTATCTGAACATTAATGAACAGAAAAAGGGTAAGGCAGAGGTCTAACCACACCACACTTAGGACAAAGACTCATAAATCTTGCCCACAGAGGAAATTCCCGCCAGAAAGTCCACCCTTCTCATTGGTAAAGCAAACTTGGAGGTGGGACTTTTTCCTCAGGCTTTATTAGAGACAGTCCACAGTCACCTCTCTCTCTTAGTTTTTCTCATCCGGCAGCAACACTGCTTCTGCTGATACTGGGGAACTCCACCCCTACCCCCCCCCCCCCCAAATTTGCATAATGCAAGTTCCCAACCTCAAATACTGGAAGAGTTTGATTTGTGTTGTCGAAACTTCAAGAAAAAGCTGCTTCTGCGATGCGAAAGCAAAATACACTTTGCATTCACTTCCAAAGGATCAGGACTCACGCTCGAATTGATCCCATAAAACCGCACCATTGCTACTGTTGGAATCACTATGTATCAACTGCTGAGGAAGATCAAACTGTTATTAAGATATGGTAATGGACGTATATCCAATCACAACAGACTGGGCCATATGACCATTCAGAGTAGAGTAGACTCTCAGAAAGCCAGGGTTTAGATGGACCGAATCCTTGATCGAACCGACACCGTGAGTGATGCTGCAATTAGGGGAGGGCGATATGACTAAAATCTTATATCAAGATTTGACTAATTTTATTTCACAATAACGATATAGTTATTTTTGCTTTTAATAGGCTATTATATACATTTTTTATACGATTAAAATTTCATAATTATTGTCCATATTTTTAATTTCACAAAAAACTAATACTAGCTAAAAAAAATTCTTGGAAATTGGCAGTTTAGGTTGTTCCCTTTCGAAGGGAACTCAACAATACGTCAACGACGCTATGGGGAACGCCTCAGGCGTGACAGGTGTCTGAAATCACTATCAAATCACGTCAATCATATTGACCGGCGACAGCCCGTGAATCATTAGCGTGAATGATTAACGTGCGACCTGGAAGTATAAAGGGGCGCCTTGCAAACATGACAAATCATCTCATCGTCTTCAGGGACTGTCTGTTTGAAAACGCTACTCAATGAAACGGTAAGAAAATTAAATGTACAGCACACGAGTGTGTTTTTTCCTGCCTGGGAGAAGAGCGCGCACGAGGGGTTCTCGAGGGAATCCTCTGTGTGAACTGTGAGCGTTTTTCTCTTAAAACGCTCCGCTCTCGTCTGGCCCTCTTCTCGAGTGAAGGGGGTTCAACGTCTGGTCCGCGTGGTCCCGCTCGTGCCGAGGCAGAGCGGCGACTTGCATCATGGGCTTCCAGATAGAGCTCATCGATCATCTTGAGAGTCCTGTAAACCTCTCAAATGATTCGATGGCTGACGAGGGCGAACTGCAGGCACCAATGGTTTCCTGCAGTTGCTGCTCTTCAGGACGAGCAGGAGATGGCTGAGGAGGTTTATAATCAGGTAGATCCTGAACCCTCTCAGCCACCCTGCCCCGTGTATGCAGACCTGGTGGATGTTGTGGAGCGCGCCGCCAACAGGCTGTAGCTGCCATGGCGACGCGCTAGAGGAGAGACCGCTCGCGGTAGGAGTTGGCGATCGGTTTCTCCCCTGCCATACACACCAGCTCAGGTGAGCCTTCCATTCCTTCCTGATCTTCACACGGAGATCGAGAGGGCATGGAAGAGCCCATACTCTGCCAGTATTCACCGACATCAGCGGGTTAATTTCGCTGATGTTGAGGGGGTCGCAGAGCATGGGTATGTGTCGATGCCGCCCATTTGACGAGTCGTTTGCGAACTATCTCGTGTCTGGGCAGGCGTCGACACTGAGAGCTCCAACCCTGCCATCCAAACCGCTAAAGTCAACAGCACGTTTGAATGGCAGAGCATACACCACAGCGGTTCAGGCTGGTGCTTCCCTGCACACTATGGCGGTGCTGCAGGCATATCAGGCCGACCTGCTGCAGGATCCTGCATACCGCTGAGATCCGGTTCCACACCCAGGCAGGCGGGAGGGCCTGGCCCTTCACGGTCCGAGGACCGTAGACAGGGCCAGAGAGCCAGTGTCGCCTCTCGTGCGCCCCCTCCGTGGAGGAACAGGGCGCAGAAGAGGCGTGACTCCCGCAAGAAGAGGGATCTGAGGGAGGTTATCCAGCACAAGCGCACACAGTGTCGCTGATGGATAATCTCCCCGGAGGGCTTCATTAAAAAGAAATCCAGCCCTCTCCTCTCTTCTGACTCCCCAGACGTTCATTACATCAGGCCTGGGGCTGGGCCTATGATAAGAACGATGTTCCAATGGCCCGCCTAGGCTTGGCTAGTAGAAACGCCTCTTTCAGGCATGTAAAGTGGTGGACCCCAGGGTCATAAAGAACTATCTGGCGAGTCTTCACTCCGCACGCCGCAGGTGAGCTGACTGGTCTTTTAAGAGTAATTTTTTGTGAATTAAAATTCCGAGATGTATCTCTCTACAGACCTCGTTCCCTGTATAGAGCTATGGGGTCATGTCAAGGTAATAAGGTAAGAGAAGTTTCCTGGATCATTAGGGCCCTGAAGTTCCCCGTTAGGTGGCCAGAACGATAACTATGTTAGCCTTCGGGCTGTTAGCCACCTCAGGGTAGAGTAGTTGGTCTCTCTCTTAGAATTTTTTACTTAGAGTGTTGACTGACGCTAGAGCTTCAGATAGATCTTATGTCCGGCCCACGGGTCCGTTGACTTCTTCCTGAGTATTTCGCCCCTTGAGCTCTGTTTGGGTTTCATTAGGCTGAGCGATTCTGCAGCCCTTTGTATGGAATAATACAGACTATATTCTTTAGTAAGGCTGTGGCTCCTCCGAGCCCTCAGATTGATCTATGCTTGCAGGCTGGCCCTCACCAGGGCCGCCTCTGTAGCTGGCCTAGGCTGTGCCAGGGATATTAGAGGCGCTCTGCTAAAAGTTTTAGCATTTCTTCCTCTGACCCTTCACTGTGTGAATGTTGGTTTCTAGCATCCCTGTATAAACAGCCTCCTCCCGTGGGAGTCGTTAGGCCAAGGCCCGCCCCCTTCTCTGCATTCTGGGGTGACTAGAGTAATGCAGCGTGGTGCTGAGGATGGTTTGTAAGGACATGGTAGGCCTCAAACAGGCCTCCGTGGTATATATGTCTTTATTGAGCAGGGTTAGGCCGTCTTTCGCTTCACGAAGAAGACTGGGTTTCCTGCCCGACCCTGCCATGCAGAACTGGCCTATGGATTTAGGCCGCCAGTTTAGGCTTCACTCACCTCGCTGAGCTACTGCTCGAGCGCTAGGTTGTAGGTGGTTGGCTTTCATTCAAGCCCCACTCCCCTAGGTTGGGCACAGATACATTTCTGTCACCCCTAGAGCCGCTGGCAGGCCCGCACCCTGATAACCTCAGGGTGAGGTGTGAGTATTCCCCTGTGATACAGGGTAGGTCTGAGCACTTCACTCCCAGTTCTGTTTTATCCCACCTTGCACCACTATGGCTCGGGTCGAGTATGAAGTAAGCTTCACTTCTTCTTTGGTCGAAGTACGCTCCCCTGAAGCCAGAGCATTGCCCTGAGCTGACGCCCATGCATAGATGGTAGGCCCCTGGGGCCTCCGTTGAGGCAGAGTGGCGTATGTTGTACTCCCCTTGTTTTAAGGGTGCTAGCTTTCTTGCGGAGTACACTGCCATGGGCAATGTGATTAGGCACCAGGATGCTGTAGGCGGCCATTAGGTAGTAGGCCTCAGCAGGCCTCCTTGATTGGACAGCCCCCCAGAGGGCACTGTAGGCCAGCTCACTTTACGTGGCTGGCCTTGGTGGTTCAGGCAGTTGACTCACTGATGGGTAGTAGGCCTTAAACAGGCCTCCTCGGAGGTGAGTCCCAACATTGTGGGACATACCTTATAGCGCTACTGGAAGCCCATTAGTGAATTATGCTGTGTAGTATGGTTTCCAACAGTGTACTTTATGGCAGAATATGACTTGCTATTAGCTAGTAGGCCCGACCAGGCCTCCCTGATAGGCGAGTCCCCAGCTGGCTGGCCTTAGCAGGCCACCTTATACTTTCACCCGGACTCAGGGCTCAAAGCTACCAGTGAGTTCCCACAGATAGTGGTGACCAGGTGGTAGGCCTCACCAGGCCTCCCTGAAGGTGAGCTCCCCACATACTGTGGTTGTAAGGTAGCAGGCCTCTCTTGGCCTCCCTAAAGGATCAGGTAGTAGGCCTCTCCGGGCCTCCCTGTAACGCTCCCTAGTGGTGCTGGGTTTATGAAGCTAGTGGTCTCTTGCTATCAGTTTCAGCTAGCCTTAATAGGCAGCTGCTGAAGGCGAGCTTGCGCCCTGGCTCGCTAAAGTGTTCATTCTCTGCTAAAGTTGCCCTCCCGGAACCTTTTCTGCCTACAGCCTGGTTTGCCTATCAGGCAGACCTTGTGCTCCCCTCATGAGGGTCTCTTTGAGCATGCGGCTGCCTGAGTCTGGTCAGACGGTCGTAGGCCTCTCGTGAGGCCTCCCAGTTAGATCAGCCCTTAGGCCTTCACAGGCCTCCTCAGTGTTTTGAAACACAGACACTGGGTTGATCCGTGGATCGAGTAGAGAAACTCCCCTCGCTGGCAAGGGTCGGAAAGCACTATGCTGAGTCATACTCTCCGGGATATCCCGTCTCTGAGATCCGGGCCGAGTGGTTCACTGCCAGCTTCGCAGTCCCTCGGGTTGGATGCCTTACTTAAGGCATTTGTCCAGAGGCTCTGTCTTCAGACAGACAGGATTTGGCCAGACTAAGTGTCTATGTACTGGCGCCAGGTCAGGCCGTCCTGGTGGCATTTCGGGGCAGAGTACGTTCCCCTGAATAGTGACTGGCTGGGGTTCCCTTGGGTTCCCTGGCCACATTCCCTAGAAGGGACCCCTTCTAATTGGAAGCTGAGGTTCCAGGCCCGGAGCCGGCCCAGGTAGACCTTTCATTTAACCATGTTTATGAAGGTTTTTCTGTGAGGCTGTAGCTTGGGCTATGACCGTAGGGAATGCTGTCACTGACAGCCCAGTGTGACCTGAGGGTGAGTGGTTCTAGCGTTTCATTTGAAGTTGCTGGTTCTGACAGTTGTCACTGCCACTTGGCATGCACTCCCCTTAGCATGGCGGCGTTGGTATATCGTTCCCCATAGCGTCGTTGACGTATTGTTGAGTTCCCTTCGAAAGGGAACGTCTCAGGTTACGACTGTAACCTATGTTCCCTGAGAACAGGGAACGAGACAATACGTCTCCCTGCCATGCCGCGGGGCTTGCCTACCGTACAGTCCCTTCAGACGATAAGGTGATTTGTCATGTTTGCAAGGCGCCCCTTTATACTTCCAGGTCGCACGTTAATCATTCACGCTAATGATTCACGGGCTGTCGCCGGTCAATATGATTGACGTGATTTGATAGTGATTTCAGACACCTGTCACGCCTGAGGCGTTCCCCATAGCGTCGTTGACGTATTGTCTCGTTCCCTGTTCTCAGGGAACATAGGTTACAGTCGTAACCTGAGACGTTTCTCCGCCATCAGCACAGCTGCAGCACACCGGCAATTTTGAGTTTGAATGATGGTACACGCTCGCGCTGTGCAAGAGAGGGGTGATCAACACCAGCATGATTGACACTGCTAAGACATTCCTCCTGGCTCTGATTGGTTGTTTCTGACCTGGAGCGGTGTATTTCTGCAAATGGGCAATAGGACCACTGGGAGGAGCCAGAGGAGCTTGATTTTTTCACAGATTATCTGTCTCATATTCTACTGTCAGGACATAATGACAGATTTAACAAATATGTAAAAAATATATTTGTTTACAAAAGTTACCTACAGCAGCTTTAATAACGACAGTAGGTAAATTAGGCTACTGTCACTTTAAGACCGACTGCACGGATCCAATATACTCGTGCGTTTTCTTTCTCAACAGTTTACGTTCACTTAAGACATAAATTACGGTGTTTACTTGCAAAGTATGTATTTCACCGCTCAAGCCCAATTGACCCTTCGCAGGGTGTATGATTGACAGGCGATATGACCAATCATAATCTGCCGAATCCGCCATTTTTGTCCGACAAAGCAGTCGAGCAGAGAGTTGACTTTTTAGAATAACATTGGAGGATTTGAACTTGAAAAACGGAGTGTACCGATGTCTTTCCGCGGTTAAAACAACATTCCTTCTTATGTTCTTCATGTTTATTTGATACCATAAATTAACTAGAAGGACAAGATGATCAGTTCACGAGCAGCTTTAAGAGGCTCTACAGTGATCTCTCACCACACATTTAAAAGCCACAAAATGTTATTTATTGTTTAAATTTCTTTAAAAAAAATTACCAAATTTGAAAGTTGAAACTTTGTTTCATATCAAAGGTAACCTGGTCTGTCCTGTCTGTCAGTGTGTTGTCAGTGTCCTCTTTGCTCCGCAATGTTTTTTTTTTACTGTGTGAGAACATGATGTGGTGTGAGAGCGGGCGTGGCTTGTTGGACATAGCAAGAGTAACTAAAGGGGGGGTCTTTGCGAATGGTCAATTAGTCAGCAAAAGGCACTCAGTTCAGTTCTCACGCACTTTATGAGCAGCGGCTTCATGTGCGCGTGTCTCTCAGACAACGCTGAGAAACAGTCTGTCTGACAACATGCGCATATAGCAAAATGCGCTTCACGTTTTAAAATCACTTGTTTTTAAATCGGAATACTTCGTTCGTTACTGCATAGCACAGCAACGTCACGTGAACGTAACCACGATAGAGACGATTGTCCAAAATCTCTACCGGTTGACAAATGTCTATCGGTTAATCGTGTCTAGTGTCTACCAGTATATCACCCACCCTTAGCTGCAATGTATATTATGAGAAATGAAATTGTTTTTGAAAAAATTAGGAACCTTTAAAACAACATAACATAAACTTTACGAAGCAGGGGGGTTAACTTAATTGTTTCCATTTTTGAGCCTCATTTCTCAAGATGTAGACATGTCCACCATCAAAGAAATTCTTTGAGATTAATTAAATCAAGACAAAACCCCCACAAAATTTAACAGATTACACTGCTTACTATACTGCTGTTTATTTAGCTCTGCACATTTGCGTGAATCCACGCGTGACAACACTTATAACTCATATTGACGAAACATAGTCACTGGCAGCAGCATCGTCTGATGGTAAATATTCTTTAACACACAAAAGGCCCATGGCCCCTTGAACAGACACTGAAATTGATGCTCTTAAACTTCTATATAGTGCCCTCATTGTGTCAACACAGCAGCGAGTACATTCCCCTGCGTTATGTTGGATGAGGCTTGTCTCTGTGTAGTTCTAAAACCTGCGCTCAGCAGATAGTCTGAACAATTCTAGGATCCATTTAAGTCCCCATATGGCTGGGAGCTGCAGCGCTCCACTGATTTTACGTCAGAATTGTTTTTTTCCCCTCCTTTTTGGTAATGTGTAACCTCTGCAATATCTGTGGCTAGGTATGATTTGTATTTCTGTCCTTGTTGTAAAGACAAGCCAGATGGCCAGCCTGCTGAGTGGGTACAATCTGTGAGACAAGTGATGCGTCACCACAGGAAGGCCTCTGGTGGTGGTGCTGTAGACGAACTTTGAATTTTTATAAACCAGCTTTGTCAATATACATAAATTTTTTCTGATATATATCTAGAATAGAGATTCTTGCTTTAGATTTTACATTGGGCTTCAAGTAGTCTAAGCCTCAGACATCACGCCCATAAGCGCTGGCTGAACGTCTGATGCATATGGCATACTTATTCAGGTTTTTCGAAGTAGTCATCTGATTGGTTGAATTCTACAGGATGTCCGGGAGACATGTGTATCGTGTTCTTTAACTGTCCATCTGGAAACAAAGATGCCGTGACGGCAAACCCTCTCAAGGAAGAAGAACGCAGTCATGTTTACAACTGTGACAGTGAGCGCTTATCAGGATCAACTAAATACTGGATTTTCAAAAGTATGTGAAGTATGTAAAGTTCGCTCTTTATAATACATCCAAGAGTTTAACACACCGGGACATCGACGTTACATTTTCATGCCCTCAATCATGAAGCGGAACAAAACGAACTGTAATTGTTTGCTTTACATGTCAGTCAGACGGCCTCTGGGCGGTTCTTGGCCAATGAAAGCAGCTATGGACTCCAGACCTTCTGCCGTCAGTCTGAAGGTCAGGCTAGCGGTTTCAAGTGGCAATCCAATACTGTTCAAAAATGAAACAAAAGAGTGCTTAAAATCACAGAAAAGTGTTAATATTATCACAGATGCACAATGATTTGAAAAATTATTCATATGCATTACTATCCAAAAGTTTGAGGTTGTAAGATTTTTAATGTGTTTAAAAAAATATATATGCTCACCAAGGCTGCATTTATTTGACCAAAATACAGTAAAGTAATATTATATATTTTTTGTCTTTTGTAACATTATGAATGTCTTTAATGCCACTTTTGATCAATGAGCAACTGTGCTGAAAAAAATAATATACAATTAAATTTAATTCCCCAAAAATTTGAATGAGTGTATTTTCCATCCAAATATACCAGAATGGTGACTGGGATTTTTCTAAGTAGAATGTGTTCCTAGATCCACACTCTTATTATCCAATTCGTTTGTATGGTTAGGTTTAGGGTTGATTAAGGGTTTCATCTGAAGTCAGAACCTGAACAACATTTTATCAGCCTATTATTTCCATCTTATGTTATTTTGACAAGAATGCTGTTCTAAGACCAACAAAACATGTACATACAAGGACACATCGTACATCGCACCATCCACTCTCTTGTTGTTTGTTGATAATCGTTCTAAACTATTTAGAATGACATTAGAGCGCCACCTCGTGGAAATGGCTGTACTGGTTCCATCATTTGATATAGATGCCTGCTATTGATTTCATCGAATATCATTTCAATGAACCTAATATAGAGTAATCAAATTCTTACCCCAAACATAGGGAGATGACAATAGATTTCACAGTTTGTACTCAATAAAATATGCCTTGGAGTGACTATGGATTAAACCCCACTCTTGCACCGTGTTTGTCTATTAAACTGCATGAAACTGTATCACACCCTGTGGGTCTGCTTGAAAGAGCAGGACTGCATTACAAACCTTGCAGGTCATTTAAAGATTAATGCTGAATGCCACAATTTAACTGATGTTGGCTTTCCATGTAGACATCAAAACTGGTGTAAACAAGCAGACATAAATTTTTAACAAAGCCAACGAGTGTCGAGAAAACCGTTTAACCATAAAACTTCCTAAACAATGGGCAGCTGAATGGCTGCACTGCCATGGAAGGAAGCACCCTGGAGTTTTCTTGAATTTAAAACTAAATAAAATAAAATGAAACACATCAAATTAAGACCACTTAAATAATAATTATTACTTTTGTTATACCATATCAGATTTTAGGATCTTAAATTTGATCCGAATTCTTGACCTGCAGGGACCCTGCATAAGTAAAGCCGCGTTCACACTAGATTTTGAGAATACGAAATTTCTTCGGACACTGCAACGTTCTGGGTATGACATCACGCTCTGCAGAGTCTTTTTTTTTTTAAACTATGAATTCAACATATAACTAATAGTAATACACTTAAAATGTAAAAAATATACAATCTACTGCAAAAATATATAGTTCTTTTAATTCAGCCAAGAGGTCACGGCATGACGTATCGATCTTCTATTTGTGATGCGAATTCGCAGCTCAGAGTTCACCAAACTTAACTTTGGAACGCAGCGAAATGCGAAACAGCATGAGCTTGCGTTTCCGGTCTGATGCATTTGCATGCGTTTGAATGAAATGAAAAGTGCAGTGTGACCGGCCGCCCCTTAAGTCTAAAAAAAAGAACTCAGACATGCACGATACAATTGTCCAGCTAATTAAGAAGTGTGCTATAGTATTACAATTTTTACCTGGTAGAAAATAAAATGGGTGAAAAATCCCATAGAAAGATTGACCTAGAGAATATAGAGACAGTGCAACCATATTAAAACATCCTCAGAACACATTAGAAACCACTTAGCAATACCCTGGCAACCTTCCACAACACTCTATTGTAGCATTACATTTTGCATGGGTAAGCAACAGGCAAATTTTCTTAAAGAATTTAAAAATATAGTTAATAGATGCAGCTGTTGAGGAAAGATGCTATTCAGACTGCATCTGCCCTCCCCCCTCCCTCCTCCCTAAACTTGTTTCCTAAGCTCAAGTTTGCACGGCATCTGCAACAAACTTATTCATGTATTCAGGCATTCTAATATAACCCTGCCTTGGCACGGCAATTACCAGTCCATCTTTTCCACCCCGTCCACTGCCAGCCTCAAATCGTCCCTCAGTTAGGGGATAAGTATTCACCCCAGGGTCTGGGCATTTAAAAATACTCCGGAGAACTCATTTAACCACTGTACTGCTCCTCTCTATTGGGACCGATTCTGTACCATGGCCACAAACCCTGACTAATTCCTAAATATTGGAAATTTGTAATTCCTGAATGAATTTCTTCATGACCGGCATTTAAGTTTAGGCCAATGTCTAAAGGAGTTTTGTCATGATTCTGAGCTGCTGTGACCCAAGAAAAGCATGTATTGAGAACTCTTTTAGGTGGTATTTAGCGGCGTATTAATGCTAACCACAAGGAAGAGCTTTTTTTAATGCACTCTCATTAAGCAACATTTCTCGAGCAGCTTTTAAACAAAACATCACATTGTAAAAAATGGTGTTCGTAGAATTTAAAAAAATTAAGTCGATAATATTCATGGCTTTTATGAGCTGAATTAATGAAAGTAAATCTATTGAGGGATTTTAACATGTCAGAATGCCATGACTTACAATCTACCATCATTGTAACAATTACCCAATTAGATTACATAACTCAAATTGTTCTCTTAATTTACATGGTTTACAATTATTCAGTATGTTCTTCATATCTTATGATGTACACGTCATGGGCATGTCTATTTCTACGTAATTTATTTCTATGATTGCAAAGCTGAATTTTTAGCATCATTACTCAAGTCTTCAGTGTCACATTCTTCAGAAATCATTGTAAAATGCTGATTTTGTGCTCACTTATTAATAATGATTCTTATTTTTAGCAATGTTGAAAACCATTTTTGCGGCTTGATATTCTTGTGTAAACCGTGATTTGAAAAGAATAGCATTTATTTGAAACCGAAATCTTTTGTAACATTATTAATGTCTTTACTGTCACTTTTGATCAATTGAATGCATCCTTGCTGAAAAAAGTATGTATGTATATATATATATATATATATATATATATATATATATACACATATAAAAGATTAAGATAGGATTATTATAGATATAAAAGATTAAGCCAGGATTAGACCTTAGTTCAATTAGAAAATTTAAGTAGCTTTTATAAATGTGCCCTAAAAAAATAACTTTCTGGTGTGAATCTTAAAGGGATAGTTCACCTAAAAATGAAAATTCTGTCAGTATTTACTCACCCTCATGTTGTTCCGACCCCGTAAGACCTTCGTTCATCTTCAGAACACGAATTAAGATATTTTTGATGAAATCTGAGAGCTGGATCACTCCTCCATACTAGTCCATAGGCTTCTTGAGGGATTGAAACTTGCCGGCCTCGAAAAGCTATTAAAGACATCGTTAAAATAATCCAAGTGACTACAGTGGCTCAAAATTAAGTTTATCAAGCGACGAGAATACTTTTTGTGCGCAAAAACAAACATAAATAATGACTTTATTTCAACTATTCATTTCCTTCTCTTTGGGCCTCTAGTCAGTTAAACTAGTGTAATTGCGTAGAGCTACGTCACACGTAGGCTCACTATTGGCCGACGCTGGTCATGTGGGTGATGCATGTGACGTACAACAACAGATCATACGCTGTTAAACTAGTAACCTGACTCGAGGCCCAGAGAGAAGGAAATGAATAGTTGAAATAAAGTCGTTATTTTTGTTTTTTATGCGCACAAAAAGTATTCTCGTCGTTTGATAAACTTAAGATTGAGCCACTGTAGTCACATGGACTATTTTAACGATGTCTTTAATAACTTTTCGAGGCCGGCAAGTTCAATCCCAGCTCAATCTCAGTGATCCAGCTCTCAGATTTCATCAAAAATATCTTAATTCGTGTTCCGAAGATGAACGAAGGTCTTACGGGGTTGGAACAACATGAGGGTGAGTAAATACTGACAGAATTTTCATTTTTGGGTGAACTATCCCTTTAAGACGAAACAATGGCACTGAGAAATTTTAAGATATGTCAGTGCAAGTTACTTTCAGTTAAAGGTGCAATGTGTAAAAAATTTGAGTATCTATTAACAGAAATGCAATATGACATCCATAACTATGTTGTCAGTGGTGTATAAAGAACTTACCCGTAATGTTTTTATTACCTTAGAATGAGACATTTATATCTACATAACCGCGGGAATCCCCTTCTATGAAGGTCGACATATTGTGACGTCATGTTTCTACCGTAGCTGACAGCGAACAAACAGCGCTACAGAGCGCGTTTCGTCACAACCTTGAAAGAGAAGCAGTAGAAAGCTAGAAGCTAGCCATAAACACCGTGAGTAGTGACTTTTCCCTTGTTGTCAGTGGTGTAAAATATGTAGTTGGATTGTTTCATGTAACTTAGTTCTTCTCCCTCGCTGTGTTATGGCTTTGCTATGTGGGGATAAATGTGCTGCACGTTCGTGAGACGGCTGATTAGTACTCTTGTCATTGACCGTACAACAGTTACAGGAATCACCAACCCGTCGATCTTGGAAGCATTTTAAGACGATCGCGAAGAGTTTTCAAAATCAGAGAAAAAAAGCCTATTGTGTGTAGTAAATGGTGTCTAGGGGATGCGGAGGCGCGCGCGCTGTTACAATCATGCCATTTTTGCCGCACGCACCTTTGGGCTCACGCGGACGCGTCGAGTTTAAACAAGGCTTTACGCTTTAACCAGCCCAGCCACAGTAACAGCTCATATTGAGCCAGCTAAACGTTTACTTTCCTGTTAGAAACAATATATAGTTGCATAGTTTCATGTGGTTCTTCTCCCTCGCTGTATTATGGGTTTGCTATGTGGGGGGAAATGTGCTGGTTACGTTTGTGAGACAATCAGCTGATTACTATTATTATATTATATATTAAGACCCTTGATCCTCACCTGACTATGGCTTTGTAAACTTTATCCGTGATGTGGTTTATAATGGACTGTGGTACAGAAACAGTGACAATGTTACACACTCTTGGCTTACTCTGGCTATTCTCTGTTGTCTCAGACGACGATATGTTTGTCCAGTTTCAGGCACCGTAGCTTCTTCGAAAGGGAGGGGTGACCAGTGGGCTGAGCCCTCAGTGCAACTCGCAGCCGAACCGCTAGATGTCGCTAAAAATCACACACTGCACCTTTAAAGATTCAGCTAAACACAATAGTCTGGGACCAGGGTTAAGCCTTGTCTGTGAAACCAGGGTTAGTATATCATGGTTTCTACAAAGAAAGAAAAAAAAATCTTAAACACTAAATCAGCATATTAAAATAATTTCTAAAAGATAATGTGACATTGAAGACTGGAGCAATGATGCTGAATATTCAGCTTTGCCATGACAGGAATAACTTAAATTTTAAATGATATTAAAACTGAAAACAGTTACTGGTACTGTATATGAAGTTAGTTGAGGCTTTGACAAAATATTCCGAAGAGATGAGAATGTCACAAAAGTGGTGTTTAGATGGTGCAGTACTGTATAAAAGTCTCTACAGCAACGTTTCTCTTATGAGACTGCCCTGGCATTTGAGTCGTGTGACTTTTAAGGTGTGCGAATGTTCTGTAGGTTTCAGAGAGAAAAAAAATGGATGCATCTGTGGATTTTCATTAAGTACCACACAAGTGCAGGTTTTTGCAGGTACTCAAATCAAACGCGTCCCATATGATTACTGATTGATTTCCATGTCTGTCTCAAGGGGCCCTACTGAAGCCTTTAACATTAGGAGTCTCATTTCTGTTCATCTGAATCCCAAAGGCAGTGTTTTGCATTTTTAAAGACTGATGCTAAAAAAAAAACTGTTCCTTATGCCCCCTTATAGGGAATGATTATATTCTTGTACATGTTTTTTCCCTTTCCTAATTTAATAATTCATGCATCAGAGGGTTACATTTATGGAATCCATCCATTTAGACCTGATACATATGACTAGTAGCCTAAGGAGGCAAATGCTATATGATTTGATTTACAGCTAAAACCCTTAAATCACATCCTACACACATTATCTCAGAATATGTGCACCAAGCAATATCCGAGGCTCACGTGTCTCATATTTTGTATTCCTTCTATTTTCCGCATGACGAGGCCTGGGAAATTGACTCAGCGATGTTTCCATGCAAAGTGGGTTTACTTTTACATTAACATAAATAGGAATGTCTCGGGTCATCAAAGCGGGACGCAGGTGTAGCCTCATTGTTAACATTGCAGCGATTGTCAACCCTCAGCAAAGACACAGAAGCATCTCAGATGCAAATGAAAGGCACGCTGCCATTCACCTCACCGCTTGCTTCCCTCTGTCACACGCATGCAAACACACCGACTTTAATGCTAATATGAGCTTATTGTGCAGCAGTTGACCTGCGTTTGTTGAGCAGCATGTGATGTATCGTGGTGTCAAAACTGTTGGGAACCACTGTCAAAACATCTAACGTGACCCTGAGGCACTCAAAATGAACACGGAAGCAAGAGTTTCCACCAAAATACAGTAGTTAATAAAATAAGTTACAATATATACCTGGAAATAGATGACAAGCCTTGACTTGACCGTTTGGAAAGGTTAATAATTTATTGTGTCACACTAGTCTCATGACGTTGTTGCAGAAGACTATTCGTCTTGTTGCTAGACCAATTATTTTGAACGTTGTGATTTATATAAATAATAACATAATTATATATATATATATATATATATATATTTTTTAATTTTTTAATTTTTTTACTCAAATGTCCAAGCATTTATTTTGCAATTATCTTTGGAGTAAAATAACATAGTCAGTTGATCATTATTGCAAAATCACTTGCATAACAGTAGTGGCAGTAAATTTAGTAAGTATAGTATTTTGGTGGAAATAACGTGCACTTGAATAATATAATAAGTAGGCTAATTAATGCATAATAAATTAATCTAATCCATTTATTTAGACCTAAATCATGATACATATTTTTAAACCTCAATAGGCTGCAACTTTCGGGTTCCAGAAATAAAAACATTAATTTTCTCCATCGGGAAATTGATTTTTAACGATCATTTATAAACAGCCTATACTGTGAGCTATGAGGTTGTTAATCGATAGTATTTGCGTATTAACATCGGAATTCATGGTTAAATAAGTACATAACCCATGATGCTGTACAGAAAATTCCACCAATCAGAGCATAAAATTAAGCTAAACACAAGATCTATTTAGCTCCGCCCACTACAATGAAGCACTGCAAATTATGTCATCGATTCGGTCTCCTTTCGCTCTCAACATACTTAAATATTTGAATATGCATCTTTTGCAATAAACTTAAAAATTAATGTTTGTATATATAATTAACACTAAAGCCATTAAGTTCACAGTCTTAAACTTTTGTAAGTTTGTAATGTTATGATTTACTTCACAGCTGGTTGGCTTGGTTCATGGCTTATAACGCTTTAACAAAGACTTTTTGGAAATCCTTATGGGAAAAATTGATGTAAAAAATACTTCCAGGACGAATACTTCCACAGCTGAAAAGTGGACGGGCACTGTTGCACTCAATATACTTTCTCATAAATTTACTATCAACATTTCTAAGTGCAGATATTTTGCATTTGCTTGTTTCAAAACCACAGATGATTTATTTGTGCTTGGTATCTTATGACAGTATACCATATAATAAATCAGAAGTCTAGATATTATTTGAACAGATAACGCCTAAAGAAAGGAATTAATCTTCTCAAGACTCCTAATCTCCACCATTCTCAATTTACCTGTGTCTCTTTTCACCTTCTCATAAAAGAATATAAAGCAGTTCACCCTGGGGACAAAGGGCTACACTCGCAACCAAACAAATGAAGAGCGCAGAGCAATAATCATTTGCATTTCCAACATCTGCTTTCTTGACTGAGACCAATAATTTGTTATTTTGCTGCCTGGAGCACCGTCTTCATATTCAGGTCCCCTATCGAGGTGTTTTGTCACAAGAGTGCATTTTTATGACACCGGAAAAACTCCTGTTGGGTGATTTATTTAATCTGCTTTCTTTCTTTGTACATTTATTTATTTATTTTATTAGTGGTTAGGGGCTGGCTGGGTAATTTACCCTACACATTTAAGATTACATTAGACACTGCTCTAGCTGGCCGGTCAAACTGAAAGCCATGTAGAATTCAATGTTCATGATACATGTGGCGATTTTCTAGCCTCAGGATTTGTAACGTAAAAAAAAAAAAAAGCTCTAGCTACAGCAACAACAACAACAGATCCTTCCTAGTTGTAAAGAGCCATCAGGACTAAGTCCCTGGGGCGGATTTGTGACAGGGTTTTTTTTCCAGGAAGGTCAAATGCCCCGAGAGCTCTAATAGTAATGCCACTTTGAGTGGGGTCGCAGGGGCACAAGTCTACTGCAGGTTGGTGGAGGGAAGAGTGAGCAAGTTCTCACTTTCATAATCCTTCACTTCACTTTCCATTTTACTAATGCTGCCATATATCTCCCCGTAGGGAGGGAGGTGGTTTAAATCCCTGGGAAGAAAGCAATGATCTAATATACTGTGCCGTTTTTTTAGAAAGACAAGATGTTGTGTTAGAGAAGTGGTTTTCAACTGTTGGGTTGCGACCCAAAAATGAATCTCAGGTCTGATCTGATTGCAGCAGCAAAAAACAATACTAATTACAAATGAAAAATATTTATATAATAAATACAATAATCAAAATAAATGGGCTAATTATTTTTTTTTGAGAGAGAGAGAGAGAAAGAGAGAGAAAGAGAGAGAAAGAGAGAGAGAGAGAGAGAGAGAGAGAGAGAGAGAGAGAGAGAGAAAGAGAGAGAAAGAGAGAGAGAGAGAGAGAGAGAGAGAGAGAGAGAGAGAGAGAGAGAGAGAGAGAGAGAGAGAGAGAGAGAGAGAGAGACAGAGAGAGAGAAGAAAACTATTTAGTTTGTTTAGCATCATTGGCAGAATATTGAATCAAACTCTAGCATATTTTGGTGTAAAAAATACATAAACCAGACTACAAGAAATACAGGCACAGCAAGAATAAACATGGTTTGTGATAAAAATTAAAGAGAAATTTAAAGGGGACCTATTATGCCCCTTTTTACTAGATGTAATATAAGTCTCAGGTGTCCCCATAATGTGTCTGGGAAGTTTCAGCATTTTTAGAGGAAGGTAAAACATGCTGTTTTCGTGCATGTATCTTTAAATGCAAATGAGCTGCTGCTGCCCACCCTGCTTTCCAGAAGAGGGCGGAGCCTTTACAGCTTTTGCCTCAGACACTCTGCCGAAAACTAAAACATCTGTTTGGTTTTGATTATCATCAATATTGATTATCTATCACGGTCATGCTTCCTTTAAAGCCATATAAGTCTAAACTTCTGATATATGCTTTTCTGAGCGTCAGACGTCATGTGCCGTGAGTATTAAACTAAGATCTCTTTCACTCTTATTGCGCTTAAGCTGTCCAACAAACACAAGGTTATGTCAAAAACACACAAAGTTCTCATTAACAGTCGGTTATGTCTGTGAACCTAAACAGCAAGTAAAGAAATTGTATGTGTATATTAGATCTGTGTATGAAAGAGAAACAGTACACTGCTTGTTAATATGAATCAAACAACAAAAGAAAAACAGAAAATCACTCTCTGCTCTGGATTGAAAAACTTTAGTAGCTTTAAAGCAGAACTAAGTAACTTTTTTACCCTAACCAAACAGCTTTGGAGTCATTGTAATGTTTATATTACTGATTTCGTGTTGAATGGTGGTCGTCTCGCACCCCCCTGGTGCCTGTGAGCCGCAAAACCACCCTTGCAACTTTGGGCCTCAGTGTTAGGAAGTATCGTGTGATATCAGGTCTCGCGAGGTAACGAATTGCTTTACGGCACTGCACGCGTACACGCCCCCATCCAGGATACGGCTAGCTATAAGAACAACTGATGGCCACAAGAACATCTCGGCACAGGAACAGTTTCTTCCCACAGGCCATTTCCCTCCTGAACAGTTAACACTACTCCCAAGGCATATGCCTGTAAGTGCAATACTCCCACTGTTTAGTGCAATATCCCACAACTCAGGTGATACTTATATGTAGATTTATTTATTTATAATATTCAAAACACTGTAAATAGGTTCATAATCGGTAAATCTGAAAATGTCTATTCTGACTAAACCCAACTGTGATAGTTTTATTCTCATATATTTATATTTTTATTTTTTATTCTTATAATTTGTAGTATTATGTTTCATGTTGTATTTGTATATGTCCACTGGAAGCCTCAGTACCAAAACAAATTCCTTGTGTGTGCAAGCACACTTGGCAATAAAGCTCTTTCTGATTCTGATTCTGATTCTCTTCTGAACTATCGTCCCATGGCAAAGCTGGCATATAAGAAGCAGAAAGCTAGAAAAGCATTGTCGGAGGAACAGTGAAAGAGGAAATTACACGAGTAAACATCGGAGCTGCATTTTCAGAATGGCGGAAAAAAACGAAGAAAGCGCGGTCGGAAAAGAGTCAAGAAAAAGGTAACGAGAATCTGACAGCACGAGGAACCGGACAAGAGTCCCACTCGCTCAGTCTTTGACTGTTAAAGTTGATTCCTGCGATTATCATGAGAACAGTTGTCAATATCTCACATAATTATCAGGACATAAATAAGCCAACATGTTGTAAATAGTGTAAATGAGCGCAATTTGAAAACTATTATGATAAATTGCAATAATCAACATCATAACGGACATTGTTACGAAATCAGGGCTCTCAAGTGTCACGCATTGAGCGTGACAGTCACTCATTTCGCTCTTTTGTCACGCTCTCCCGCCACACATTGTATTTCTCACGCTGAAAAACTATTTGTAATATATTTAATATGCCAAAACTCTGGCCGCGCCGCTCTCACGGTGGAACCTGCAGGAATCAAACACGTCTCCTCTGGTGTTGTTTGTAGAGCTACACAATAGCCAATCAGAAAATAGCACTATTGTATCTGGGTAAGATTTAACGCAACAACCAATGACAAAAATGTATCTGTCGGCTGAATGTCACTCTTGCCTGTCTTCAAAACTTGAGAGCCCTGCGAAATAATGCGACATACATCATACACTTTATTGGTGTCATCTGGCATTTAGGCTCAGGTAAGCCTAACGCGGTAGGCTACTTTATTATTATGAAGTGCAGAGGCCGTGAGTGCAGATACGCTCTGCGTGAGTGGTGTTTACGACAGTAACGTTAAATACAAGTACTCTACAGCCACTCTAGGGATCGCTGTTTGACAAAAACAGAAATCCTGCATAGTGCCGCTTTAATAAGAATACATTTCTTAGTTGAATGCTGCTGTTAAATGCTCTGGCGAGGAGATAAACATGGCGGACTCTGTACAGATCACTCAGGACGGGTCAATGCTAATACGGCAGAGTCTATCAGCAGTCGTGGGCAGGGCCTGTGCAATGCGACGTTGCATTGCAAAGAAACTGTAAACGGCTTATTCTGAGACACTACAAGGAGTGGGTGGATTTTTACCATTATAAGGTGGATGTACGCACACTGCCAACAAACATTTATGTTCAAACACCATGTAAAAAAATTATTTTGCATAATAGGTCCCCTTTAAAAACCAAATTTGTTGAATTTTTTTATTCAGTCTATGCCATGTTAATAATTTTGCATATTGTTGGGCTTATGCATTTCACAGTAATATAAATACATAATAATTTGTATATGTATTTATATTATATTAGATTCCTATAGGCTACATGTTTACTTTTGTACAATAAACAATTCAGGTGTATTGGGTCACCTCTTGATGCCCAATGTAAAATCTGGATCCTGAAGCAAAACATTCTGAGCAACAGTCTTTGTTAAACACGCAAATGTCATGGATGCATAAAAGATAGGTTAATACAGCCCAAATCACCAAATCTTCTCTTCTCCCATTCTTGTATGACCAGCCACTTCATAATATAGACACATGGTATAGTGCGTAATGGACATAATGGAAGTGTGCAGCATTCAGTCAAGGGAAATGGTTTGTCCTAGAGTCTTTACTTTGATTATTTTATTACTTGGCCTGTATCAGATATAAGGAGGCAGGTGTTGAATGGTTAGTAGAGACTTTACTTACACCAGGGCATGTTGATCTTGAAGCTCTGAACAGTCTGATCTATGACCAAGATTTTGATGCATCAACAGCAGATCATCTGTTCTTTTTCCCCAGTGTCATCTGCACTGCAAACAAATCATATTCTTAATGAATATTTTGCCTGGTCTTTTAGTAAAAATTACAAAACATTCTTTAAACATCAAAATTTTCCTGAGAATCAAAACTGCATTAAGACTTATTTTCAAAAAAATATTTCAAATATATCAATATAATTTACCTTCATGTTGTTCCAAACTTGTATGGTTCCCTTTCAAGGGAACTCGAGCTGCGTTCTCCCACCGCGTCTCAACGCAGCGTCTCGTTCCCTCTCAGGGAACCAGGGTTACATACGTAACCTGAGACATTTTCTTTCTTCTGTAGACCACAAAGGGAGATGTTAACAACATGTTGATGCTGTCAAGCTCTAAAAACGACAAAAAGCACCATAAAAGTCCATTCTACTATATTCAAAATCTTCTGAATATATACAAATTTGGAGCCATCAATCAGTTATGAGACACAAAAACAATGGCATTTGGCATTATTGATGTCAAACGTAGCATTTGAAGCGGCACGTTTGAATAAAAGTGTATGTAAAGGAGATTTTTAGATTTGCAGCAGAGAAGATTTGCTTTAAATAATGACTTGAAGTCTTTTCCTTACACAAAGTTATTGAATGACTTCAGAAGACCTGGAATATAACACACAATAACTCCAAATGAGCTGGTAAGCCCCAAAAGTAAAGAACAAAAACAAAAAACATAATAAATATAGTTCATTATGGTTTTTTTTTAATAATTTTTGGAGCTATTGTTAGATTATTTCTCTGGTTGTGAGCATATTTCTCATTCAATGTTCTCATTAAGTTTCTAACAGCTGTTTTTTGCAGTGTGAAGTTGATATGGCAAAACTCTCCCGTTTAAAAGTTATAAAAATGTATAGTGCAACATTGATGGATTTTGCACATTTCCATTATAAATTAGAATAGTTTTAGTCATTTTTCTTCACTGTCACAGTAATGTGACAATATATACAAAAATATAAATTTTGCAAATCTTCAGGTCCCCTCACTAAAAATAAGTTTATTTAAGTGTGCTATAATAAAGTATACCAATTTCAGTCTTATAACTGACAGAAAAGTCTAAGTATATTTGGCCTATACTTGTACTCAATCTTTTGATTGAGATACTTAAAAGTATGATTAAGTATTCTATTATATAAGTATACTTGGATTGTATTTGTGTTTACTCTTTTGATTGAGTAGCCTATTAAAACACTTTTTCACATAGGCTTGTCTTTTTAAACTTACATTGTTTGAAAATATTGGTATATAAAGAAAACAGATATTTTCATAATTCTGAGTATGTGGATTTTTGTGTAGTTCACTGGTAGTGTAGAGGTAGGCTACATAGTTATTAACTTCAAATCTACTTTACTCTTTTTCCCTGCTCCATGTTCACTCTATATGAAAACACCGTAGTTTCAGTTGTAGCGGAAAACGTAGTTTCCGGTTGCGTGTGAAAAAGGCTTATTGAAGGAATTTTCCAGCAATCCATGTTTTCACTGTTATAAGGTAAGGGGAGCTATTACACATCTTCTGAAATAGAACGGAATCTCCTGATCAAAACACAGGCGAAGAAGAAGCAGAAACAAGCAATAGAAGCATTGCTTATGCACATATAAAATAACGCATTCATCAAACATTAAACTGCCTAATGTTACCAAATGAAGTGTGGACCCAGGAAGAGTTGCAGAATTGTGAAGCTTTAACTGTGCTGATGGACTCGAGAATGCATGAAACTAGATTATTTTTATCTTTTGATATAATTGCATGTTCAGGTAAAGGTATATTTCAAGTACAAAAAATAATACCAAAATAGGAACAGTTGTATACTTAGAGTGCAAAAAATAATACATAAATAGTAAACTGTAAGTATGATGTTAAGTTCACTTGAGGAAAACCACAAAAATATTAGTTTACTAAGAGAATACTTCAAAGTGTACTTTCATAAACTAAAAAAAAGTGCTACAAGTATTTAACTAGAAAACTATCAGCATATACGTTCACTTAAAAAACGTAGTTGTAAAGGTTGCATTTGTCAGGATACAGGCACAGAGGCGGAGGTAAGTGAATTCAAACATGAGTTTATTTACAATGATTCAAGTGACAAGCTGAATAGGCAAGGTTCAGGTGAAGGTGCGGTGACGATCACTACGTGCAGAGCGGATTCCAGGTGAGCAGATCCTCCTTTAGTTAGCTTGGCGTGAGCAGACACTGTTCATTGATACGTCTCCTTTTCTATTTCAGATACAGTAGCGGACACGGAGATCTCGGCGGGAACGTGGGACACTCAGACGAATCTCCAGGACTCGGGGGAACATGGGACCAGGCAGGACTTCTGGGAACAGCGGGACAAGGATACAAAGGTGAGTATTTCAAAGGTGAGTATACGTTACGTGGTGGTTTTCAGGTTTACTTGGAGACTTCAGGAGACAGAGGGTTATGGTCTATTCCTGTTGGAGGCTTGACAAAGACTGAAGTGTGCATGGGTGTTTTGTAGAGCTGGGTGATGAGGTAATTGATGGTGCACAGGTGTGAGTGGTTAGTATTCCGGGGAGAGTGATCTTTGAGTGGTGGATGGGAATGAATCTGATTGATTCCTGACAGCATTTATACGTACTAGTACATTGATATTAGTATACTTACTACTTAAAGTATACTTAAAAATATACTCAAACTTAAGCATACTTTATACAATTAACTTGAAGTATACTTATTTTTTGTAAGGGTTGGCAAAGCACTTGGATGGCAATACCAGTACCACTACAGAAAAGTATTCCAGTATAGCTCTACTTAACCAACCAATCCGTTCACCTACAAAATAATCAGTATTCAGGCAGAAATTGGCAAAGAAGCGAAAGATATTAAATATTTATAAAACAATCCATTCGAACAATGACCTGACATGAGAATTGTCTCAATTTCGAACTGGGCTAAAGTGCTTCAAGCCAAGAGAGACCTGACATTACCTGACATAATTTCTGCTTATTCTGTTCAACACATCTATGCCATGGCTTTCATAACTACAATTAAAAGGGGGCCAGCACTGATGGGCCCGCTGTGAATGAATGCATTCAGAGGACTAGAAAGGAAAGCTTACCAGGTGGTAAACAACATGTAAATTGCAGGGTACGGCAATGCATCCATCTTTGATTAGTGCAGTGCCTACTTGCAGGCTGAACAGGAAGAGAGAGGTTAGTCTTTCATTAAAGCCACCTTCTTTTCTTCATTCTGCTCTAAAAGCTATTCCATGTTATCAGATTTTGGCCACCCGTGTAAGGCACGACATTTCTCCCAGATTACAGCATCTTTTATTTAAATGTCAGGGTCCTTCGAGGCTCTCTGGTGGTGTACGGTCTACCACAGATGTTCAAAGCTGTTCTGAGGTCAGTAGTGGATGTGCAGGGAGACAAGGGACTGAGACTCAATCTGTACCTGCAGCTAGAAAGGTCACGGGGGGAAACTCACTTGAAAACCACAGTATTTAATATATCCACAAGAGACTAACAAAAAGGACTGTGCAGGTACAATGTGCTTTGATTTAAAGCATGGCACTGAATTATTACCAGATTCAAGTCATCTACTGGATTTAACAAAGTTTACCAGGTTGACCACCGTTCAAAAGTTTGGGGTCAGTAAAAAAAAAAAAAAAAAAAAAAAAAAAAAAAAATATATATATATATATATATATATATATATATATATATATATATATTAATACTTTTATTGAGCTAGTATGCATTAAATGGATCAAAAGTGAAAGTGGAGGCATTACTAATATTACAAAAGATTTCTATTTTAAACTAATTGTAGTTCATTTGAACTTTCTATCCATCAAAGAATTCAGAAAAACATATATGCATATTAGAATGATTTTTGAGTAATGACTCCAAAAACAAGAATTCAGGAATTTTGTTTGTGAGAGATAGGTGCAAGTAAACAAGATGTTTCCCAAACTATCACTTCTTATGCACAATCTATTGCCTGCCCCTTAAAGTCATGATGAAATCGTACTGGCCCATTTCAAGCACTTTTTCCAAGCTCCAGTAAGATTCATCAATTAATGATATACACTCAGCATTGGATTCATCCACTGAGAACACTGATTTACTCCTTGGAGTCA
This sequence comes from Siphateles boraxobius, assembly GCF_051911475.1. NCBI lineage: Eukaryota > Metazoa > Chordata > Actinopteri > Cypriniformes > Leuciscidae > Siphateles > Siphateles boraxobius. Next base: position 5,345,284 of record NW_027509042.1, read on the forward strand.
ACAATGAGCCACAAGACACAGAGTCACTATGGTTATCGCCATCATTGCTGTAATCCCTTCCTGTGATTTCAGCGTAACTCAAATAAAGGTGGAATAAAGGCTTGCACTTGCCTTTGGGTGAAGGGTGTCCAGAAACTTTGTCACATTAATTGATGGCTTCATTAGATCGCAATCAGAGCACTTCAGTTTGCCTCCAGGGCCCGGCTAACCCATTCCTATGCATTTGAGAATGAAGCTGGGAAAATAGGGTTTTACTGCAGTGGATATTGCGCCTGTCACACCGGGAGAACCAAGAGAAAGCCTCTGTCTGCTACGAGCATAATGTAGATAAAGTAGAAGCAAGGTCGAGTTACATGGAGACTGATTGTGGTGTGATAGGATTGTGGCGAAAAAAATCAGTGACAAAGCTGTTTAGTCAGATATGAACTTTTTAGACATGCCAAGAAAATTTGGGAGGAATACATTTACTGTATATCTGGAGACCATATTGTTTTGTGACTACAAGGCCTGCATCATTATTTTAGGTCAGATTTTTCTTTGAAAAATCTAAGGATTTACTGAAGAAAAAAAAAATCTAGTAAGGCATCAATTGCACAGCTTGTCTTTTGATAGAAGAATTACAGACAATAGCAGAGTTATTGTGTGTGTGAAAGCAACAAGAGATAACAGTCAAACTGCAGCAAAGTAACTACAATAACGGCAGACCTATTACTGAATTACAGCCACAGTGAGTGGTTTTGAAAGAGGACTATTTCATCTAATGTAGGAGAGCCGAAAGACATTTTTCCAAAACAATTGATCGCTTATTGCTGCAATTATGTAATCTTTTCAGTAATAGTGGACACCCGTTTTTGTGGTGGTAGCTTAGTGGTTGTCTATAAATCACCGGTCAACAGTATGTGTCAAATCATAACAACAAGCAAGTGCTCGGTAGCCTGGAAGATTCTGGTGTGTTCAACTAAATGCTTAACTGGCTAAACCAATAACATCTTAAGATCTTAAGCAAGCTGCATTAACATAACCATTATGATAAGACTGTGTATGAAGAGTCTGGGCAACTAATTTAGATCACTAACTTGTAATACTAGTTTAAACAACAGAGGTCAAATAGCTACCTCATCTAAGAATGACCTAAGGCGTCTAGATTCATTCATAATATTAAATAATACATACGACTTCAACAACTCCAATTTAGATGTTACTGAGTGCGGCCGAGTCAGCAGGTGATGATCACAGCATGGTTGACTTCAGCAGATATCGCTATTTAAATAACAGTTTAAATAACAAAAATAATAATAAATCAGAAACTTACATTTTAGCCACAACTGACCAGTTGCTATTTTTACTCCTTCAATCGAAAAGCACCCCACACGAAGTCAAAGAAGGAACAGTTGAATGACTTCGACTCAGTCGTGGTGTTTGGTTCCTGAATGAATCATAGAGTTTGATCGAATCAGTTGAATGAATAAAGAAAGGCATTGTTCCTGAGTTTCAAATGAATCAGCGCTTTAATTCAATACCTCGCTTGCATGTTTTGTTCCTGAATCTAAATGAACCAACAATTTTGGTTCACTTAATAACAGTCCCTTGTCGCCATCTACTGGTGTCTGCAAAAGGGTCGCTAAAAATCCCCACCATAGACCAACCAACTATAATTTGTATGAAAGAAAAGAAAATCCTCAGCAAGTAGTCAAATTTGTGATTTAACCATTTATGTACATTTACTTTACAATGGCAGGATAAATGCACTATCTATCTGATCTGATGACTCAAGAATGAAAGGTACAGTATTACACTGGTAGTTTTAGAGTGCCACTGGGTTGTAATTTACTATTTGACAGATATTGAAGTTGTCAGTTATTCTCTATCCAGAGTCTATATGAACAGGGAAATATTTAATCCTGTGCGATCTTTGACAGGAATTGTCTCCAAAGGAATCTTAGAAGTCAAGGATATATAAGTAAGTTTGATCCTTATCACTGAGATCTGTGACAGATCTTCAATCCTTAAAGAATGAGAGGTCAGTAACACCTGGATGCGTTGTTTTTTTGTTTTTTTTTGTAATAACAACCTTTGAGCTTCTCTGAGTGTCTGCACAGAACTGTGGGTAAACACAGCATGCGGCTGATTGCTGAGTGTGTGGTTACTAATCTGCAGATGTGATGTGCTACGAGGGATAATTCGGGGTTGGTTGTTACTTTGTTGGGGCTTTAAGAAGGAAAAGAAAAACTCAAGCTGAGATGATCGCACAGGGAGCCAGGGAGAGGACAACAACAGATGGATTATACCTTGTGATTGTTATAGAAACAGCCCAAATCTTTTTGCATATGAGATAGAAAGGTTGCAAGGGTTGTTTGAGAGAGATTTATCTTCTCTCTAAATCCCTTTTTAAAAACTTCCAAGAATATTAACAGTCTTTTTCAAAGTTATTATTTGACTTCTGTGCAAAATCTGAGTGCTTTGGTTTAGCAATATACAAAAAGGCTTTTAAAAAAGAAAAAGAAAGAAAGGGATGGGGGACGGGGTTTAAGATTTCTGCAAGCAAATGGGGATTAAGGCTGATTCGATGCCAAACAGTTCTTGGCAGATGAGTTCTGGTTCTTTTAGGATGCCAAAAAGAGTCAATAAGTCATCAGTGCATTCAATCCTGGAGATAATACATTTAGGAGAGGGGATTAACGGACACAATAAAAACAGGCCTTTTCATCCTCTTTGCACGATGAGGACATATTCAAGGAGATATTTGTTCCTCGTCACTCCGACGCAATTCCCTACTGTCTTTCAGGCTGTTCCAGCTCCAGTCCTTTTACACTGAACAGGTTCCAGTCGTACAGTGTGCCAAGGGCAAATGGGCAATGGACTGAGAAGCATGCTGGAGACCATAGGTGTGCATAATGCTGAGAAGTGCACAGTCTCATTTATAATCGCCTACATTCAAGGCTTTGACAGTCAGAGTGTATGAAAGCATCCCTTGAGTGTTTTTGCTGTTGTATCTAATGACATTGCATTTTATTCTTCACAATCAAATTTTACAGCCTTGTTTCGACCGAATGCTGCAAAGCCATTGATCAATAATTTATCACTGTTATTCCATTCTTAAGTCAGGAACGTGTCTGGGTCATATTTCATTCCAAAATCAAATGAAAGAAAAATTATGTTTTATTATATAGCCTACCAGTATCAATTATTTAAATGCATATATAAACTCACAGGCGACTTTATTAGGTACACCTGTTCGACTGCTCGTTAATGCAAATATCTAATCAGCCAATCACATGGCAGCAACTCAATGCATTTAAGGCATGTAAACATGGTCAAGACAATCTGCTGAGTTTGAAAGTGGCGTGGTTGTTGGTGCCAGAAAGGCTGGTCTGAGTAGTTCAGAAACTGCTGGACTACTGGAACAGCAGTTTCTGCACAACCATCTCTAGGGTTTACAGAAAATGGTCCGAAAAGAGAAAATATAAATTGAGTGTCAGCTCTGTGGGTGAAAAGGCCTGGTTGATGCCAGAGGTCAGAGGAGAATGGCCAGACTGGTTTGTGCAGATATAAAGGCAACTGTACCAGAGCATCATTTAAACGCCTCAGCCTGAGTATTGTTGCTGAACATAATCATCCCTTTATGACCACAGTATCCCCATCTTCTGATGGCTACTTCCAGCAGGATAACAAGCCATGTCACAAAGTTCAAATCATCTCAAACTGCTTTCTTGAAAATGACAATGAGTTCACTATACTCAAATGGGCTCCCCATTCACCAGATCTCAATCCAGTAGAGCACTTTTGAGATGTAGAGGAACAGGATATTCACATCATGGATGTGTTGCTGACAAATCTGCAGCAACTGAGTGATGCGATCATGTCAATTTGGACTAAAATCGAATGTTTCCAGTACCTTCTTGAATCTATGCCATGAAGAATAAGGCAGTTCTGAAGGCAAAATGGGGACCAACTAGCAAGGTGTACCTAATAAAGTGGCGTGTGTGTGTGTGTATGTATGTATACAGTATATATATATATATATATATATATATATATATATATATATATATGCTGTACTGGCTTTAATTTTTTCATTTTGAAAATTTAGAATCTAATGAGGATAATTATTAAGAATGATTACAATAAAACTAAAAAAGTGGATGCATTGCAATAATGAGGAACAGTTTGCGGTGGAATATGTGCTTGATTATTATGAAAATATTAAAGGTCATGACATGTTTTCCTGATATTTTCCACAATGGATCCCTAAAACATACATGTGTCAGTGATGTTTGATCCATGCACACCTGACCTGGCCACCACGCTATAATCATCACAGGTCTAAATGGCATGTGAAATTGCCTCTTACCTTCTCTTTTACTAATGACCAGGATGTTAGAACTCAAACCTAAGAAGCCATGTGAGTGTTAGGTGATCTACATCTTCTCTAAAGGGCAATTTGTCTGAGTAATTGCACTAGCAAAAATCTATCACTGTCACACTCCCTTGGCCAATTAACACTTGGGGAAGAAAGGAGAACGAAAAGGAAGTGGCCAAGGAAGAAGAGGTGCAAAACAACTTTAAGTGCACAATTTCAGATAAAGTGGTCAAAAGAATTTAAAAAGCAGTATGGGATATGAATTGTCATAAGTTTGAAACGCGTACATCTTTGACAGGCAGCCTATTTGGTAGGCAGTGGTTTAGCAATTATTGATCTTTAAATGGCATTAACAGCTAAGAGCCTATAAGTGTGACAATGTGGATAATGGTTCTATTTTACATATTGAGTAATACCATCTTGCTGTGTTTGGATGTAATTTGGATAATAAGTAATGTAATATGTAGTGTGTCTAATTGAGCATGTCTTAATAACATACCTTAATAGCATGTTTTGATATATTATTTAATTGTAAATTATTTATACATCAAGGCATTTGTTGTAATGCCTTTAATAAATTTACAAATATAAATATTACAAATCCTTTTTTACTGAAATATAGTTAAAGGTGCTATAGAACAGTAATGAGAATTTAATTAGAATCACAACTGAGAAAAATATGAAACTAAAAACAATTAAAGGGGTGGTTCAGGAGTTTGGACACCGGACCTCATTTCCAAGTTAGCCTCGGTGTTTTTTTATCAGTGGAGACCATTTTCAAAAATTTTCATCCAGTCCTTCCAGTTGCATAGTTAGCCGGTGCTAGGCTAGCGCGAGTCAACGGTATCTGCTAACCTGCCATTAAAAACAGTTTTACCCACTCCACAGTACACCAAAAGCAAATAAATCATAACGCTAGACTATCGATGTAAATGTCTGTTGAGAGAATAATGTTAGAAACCAAACTACCCTTTCATCGCATTGCAATAGTTATACTTTGTTCCCCTTTTTTATTAGCACAGTCTACAGCAGCAGCGGAGTGATATTAAGTTACCTAGGCAACCAAGGAGAGCCGGTCCACATGACAATCACGCACCTGCCGCTGACACTCATCACTACAGAAGCAGAGTATATCACCATGTTGCCAATTCCTTCGTTTACAGTCGAATGTTTCAATTTCGTTGTTCAAGGCTACTACTCTGGCCACTACTTGTGTATGAGGTTCCCATTTCCACGGTGGAGACCTTGGAATGAAAGGTCAGCAGCTGTCTCAGGAGATGGTTAGGGTTGCCCAGGAGTCTCAGCAACATCGCCCTCTATGGAAACACCACAATGCTCCAGTTGCCTCTGAAATCCCTGGAAGAGGAGTTTAAAGTGACTCGGGCACGTGAGGTTCTGATGTATAGAGACTCCAACGACCCAAAGGTGGCCCAGGCAGGAGTGCTGGTGAAGACAGGGAGGAAGTGGAGCGCCCAAGCCGCTGTGCTGGATGCACAGGCTCGACTGCGGCACAAAGAGCTTGTGGGAGCGGTGGCCCGAGGCAGAGCAGGCTTGGGGATGTTCCCAACACCTCCTCGACATAAAGAGTTGAAGGGGAAGGAGAAGCGCAGCCGAATTTATGAAGAGGTCAGAGCTACTGTGGAGGAAGGAAGGACGAGCAGAGCTGCTGGAATGGGGAAACAGGGGGCCTGGACCAGGTGGGAGCAGGCCATGGACCGCATGGTCACCTGGACGGACCTCTGGCAAAGCGAGCCGCACCGCATAACCTTCCTGAGTGTACGATGTCCTGCCTAGCCCAGCAAACCTTTGTACGTGGGGGAAAGCAGACACACCAACTTGCCAATTGTGCCCAGCTCGTGGAACGCTGGAGCACATTTTGAGCTCCTGCCCAACAGCGCTCGGCCAGAGTCGTTACACTTGGCGTCACAACCAGGTGCTGAAAGCTATTGCAGACACCATCAGCAAAGAGATCAGCAAAGGTGGCCGAGGCAGCAACACCACTGGCTCAATCGTATTTGTTAGGGCAGGAGATCAGCCACAGGTGGGGAGGAAGGCACCAGCAGGAATTCTGGCATCAGCCAAGGACTGGAAACTCTCGGTGGATTTGGAGAAGCAGCTGAAATTCCCCCAGCACATCGTCAGCACAACTATGAGGCCAGATATCACTCTAGTCTCAGAGAGTACCAAGAATATAATCATCATGGAGCTTACCGTGCCATGGGAGGACCGCTTGGGAGAAGCCCATGAAAGAAAGATGACCAAATATGAACATCTGGTCACAGACTGCCGAGCACAGGGCTGGAAGGCGAAATGCATGCCTATCGAGGTTGGCTGCAGAGGCTTTGTGGGGCGCTCCCTCCACAGAGCCTTTACTGCGCTGGGCATTGCAGGAACAACAAGGAGCAGGGCCATCAAGAACACCACCGACGCAGCCGAGAGAGCCTCGAGATGGCTCTGGATCCGTAGAGGAGCACCATGGGGGCAAGCGAGTGCTACCTGAACACAAGTCGCGGTCTGATCAGCCGTGGCTGGGTCGCCTGGGCGAGGGTGTCTGATGTTGAAAGACCCGAAACACCCGAGGACCCCAGGTTACATCACTGATGATGTGTTCAGGTGCATCTGAAGATGTGTTTCAAGAACTAGCTAGCTAGACGTCCCGACTGTAGTGCGCTTCTGTTCTGTGTTTTCTTTTCGGCGCAGTACTAACCGGAGCAAAGTAAAATTCCGCCGCTGCTGAGAAACTAGTTCCTGTAAATGTAATGCGATCATTGAGATGCAAGAGTAGTTTGATTTCTAACATTATTCTCTCAACAGACATTTATATCGATAGTCTGCCGTTATTATTTACTTGCTTTTGGTGTACTGTGGAGTGGGTAAAACTGTTTTTAATGGCAGGCTAGCAGATACCACTGACTTGCGCTAGCCTAGCACCAGCGAACTATGCAACTGGAAGGACAGGATGAAATTTTTTGAAAACTGTCTCCACTGATAAATAACGCTAACTTGGAAATGAGGACCGATGTCCAAAATCCTGAACCACCCCTTTAAAAGTAAAATGTGCAGATGTATAGTAATGGGAACATTGGGGGGAAATGTACTAAATAATTTTAAAGAAAATGTAAAAATCCAAACATTCTTAATGGTCAAAAAATGAGCCTATACTTGACCGGGAAATGTTTTTAAGTGATTCAACAAAAAAAAAAAAAAAAAAACATGCACCATTCACTTCATTCAAGTAAAAGGGATTTTGTCTTTAATGTCTCATTATAGTTATAATGCTTTACGTGATTCATCTTTACATATTTAAATTCTATCCAGTAAATATTTATTGATAGAGAACATGTTTTTCCAACTTAACAGAGCTTGTGATTGGCCACACTGGAAGGTTTATAATTCTTTTCAATTAAAAAGATGAAAAGACAAACACCGTCCTCAGACATAATATCATGCCTGGCTTTTCTTAAATGAATTACAATGCGATCCATGACTCAATTCACACGATCACTTTACACGAGTTTCATTAACTATCAATTAGCAGGTGTCTGCCATGCGGTAGGTTTTAACCACAGAGGAGAGCATCACGGGAATGGACCTCGGAATGAGAAGAGGCGAAGCATGACGGAATTTTCCTACTGGACGATCGAGCTGCACCAACATTTCCTCCCTGTATTAATGAAAAGAGTTGACCTCTCACTCTCAATGGTTTTACATTTACCAGAGAGGGAGGGAGACGTAGCATTACTTGCACCAGTACCCCTTAGAGATCTACTGTGAGACCAAAAGATAAACTGAGAGAAAAATGTAGAAAGGCTATCTCTCTCCAGACAGTTCTACTTCTGCCAGCGTGATCCTTAATTATACTGCAGGTACAAAGCAGTAGATATCTGATTTCCCCTCCTCTCTCCCACAGACTGTCCTAATTAGATAGTAACAGAAGGAAGTGTGACCAGTCTCTTTCTTTATTTAAATCAGAACATGAGCAGTGGATTCTGAAACCAGTCAATCAGAACCAGATGCCCGTCATTCAAATCAAGACTTTATTAACTTGTTCTAAATCCTGTCAATCAAAAACCTGTCTAAAAAATCCAACATATTTTACCTCTTCTGTCAGAGCTGTGGCCAAACATGTGACACATTGAGCCATGAATGGTGCTAAATGGTATATATTATATTATTATAGTGTGGCACGTATATATTTTTATCTGTAGCGTACCCTCACTTTTTCTTGCGTACCGGCACTTCTAACCGTCCCGTCCAGGGAAAGCAATTTTCAACCGAGGTCGACTAAATTTCATAAATTTTAAAGGTGGCATTAAACGGAAGTTCAGATAGCCTTTTCTTCCCTATGATCTATTTCTGAGTGAAACGGCTTCTCGAACAAGAAAGAAAATAGGACAGACTTGATTTTGTCCGTCATGAATTGATTAGATGGTTGTGTTTTGCTATTGGTCAATCTCATGTGAGTGACAGGTTGTCCCGCTCTCGTGCCAGTAAACACGTCATGAGGGGGAGGGAAAGTTATTTTGATTAAAGATTTCAAGGGTACATGATTAAAAAAATAAATAATATGATGTGCACGGATAAATTCTTTATATAAATACTGCAATATTCCATTAGAAAATAAGAATTGTCTTTATTATTTTGATTAACTATGATTATATAGATTTTATTAGCTGTTTCCATCCACTTTTTATGAATATTTTGGGATATTGCATCAAAAAAAAACTGCTGGATGGAAACGCTAAGATCCGCATAAATTCTAAAAATGCACATAAAAAAACGTATGGAAACACATTTCCCGAATAAATCCCACGATGTACATAAGAAAAAATCATGTGACTTTGCACGATGGGACGACACAACTGTCTAACCAACTGAAGGATCTTTTTGCACAGCATCTGAAATCCTGTTTTGGTCATTCTGAAATGCCTGAGCAAAGTCTGTCGTCAAAGTGGTTCTGTATAAATCTCCCAGAACTGTTTTACACAACTGCATTCCCAAACAGCAGCATCTGCCTTCGAATATAGCATTTTTTTGTGTTTCGTCTGCGCACTCTTAAAGGTGCATTGTGTAATATTTCTGAGGATCTATTGATAGAAACGCAATATAAGATCCATAACTATGTTTTCAGTGGTGTATAAAGACCTTGCATAATGAACCGTTATGTTTTTATTACCTTAGAATGAGACATTTATATCTCCATAACCCTGGGCACCCCCTTCTATGAAGGTCTACATATTGTGACGTCATGTTTCTACAGTAGCCCTAAACGGACAAAGGCGTTTCTTTACTATGTTGCTCTTTGTGCAAGGAAGCAAGCTTAGTTCAGCGAATAAAACACTGACACAATGATGAACAAGTAACAATAATATTCACAATAACATATAGTTTAACTGAATAATTAAGTAAACATAATTTCTTAATTCATCCTTGTAAAGAAACCTCATTCCTGAACTGGCTACCCTCTGCTGTCTCAGTCGATGACATATTTTCCTGTCGGCCACCGTAACTTTTGTTGGTTGCAATTTGTAACCACACCACTAGATGCCGCTAAAAAATCACACACTGCTCCTTAAAAAGGGCGTATTGCAGGTAAAAAAAAATCTAAATTAATACATAACCTTGTATGAAAATACCATATGAAAAGTTAATGCAGGATTTAAAATGTTTTAAAACAACATAAGGGCACAAATTTAGTAGATAAAGTGAGCGTTTCTTTGACTGCTCGTAAAAAAAACGCTTTTTTTCAGCATCGCGTCATTTTACGCCACACGAGGGAGTTAGTAAGTGTGCTCTGCGTCAGCTCAGTGCTGAGTAGGTTGGTATTCAGTAAGAGCGGTCGTGAGTCAGTGTCTTCGGTAGTTTTTGTATTTTAATTTATCATCGTCATGGTAAATTATTGTGTTTGTGGACGTTGCAAAAACTCCTGCCTGTCAGGACATCGAGTCCACAGGTTTCCTAACAAAAAAAAGGACGATTGATGCTATCTATCTTTCGTGACTGAGTGCGGTTTGTGCAGGTGAAGAGACGGGATTTCTCTTCCGCATCGGCTTCGAAAAACGCGGTCGTGTGTAGCGTTCACTTTAGATCGGAGGATTATCATCCCGGCGATATGATGGAGTTCAACATGGGATGCCGAAGCAAGAACTGGCTCGCATTTCCCACACATGCACCTATGGAACAAAAACGTGTATCAGAAATAAAAATATAATCTGGTCACGCCCTCACTCTCGCTGAATCAATCTAAGCACGCGCCTCTGCTGCAGAACAACCCATTATGTCAGTGTGAAATAATTCATTATAGAAATTTAGATATTAAATTTAAAGCTCCAATCTCCTCAGTCCTGAAATATCCTGAAAAAAAGTGACCTGAAAAGTCATAAACCCCGCCTCCCCATGTTATTCAACGGGACGTGAGACTAACTAAACAATTAAATTACACTTCACATACCTTTTTTCCAAAGATAGTTTCTGTCATTTACTGTAGTTTTTATCACGCTGATGTATTTTCAAGTGTTTGTTTTTAAAATAAGTTTGAAAAAACTTATAAAATAAGTTTTTAAATATAAGTTTTTAGTTAGTTATTTGATGCTATAAAAACGGCGCTGTGACGTACATGATTGACACCTGTGATTGACAGGTTCTCTGAGCAAAGTAGTCACTGAAGCAACAACAGACTTTTTTTCGGGATCTTTGGAGGACTGAGGAGATTGGAGCTTTAAATTTAATATCTAAATTTCTATAATTAATTATTTCACACCGAAATACTGGTTTGTTCTGCAGCAGAGGCACGTGCTTAGATTGATTCAGCGAGAGTGAGGGCGGGACCAGAGCGGGACGTTGATTTTGTGGCTTTACTTCCTGCTCACTACTGCGCATGTCTGCGCCAATGGAAGAGAACGAAGGGGCGTCGTCCATCTTTTTTTACAGTCTATGGTAAGTATGAAAAATTTCCTCAGCGTCCGAAATGTCATTGCGATCCATTGTTTTCAAGTTGTTTGAATAGACCGCTCTCCCGCCCGTTACGTCACGCCCGTCACGCCCATTTTCAGATGTGGAAGTAAAATTTTCTCACAAAAACGACTCCAGAAGCCAATGTAGTGTATTTATAAGTATAATTTAAAGAAAATCTAGTTTATTTACATTATTGTTCTATACATTGACTCGTTGGGTCCTCTAACCTGCAAGATGCCCTTAAAGGCGCAAGATATTTATATAAGAAAATGATTACAGTGACTTCTACTACTTTTTTTTAGTGATATTTAGTTTACCAGGAAGTGACGATTCTGTTCTCTTCGACTGACTGGATGGAAACAGTGCTTTATTCACAAATGTTTTATGCGATATATATTCCAATTTTGGGCATAAGTTAAATTCGCAACTTTGGATGGAAACATATAAGTATTATGACTTTATAACAAAAACATGTGAAGGCAACTATATTGCCCCCTTGAGTAATGGGATTGTTGTGCAACAGTTACAGTTATTAACTGTGGCAATTGCAAATATTCATGTTTGTGGCCAAAAGGGAACCTTTTAGACTTTGAGTCGGGAATTTGGGTGTTGGGCCATTAAAAGGTATTTGTACATCAACTGCTTGTTAAGGTTCCACAAGTGTGCCAGTCCTTTCTTATAAATTGAACAGTTACTGATGTGGCATCTTATTGTGTAGTTTAATTAAGGTTTTCATTTATGAATAATTAAATTGATTATACCCCCTACAGATCCCAGCAGCTCTGTAATTACGTGGAAGTTGTTAAGCAGGTGCTGCAATGAAAAATGCCTTGTTTAAGTTATGTGAGGTAAATGTATCGCATTCGTGTCATTGACATAAAACACATGCATGCAATGCACCCAAACCCCATGTGTAATCCCACATATAAGGCAGCATTAAAGTTGGTCTTGTCCTATTAAAATTAATAATGCTTTCTATTAAGAAGTCATTGTGAGGGATTAAGTTTTCCTGGATCTTTTCAGAATAAAATTCTTATGAAAACATAGTGTAACTTCCAGTTTTTAATTAAAACAACTAAAACCTCCAGAACATCATTTGTCTGATGCCCAATCGACATCTACGTGGATTTGCATTTCCTTCGGCCTGAGGCTTGTTCATTTCACTATTGGTGTGAAAGGGCCTTTACATTTGCCAAAATAGTGCTTTTTTTGTTATTAAAATGCAAGCAAGACCAGCCCAGATGAGAAAAAAGTAACACAACACATTACTTAAAGTAACTAAGTAATGCAATTATTTATTTTTTTAGGGAATAATGCAATATTGTAATGCATTACTTTTAAAAGTTACTTCCCCCAACACTGCCATCAATGAACTACACCAAGGTTGAAGACAACATCACCACCACTAAGCTTCCGACAACTCTTTCAGTCTTTATTTAAAATCTTTTTCCCTGAAAGTTTGAGTTAGAATAGTTTGCAAGAGTGCGATTATAAACACAAGGCTGTGAAAGCGGACTAGTGAGTAGATGAGTTTACCTGTATTACTGATGCAGTTTTTTATGTCGTATGTGAAAATATCTTGAACTGGTGTTAACCATTGGCTTTATTTTAGGCAAACAATTTACTCCTCTATAGGACCGATCTTATTTCACACGTAAAGAGGATATTTACATATAAACATTGGCACACACAAAAAAAGTTAAGTTTTAGAAAATATTTGTACAAAATGTTCTTTTCGCTTTTTGGTGGATTTATGATTTTTAATTGAAGTCTAAACTAACCTAAATAAATGCATTTCAGTAGAACATATTACAAAGCAATTGCTCTTTGAATTCCCACACTAAAAGAATCATCTTAATATGAATTTGTGCAGCACACAGCAGATCCATTAAGATACCGTAATCCCTGGGTGTCTTTCACTTGGTTTTGTTGCTGCTAAACAACCCTTTCCTTGGTGGAGTGAGCCTTTGTATCAAAATTAATTTCAGGACAATGAAGCTTTTAATGCGCTCATAACAGAAATGGTTGGATGAAGATGAATGAGTGCAGCTCAGGGAACCGCAGGTTTATCTGCTTTAGAAAGAGAGAGTGAGAGAGAGAGACGAGTGAAGCAGCATGCTAGCTGGTCTCTCAGGCCTTTGATTAATAGCCTTAGCTCGGCTCCGGGCCCTCCTCCCTGAGCTTGTGTAATAACTGCCTCGTGGCTGTGCTCTACTCAAGACATTTTGAGGAGAAATGGATGGCTGACTGTTCGTCTTTGAGACAAGCATCAGCTGGGGCAATTAAACAATACAAACATGCAGCACTTCACAATTCGTTACACTGTTGGGTCTGACAGAACAAGAACTATGGGGAACAATCCGTGAGGGCGATCTCGAAGCCCAACCAGTCATGTTTTGAATTAGTGGTTAAAAGCACACGTCGATAAGAAACTGAATGATGGCATTGCCTCTCAGTGGTTTGGGATGCAGTTAACGGGTGGTTAAGTTGCAGTTTGCGGTACAAGATTGTTAGTGTCAGTAAAGGCTGAGCGCGTGTTATTTTTTTGAAACAAATATGGAGTGGTATGCGACAGCATATCATAGACCTTAGTCGGGGTAGTGCCATATTGAATTTTTGACAGGAACGAAAACAAAGCTGTGAGGGTTAGAAGTAAAATTGATTGTATTTTTGTTTAATACATACTGATTGTTCAGCTGACAAAACATCTTTCCAAAAGACTTTCAGAAGACAAAAACTCCATAAAACAATTCTGAAAGTTTTGAAAATTATATGATCTAGGACCTTCTTATTCTGCAATGTGGAAAGAAGCTATTTTCTGATTCACTAGCTGCTATAGGTGAATAAATAACTAAGAATAACAAATAGTAGTAAATGATAAAACTATGACAGTAAAAAAATGAAAATAATCTGAAATACATTTATAGAAAATAAATGTATTTTCTATGTATGTTAATAACAGAAATAAAATAACGGTAATTATTTTTAATAATTTAATTTAGCGTACATTTATAATAAACTAATTAAATATTGCATTTATTAAAATACAGTGGACTGGAAATGTATTAGGAAGAAAAAAATATATACTACTACTAATAATAAGAAATTACTAAAATTATTCAAAACGTGCATGTGGTACCTGTAAACTGATCATTAATTTTAATGACAAAAAATGATGACGATCATTAATTAAAAAATGATTTACAAACAGTGTAAACATTTGTGCAATTTTGATTGTAAAATGCTGTAAACATCCCATACTATTACAGGGGAAAAACTGTAAAAGATCAGACATTTCGTGTACTTTTTACAGTAATTTTTACATTTACTGTTAAATGTACAGTTTACAAATGTAATGTTTTTAAAAACAAATAAACACTAATTTAAAGTGAAAAACTGTAAACTGACAGTTCCACAATTCATTGTGTGACATTTCACATTTGAAAGTATTTAGCTTAAATAATTATGTTTCTTAATAGTTTTTTTAATCATTTATGCACATTTGGGTTTTATGTTGCATCTTCTGTTGTTTATTGCATTATTTTAGTGTCGGGTGTTACTATGATAGTGTTTTGTGTTTGCGTGAATTACTTTTTTACAGATTTGTTTGTAAAAATAACAGGATTTTTTTATCATTTTTTCACAGTGTACACACCCCTTTTCCTTTTATGCTCATTTCAATCATGGCAACTCTTGGAATAGTTTTAGCTTGTTATTGAATACGGCAATGTATTTGGTCTTGGCAGACTAGATGGGCTAAAATATATACATACTGCTGCGAGCATGTAAGATATGCTGCTGCTGCATAAATGGACATACATAAATCCCGTAGCAGATCTAGGCAGGTGGAGCTGGGGGAGGTGGAGGATTTCTGAGGAACTCTGATAGCGAGCTGCAGGATCAGCAGAGGCCAATCAGTTGTCTCATGCGGTAATGATGTGATTGCTTGCAGATTGCATGTAAAAGACCTATCAATGTGCCCTAGAGTTTATAATTTACAACTATATATTTATTAAGGATGGATAATTCTTTCAGATAACAATAACACTGGGCCTATAGACAACACAATACACCACCAGTGATGAAATCATTTTCTGATTGGCCAATGGCCATTGTTATGCTCTGGCACAATACAGTGAAGTATAATATTATTTCAGCATATAAAAACAGCACTGACTTGTTCTGTTGCATCAAGAGTTTAGCTGAATGAGTAATCTCACACATATTCTCAACCACATTGACTCAACTTCACAGTTAGCATTTGAATTTACCCTACTTTGACTTCTTCATAGTAGCCGAAATGCTAAGTAATTTTTATTTGATTTCTCTGTGAATGATCATACCTCATGAATCCTCGGTTGAGAGTCTCCCTCCATGCATCCAATACTCCGCGAGCTCCATCTGGTCGTAATTAAAGAGAGGCTGTTCCTAGACACCAATAACTCACAAGCAATTATACATCAATTAATAAATCCCCAAAAGCTTATTAAACACAGTGTAATAATTAACTACCTGCACCTGACAATTTATTGACTATTTATTGTACAAAGAATAACGTACAGAAAGAGGATGTTGATAATCGTCTTCCTTATTAAGAAATAGGGAGGGAAGTATGCAAGAGAGAGTAAGTGATGAGGGGGAGAGAGATTTTCCTTTAATTACTAGCTTTTATGACCTATAATCCTATTATTATGTACAGTCATTCGAAGAAGCAATGATAAGCTCGTTATTCAAGCACCAATGCAATATGAGACGTGCTCTTGTTACTCCGTCATAAAATACGCAGTCTTAAAGAATCAGCACAGAAACTCCTACAACAAATGTGACCGTGTTCAGACTAAGCGAATGTGTATGTCGTCGGTGGTTAGCGGGAGGAGACGATGTGGGCTGAATTGGATATTGATCCGCGTGTGTATTGAGCAGCATGTAATGAATGAAGACGACTGGGCCTGAACATGAGTTTGGGATGGTGACCCTGGACGTTCAGAATGAAATAGCTGTGCTTTAGTTAGTGTCCTTACAAGCCCAAAGTTAGAATACCTTGGGAGTTTTTTGTGTTCAACTACTTGCACTTTTTGTCCCACAAGTTGATTTTTATTCAGACAAAAAGATTTAAAGACCCCCTGTGGTGAAAATCAAGTTTTATGCTTTAACACAAACCATGTGCAAATTCATAAGTCAACACCATTGCTGAGTATTTTCTCCTTAAAACTCCAGTGAACCAAAGAAAGTCTCAAAAACGCGGATTGAAATAGCTGGTGCTTCTTACCTCACAAACTAGCTTGTACCCAATCAAATCAATGTGCGTGCAGGCTTTAGCATATCATTAACCATTCTCTGAAGCAGGGGAGTCTCAAGAGAAGTCAGGTTATCCCGCTATATTTTTCTGTTGATATGAAAAATCGTAAACATTTAGCAATATAGCGGGTGAATTAAGTGATATATATCACAATGTAATGATGAAATATATGCCGTTCTCCACTGACCTTCTAAGTTGTTCAAAGCGTTTCTAAGGATGCTGATTTTTTAAGGCAGACTGAGATGGCGAACGGAAACATGATTCATGTAACATTAGCAACACATTATTAGCAGTTTGATAATGTAGTCCAGCAAAAGACTATCTTATTACTTATGTGTATGTGTCTGACGTTGTAAAGAGCGATTGTGCAGCATTTACTACAGTAAGATTGACCGATTGGATGAGTGGTGTGTGTGAGTGGAGGCGGGGATAATTTGCATATTCATGAATCCACCTATGCTAAATGAAGCAAGGGAGTTACATTCATAAAATGAATACATTTTTTTCACAGGATATTTTTGTTTTAAAATATGTCCTTTTGGTGATTAAAGATGAGTTTTAAGGGATACAATTATTAGCTACAGGGGGACTTGAAACATTTTATCGTGCCTGCATTATCATTACGATCTTTTTATGATTTGTAGCTATTTATTGTTTTACTTGTCGCAGACCAGTGTAATTTTCATTTTTTTATTCAAATATTTTATTATATAGGCTACATTTTTTATTATATTTAAAATTTTGATTTTAATTTAAGTTAAAGTTTTAGCCTAATTTAGTTGTTTTTGATATGTCTAGCCTATATAGCCCTATAGTTTTGATCATTTTTTTTATTTCTTATTTCAAGATGAAGGATAAAATATGAGATACTAGATTAAAAAAGAATAATCTAAATTCTGCTTTGAAAATATCAAAATTTTTATCTTGCAACTAACTGAAATAAAATAAGTTTAAGATAAGTTATTCAATATTTAAAGGTATAGCGGAGGATTTCTTTTTCCGGGTGGGTAGCCTATACTATTGGTCCACCTAAGTGTCAATCATTCTGGTGATATGTTTACGTAAGGCCGTCGTACGTGCTCGTCCCTTCTGCGGATGCGTACTTTCAGGTGTATTATGTGTGATGAGTTACGGTTTCAGCCATTCCTTTGAAAATGTCTGAGGGTCGAAAGAGAAAAAATGTATACGAGGTGTATGATAAAAAGAGAAAGGCCGCAGTATATAGAAACAAGACCAGAGTGATTTTGGGTGAATATTTCACACGCTGGCGTGCGCTAAAAGCACAGGTTGGGCTTCCCACTGATGCCGCAGTCGCGAAGATTCTACTAGACAGGTAAAGTTTGTCATGTTATTTGGAGAAATCCATTTAAAATCACTGCTAGTAACAGTTAATGTAAGCTATGATTAGCGATGCTAGCCCTGGCACAAGTCATGCACCGCGTAGACACGGTAAACATCTCAATTTGTCTAAAGTAGCCTTATGACCAAATGGTAAATGGTATTACGCTGAAATATTCTAAAACCTTGTGTGTTCATTTTCGATAATTACAATGTGTTCACCATAGTATTTATTACACAAATGCAACAAGCTACTTCTCCATTGCATATCATGTCTTGAGTCCTCGGTCACTCAACACGTTTAATAGGCGTTCCCTCTCGGGAGCAAATAGAGTGTTGCGCATGTGCATTTTAAAAAAAAAATTGGAGAGGGCGGGAAAAATTCGGAAAGATCCTCCGCTATACCTTTAAATAATACTTTTATACATTTTATAAACTTATATAAAAACTAATAAATTTTTATGGATTTCATTTGTCTTAGTTAACTATTATAATGTTACTATAGTCATTATAAATACTATTATCATTATTTTAAGATTTCTAACTGTATATTCCCGTATTGTTAGACAGATAAACTAGTGAGAATATGAAAACTCTTTTACCTTTTAAACATACAGGGCCAAAAGCATTCATAGTTAAAGGAACATCCATCCAGTGATAAAAATTAACTCATACACTGATCAATACATATGCCAGTCCGTGAAAATGAAAGGAAATGAAGCTAATCAAAGGTCACAACAACAAACAATCAAAACCACTGAGTCTAATAGCGGTGTATAGCAAGCTAGTAATTTTGCTAGTAGTCAGGGATCTAATTCAGTCCATTGATTTGTCACAATTGATGGCATTTCTTTGTCACTAAATACTCAAACATTCATATGATTAATGTGTGATAGTTGACTGTAATCGTCTCACTGATTAATTTCTCGTCCTTCAGTCTATTGGGATTGAGACTGCAGAACTATTGATCACCCGCTATCATCTGCATTTATCCTGGTTAAGACATCAATTCCTCTAACACTGATAGACTCAAATGTTCAGTCAATCAATGCCTCATGTGAAGGTTATATGGATTTTCAGGTACACCTTTAAGACAATATGAGGAGAATTCACTAAAAATAGTATGCTCGCTGATAAAGTTTTTTTGGTAACACTTTAGAATACGGTTCCTTCGTTAATGAATAACTACACAAGAACCAATGAGTAACACAATATTAACAATCTAGTAACTATTAACTATTAACTAACAAGAAACTCTGATTAACGAACTAGTAAGTAATAGCGCACAGATGAAAGTGATAGTTCACTATTAACTAATCAATAACTACTATTTTTTTATGCTTCCCAGAGAACTACTGAAAAAGTTTATTAACAATCTAATAACTACTATTAACTAAAAAGAAACTCTGATTAACGAATTAGGAAGTAATAGTGCACAGAGGAAAGTGGTACTTCAATAACTACTATATTCTTTTATGCTTCCCAGAGAACTACTGAAAATTTTAATAATTCATACAAAACTAATCAATAACCAATGCAGGATAAATGACTAGCATTACATTAACATTTGAACTGCTACCATAATCTACTACACAAGGTTGTTTAAATTATCAATATGTAAGCTGTTGATGTGTGTGTGTGTGTGTGTGTGTGTGTGTGTGTGTGTGTGTGTGTGTGTGTGTGTGTGTGTGTGTGTGTGTGTGTGTGTGTCTTGTGAGTGAGAAGATTCTTCACTTTATTGGCTTTTTATTAGTAACTACTGTAAGAATCAAGGGAACAAACTAGTAATGACTCAAGTGTTACTAAATAGTTATATGGGAATTACTAATTATTTGGATCCGTATTCTAAAGTGAAGATCATGGTAACTAACTAGTAATGACTCAAGTGTTACTATACTTCTAAAGAAATTTTCTAAAAGTATACTAAAGTTCACCAAAAATCTCAAACGCTTGAAATGACTTTTGTGTTTGGTTGCACAAATCATGACTAGATCATGTAGTAACACTTGAGTCATTACTAGTTAGTTCCCATGATCTTCACTTTAGAATACGGATCCAAATAATTAGTAATTCCCATAAAAGTATGAAGTATGACTTTCATCTGTGCACTATTACTTCCTAATTTGATAATCAGACTTTCTTTTTAGTTAATAGTAGTTACTAGATTGTTAATAAACTTTTTCAGTAGTTCTCTGGGAAGCATTAAAAAATAGTAGTTATTGATTAGTTAATAGTGAACTACCACTTTCATCTGTGCGCTATTACTTACTAGTTCGTTAATCAGAGTTTCTTGTTAGTTAATAGTTAATAGTTACTAGATTATTAATATTGTGTTACTCATTGGTTCTTGTGTAGTTATTCATTAACGAAGGAACCGTATTCTAAAGTGTTACCGTTTTTTTTTATTTGCACACACTAGCTGTTTTAGCACCCAGTTCACTAAAGGAATTATGTAAATCAAGTCGCAAAAATGTGCGCAGGCATCTGAATCGACTCTTTAAAATGCAGAAAGTGTGCTCGACTACAACGCTCATGACTTTTATGAATAAGGCGTAATCTATAATAAACCTTATTTGCATATAAAGGAAGCGTGTTAGAGAAATGTAAAGAATGACAATTACTTAATTTAAATATGCATTACGTAGCGCCATACCAGTCAGGCAGCACCCGATTAAAGTGAATTGCAGGTTAGTGAATAAAACAGAGGTTTTGTGCTTAAACTCAAGCTCAAACACTGTTTAGTGAATCTGCTGCAGAGTGAATTTATGATGCAATCATTTAGTTGAGATAAGCTTCAAGTTTGTTCATATTAGAAAGGATTGTTGGCTGATTGCATTCGCTTCAATACCTGATTTGATATTACAAATTTCATTGTTAGTGAATATTAGAGCCCATAAATCATATCTCTGACCCAGTGGACTAGCTCACGTTCATGAATAAACATGCGGATGTTTCGATTTTATCATCTAATTCCCGACACACATGCTAAGAAGAGGTTATTCCTGTCTGACTTCTGATATGGATTCTAGGAAACCAAATGAGGTCTCACATGAAGTACAAACACAATTTCTTTCCTCATGGTTCTCCTGACACAGAATGTGAGTTGTTCATGGTACTTTATTAGCATGGTAAGAGAAAAAGGCAGGATAACTAATCAACGAATCTCCTGATAGTGGATTTCATGCCAGTGATGAATTAGGTGCTGTCTGCCAGTCGTGAAATGTATTTTTAATTGCTCTTTGTAATTAAGGATTGCCAGTGGAAGACATATTACAGGTCTGGGTGTGTATTTGCTAGTGTGTGTGTGTGTGTGACCCAAGCTCTGCACTTCAGAGGTTTTGTTTGGTTTTAGGCAGTTAATTGTGAGATTGTGCATGTTGCGAGAGAACAATTCTCGGCTGGACAACCACTGGGAATTAGGAGCAGGAACAGTGAAGTGAATCACACATTGTAATGAGTGCCCTCACACACAGACAAATTGAGTCTCCAAATGCAGAAAAGCACCAAATTTCGGTATCAGTGCAGAAGGATGATAGGTAGATGGATGGATGGATGGATGGATGGATGGATGGATGGATGGATGGATGGATGGATGGATAGATAGTAAACAAATAAAAATTTTGGGTAATGTACAAATAAACATCTTTTGCAAATATTTTTGCAGAATATGTGGAGAATTCAGCCTGGAAAGCAGCCTGGAGCCCAAATTCATGCCAGACCAACCTGTGCAGACCAGACCTGTGGATGATGAATGACATCATTAACCCGCTCAGGTCTCCGGTTGGTACAGAAAAAGCTGATGAGCCAGTGAGACACAGATGAAGGAAGCTATGAAGCACACTAGAACCTAACTGACATGCCAGCAAAGAAACACGTAACACATAAAGGTGCATTTAAAAAGAGGCTATTTATGGTTTGCTGTTTCATATTACCAGGTGAAAGCTGGCTTGAAAAATGTATTACAATATATATATATATATATAATGTACAATTTATACCATTTAAAAGTATGGGATCAGTAAGAATGCATTAAATTGACCAAAGGTGACAGTAAAAGACATTTATAATGTTACAAAATATTTCTATTTCAAATAAATGCTGTTCTTTATATTCATCAAATAATCTTGAAAAAATGTTTCGACAAAAATATTAAGTATTTTCAACATTGAAAATAATAAGAAATGTTTCTTGGGCACAAAATGAATGAATTAGAATGATTTCTGAAGGTTCATGTGACACTGACAGGAGAAATTATGTTATATATTAGCTAAAATATTAAATTAGAATAGAATAGAATAGAACCTATAGAACAGAATCAGATTACAATTTGACAAATATACAAACATATACCATTCATTTTTAGTTAACTGAGAGAAAACCTTTTATGTTTAATCCACCATCAGAGCTCGTGAAGCTGGAGTAAACCTTCTCAACTCCTTTAATTGAAGTGTGGCTATTTGAGGTCACTTGCATTTATTTATATCAAATCCCAATACTCCAGCCATGCATTGGCTTCCCCAGCACGCAGGGCCTCTGACACTTCCAGGACGTGCCCTTGACATTTCGGCAGGTTATTAACCTTTTGGGATGCGAGCATGAGACACTGATACAAAGAGAAGGGATGCAGGTGATGCGCTGGAGTTGTGGGATGTGTCGGATGTGAATGAAATCATACTGATGTTAATAAAAAAAGGAATCACTGGAGAACCCAAGTAGAATTAGGGGAAGATTGGGATTTCCTAAAAAAAAGTTGTTAGGAATTTGCAGTTTTGCAAACTGAATTGCAAAATTATTGATTGCCAATCAAGTTTCCCGAACACTCCTTCCTCTCCATACCAATCAGTGTGCCTAAGAACAGATTAACTCTTACCTTCAAAACATGCCTGCCAAAGCATTTTCACTGCCCTCTGGTGGCTGACATAAACCCCGCCCTCTCCATGTAATTGAATGGGATGCGAGCCAAACTAAAAAATCAAATTACACCCCAAAATAAATGATTGACAGTTGTGCATGGATCGAGTCTGTGGGAGTATGAGTGTAATCTTGATACCACGACAACTGCTCAGACTCGGGCTCCAATTGACTTCATCAGCATAAGATGGCAACGGCCATTTCTGGGACATGTTGGCTTCATTTTTCTACAGTGGAAGGAAGTAAGACTTGTCGTTCATCTTTTTTTTTTTACAGTCTATGAATAAAACTTAGGAAACTAACAAATGAAAAAGATATGCACCTTCTGTATGTGATGCTTTATGGATCCCAGTAAAGCAGGGGTCCCCAACTGGTGGGTCGAGAAACAAAAATGTTTGTTCTGACACTGTTCATAGTCAACAGGGAAAATTTAAAATAATAAAAGCATATTTAGTTTAAAAGAATTATTATGATTTTATGGCATTAAAAATGATATATAGATATATGCCTATATTTATAATTGTATTATATAATATACTATATTTCATCTTGATTGATAATAATGATATAAAATAATATTTAATTAAATATTTAAATTAAGGGGGTCTTTACACAACTCTGTTTTCAACTAAAAACGGAAAGCTTTTTATGTGATGTCCTCTGTATGTGGAGTTTTCAAAAACACAAAGGAAAAACTTTGCTGTTTTTAGTCTATTGTTGTCGTGTTATCGTGTGTCTATTGGATCATCACTTCCAATGAAAAATCTGGGTGTAAAATCACTGCCCTAAAGTTCAGGAACTTTCTTCTTATATTTAATTGTCAAACATTGACCTATTATGCCCAGGTCCAAGCATTACACAAAAAAAAGTATGTTTCCCCTTAGCCTTTACATCTTTAATACACTCACCTCAGTCTCATGGTGGAACAGCAAAAGAGTTCCACCCTGAATATAGAATAAAGGGCGAGAGTAGAGAGGAAAAAAGAAAAAGTGAGATGGTGATGGAATGTTAGCTTCATTATTCATGTCACACCGGATTGGCCAGCTCATACTTTTTCTCAAAGGAAGGAATATGAAATTTCAATTGGCATCATTCTGTGTGTTGAGATTTTATGTCAATATCATATACTGGCTTTCAGCGGCCTTGCAGCCACAAGAAACAGGAAACTTCAAAGGAGCAAGCTCTACGGAATCCCTCAGTCTTGAATTAAAAATGTTAACCTTGGAGACATGTTAAGTACAAGGAAGGTAATGTTGTAGAATTCAAATGAACACCTCAGATGATGCTCAGAGATCAGGAGAGTGGGGAATTATTTGCAGTTTCTGTGTTTCTAAATTTGCCTTTAATACACTTCTTGTCAGAGTTTAAAAATCACGTCATTACAGACGAAAAATGCTCTTTTGGTGCAACACATCAAAATAACTGAGAAGACGTTAGATGTTGAAATGCATTCCGAAGCACATGGCAAAAGCGCTGATAGAGGCGCACTCAAGTGCTGAAATATGCATGTGTGATTGAGAAGTGTTGAATGAGAGTCTTGAAACGACGGGTGATTGAGAGACAACACAGAAGCGGAGAAGTGGAATTAGAAAATTAGCTCTAACTAGGTGCGTGAGAATTAGGGCTGTCAGTTTAACACGTTAGTTTGATACGATTAATTATTTAAAAAATAATTAGATCTAAAATAATTAACACAAAATTAATTATGCCCCCATGAACCCAATAGATTTTCGACCACCAAAATGCAAAGCATATTTTTGAGAAAATGATATGTACATGCAACAATTGCTCAAAAAGCTCAACTAGTAGATAACGATGGGTTTGATTCCTAAGGAAAAGGCATACTGGAAAAAAAAATTATTTTAAAAATAAATGTAATGTAAAATACAAACAATTAAAAATAACAAAGATGTCAATGGATGCTACTATAAGTCTAGCACAGACAAATTGTCAAACTTGAAATGTTGTGGACTGTAGGCCAGACACAGGCTTAAGGTCAATGATATGGAAATAAAACAAACAATATATGATTTCGACATCTACTTTTTTATCTTTTTAACCTGCAGTCATACAAAGTTCTGTCATGAAACTCTCTATGGCACAGGAAGTCCTTTAACTCATCATTCTCTATAGGGCGCAGCTGATTGGTTCCTGCTGTATCAGTAGCCAATTTGCTGTAGCAATGTTGTATGTTGTGTGTATATTGGCAGTAAGTTCCACACTTGCTCTGTATAACAGCAGCAGAGTAGCAGATCTATTCCGCCAAGACCAAACATATCAACATTGTCATATCCATTACCATGCCATCACATTACAGAAATGTATCTGTCTTTAAACTAGCTTTATAAAACATTGATATTCATCCATCCATTCTCAAATACTGCTTATCCTCTGTAATGTCATTGTAGGGCTGAAGCCTATCCTAGAATCTCAGGCTGAAAAAAAATCGATATATGCAATTATTTTGCTGAATTAAGCCCTGTTCACACTACAAGCGACTTTGTCGCTGCATGTCGCCAGTGACTGGCGATGATGTCGCTAGTGGGCGTTCCCACTACTGGTTGCCTTTATGAATGACATCCAATGATGGAGAAGGATCATGCGCGCTCCGCTCCTATTGGTTGTCGCTTCCGAAAGTCGCTCTTAATTTGAATAAAGTTAAACGGATCTCAACTTTGTCGCGTCGCCAGACACGCCCGATCCGGTAGCCAACGGTCGCGACCGCGCGTGTCGCCGGAAGTCTCCCACTCACCATTTAAAATGAATGGTATCGTGTCACTTGGTCACGTGTAGTTTGAACGCAGCTTTAATCAGCATCTCATAATTTAAATATATATTTACAATCCAGTAACACTTTACTTCAATGGTTCACTTTAAACATTCTACTACCTATAAGTAACTTTGCAACTCTCAATAGAGTATTAGTGAGTCTGCTTAATATCTGCGAACACTTTATTTTGATGGTCACCCAACAGACATTCTACTGACTGTAAGTAACTTTGCTACTACATGTTAACTTCTTTGATTTACCCAACCCCCACCTAACCCACAAACGGTCTAACAGTCTACTAACATTACCTATAGGTAGTAGTATGTCTAAAGTGGACCATCAAAATAAATTGCAACTGATAAAGTTCCTAGTAAAAATCAATGTTTAACCCCTTACTGACCCGGAAATAAAACCAGAAATGGCTGGTCCTCCCTGCAGTCTATCTTGCCCAGGATTATTTGCACATAATGGTTGGCAGATGCTGTTAGATGAGAGTGCCAATGCTTTGCATCCAGACACAGGCTTAGGTCCTGCTTCAGTGGATAGAACACCTAGAGGTCTGTGCTGGCCTGAGGTGCAACCAAGCACATGCTAGAACAGAGCAGCCATGCTATCAACATACAGCACTGCATAGCCTACATGCACTGCTTCGTTCTCCTCTGTGCCTTGTTTCAGTTAAAATGATTTGTAGGTCCTGTGGTGCACAGACAGAACTGCCGAGGCCCTATTACAGGCTCTGGTAATAGGATTTGCAGCTTTGTTGGTTTGTAAGAGCATTTTGTTTCGGTTTTGAAATGTTTGAGAACGAAAACAGCCAGATTAGCTTTACAGCTAATAACATGGATTATTTATCCTGTGGTATGTTTTATTTATTTATTTAGAAACCTAGACTTAACTGACTGCTGTTCCTTGAAGTTTGGGTTCAGTCCTTGGACTTAAAGACCCCATGCAAAGTTCTCAACTTGGAGCTGATTTGCATAGCAAACAAAACATAATTAAAGTCGGTTGATTACATTGAGTTGATGTAATTGGATTTTTTCATCCATTTTACGAGATTACTTTGTAGCTAAAGACAGTATGAAATGTCTGAACACAGACTTTAGATTTTGAGTTTGGTAGCTGCAACATTAGAAATGATGCACTGCTGTTTAAATAAGGATCCTTGTTGCAGTACCTCCAGCTGCCTGTTAGTGGGTAGTGGCCATAAAAAGGACATAAGAATATAGAGAAAAAAAAATTCTCTCTGTTTCTTCTTTTCTCTCTGCATTTCACTTCTGCTCTATACACTGTTAAAATTAAAGGTTTTTATTGGCATCAATGGTTCCATGAAGAACTTTTGACATCCATAGAACATTTCAGAAAGTTCTTTATTGGGGAAAATGTTCTTTAGATAATTTTAAAAGTGAGGCATGCATACTAATCTAGTTTAATCTTAAACTTTATATTGTGTACTGCAGTTATTGTGACTCAAAGTGGTTTGGATAATATCCTCTGATTAAATGTAGATTTACTTACCCTTTAGGTAAAACAGCCCAGCTTCTTTTTTTCCACTTTTCCATTTTCATGGATGGTGGTTTGTACTGTCAAGCTCCAAAATGGTCAAAGAAACATCATAAAAGTATACATATAGATGTATACAAAAGTATAAAAGTAATACATACATCTAATGCACTATATTCTATATTCTTATAGTGTAGTCAAAGTTTTCTAAAACCATAAAATAGCTTTGTCGGAAGAACTGAACAACATTTAAACCATAACTGTCACTGATAATCTGCCAAGTCTTTGAATAGAGGTAAGCATATTTAGAGTAATTTAAGGCCACCTGAACTCTTTGTGACTATAATAGGTGTTTTTGAGTCGCCAACACAGAAGAGTAACGAAAGGACTGCGACAGCTGTTGTGTAAACGCCGGGGGGAGCAGCAAACTGACTCACATGTCACAGAGGGTACTATCTGTCAGCTTTCATCTTTTTTGCATGAGTTCATTCATTCCCCTACCCACCTCTTACTGTGCACTCAGCAAGAAAGTGATGGGATTGGCATTTATTGACAAGTTTTGTTTCATTACATTCCCCCAAGACCTATGTAGCTAATTGTTCACAGTTTTTTTGTGCAATATTGCAGTGTCGAATTGTGTACAGAACATATTTTGTCAGTATATTCATGTTACAGTACCTCAATTGTAGAATTCCTTTAGTGAATCAGCATTAAAACAATGCACACACCGCTAATTCAATCTTAGTGAATTCACTCTTCATTCAGCCATGTCATTTGAACAATTTATATGTTTGGTTGTAACTTTTGGTGGTGAGTTACACAAAAAAGTTGCATTAGCGACTACATGATAATATTGGCAACCATAGCAACAGGTTAACATGTTATCCTCGTAATAAGATTAAATGTCAAATCTGGTCGAGAAAGATCATTTGCTCTACCAAGGTACATAAAAATCGAAATGTCAGGATGAAAAAAAAACCCATCAAATTTTACATTTTATGTAGAAGTTTTTTTCTGCACTTTTTTCAACTCAAAGTGTACGTGGTGTTGGCAGTTCTGGCTTGTTTGGTATACACTCACCTAAAGGATTATTAGGAACTCCATACTAATACTGTGTTTGACCCCCTTTCGCCTTCAGAACTGCCTTAATTCTACGGGGCATTGATTCAACAAGGTGCTGAAAGCATTCTTTAGAAATGTTGGCCCATATTGATAGGATAGCATCTTGCAGTTGATGGAGATTTGTGGGATGCACATCCAGGGCACGAAGCTCCCGTTCCACCAAAGATGCTCTATTGGGTTGAGATCTGGTGACTGTGGGGGCCATTTGAGTACAGTGAACTCATTGTCATGTTCAAGAAACCAATTTGAAATGATTCGAGCTTTGTGACATTTTTCATTATCCTGCAGGAAGTAGCCATCAGAGGATGGGTACATTGTGGCCATAAAGGGATGGACATGGTCAGAAACAATGCTCAGGTAGGCCGTGGAATTTAAACGATTCCCAATTGGCACTAAGGGGCCTAAAGTGTGCCAAGAAAACATCCCCCACACCATTAAACCATCACCACCAGCCTGCACAGTGGTAACAAGGCATGATGGATCCATGTTCTCATTCTGTTTACACCAAATTCTGACTCTACCATCTGAATGTCTCAACAGAAATCGAGACTCATCAGACCAGACAACATTTTTCCAGTCTTCAACTGTCCAATTTTGGTGAGCTCTTGCAAATTGTAGCCTCTTTTTCCTATTTGTAGTGGAGATGAGTGGTACCCGGTGGGGTCTTCTGCTGTTGTAGCCCATCCGCCTCAAGGTTGTGTGTGTTGTGGCTTCACAAATGCTTTGCATACCTCGGTTGTAACGAGTGGTTATTTCAGTCAAAGTTGCTCTTCTATCAGCTTGAATCAGTCGGCCCATTCTCCTCTGACTTCTAGCATCAACAAGGCATTTTCGCCCACAGAACTGCCACATACTGGATGTTTTTCCCTTTTCACACCATTCTTTGTAAACCCTAGAAATGGTTGTGCGTTAAAATCCCAGTAACTGAGCAGATTGTGAAATACTCAGACCTGCCAGTCTGGCACCAACAACTATGCCACGCTCAAAATTGCTTAAATCACCTTTCTTTCCCATTCTGAAATTCAGTTTGGAGTTCAGGAGATTGTCTTGACCAGGACCACACCCCTAAATGCATTGAAGCAACTGCCATGTGATTGGTTGATTAGATAATTGCATTAATGAGAAATTGAACAGGTGTTCCTAATAATCCTTTAGGTGTGTATATATATATAAAAAACATGAGGAAATATGAAGGAATAAGAAAACACTAAACTTGTTTGAGGTTGTCACATGCGCAAGACAAAGGAGAATTCAGAATCACAGTCTTTAATAAATTCACGCAGGGAAAACACAAGAGAAAAGGCAAACCCATCCACTAACATTGACGACACCAGACAAGGAACAGAACCAAACAGGGAGTATAAATACACAGAGGAACTAATGAGATAATTAATGGGCAATGCTATCTTACGACCAATTCGTACGGGTGAGTACGAGGTGGCTAATTCGTGAGATTTCACTCATGCGAATTCGTACGATTTGTCTAATAATCCCTAGTGATGGATAGGTTTAGGGGCGGGGTCAGAGGTAGGTCATTCATACAAATTCATACGAATTAAGCAAAAATCGTACGAATTCGTACGAGTGAGGTCATATGAATTCATACGAATTAGCCACCTCGTAAAATACGTATGAATTGCCGTGAGATCGGGTTGGAATGCTTCAATCAAAGAAAAAACTGACACACTAGGAAACTGGGCCAACGTAGAAAGACAAAACTTAACATAAACCTAACATTACACTCTTGTTTTAGCACACATTTTTTATAATTTCTTTGTATGACAGCCTGGCCAAAGACCCGATTTGACATGTTTCATTGTGTTACCACAAATAAAACAATTGATTCCAAGCAAAACTTTGTAATATAATTACAAAATCTTTAACAAATTTTTAATAATACTTAAATAAAGGGTGAAGGTTTTCACACTTTTGGCCACTATTTCATATAACATCAACTGTCTAATTCAAGTGTCTAATCTGCAAAAAGAAACACCTTTTTTGTGGCCAAATCAATAGCAGAGGTCTTTCATCCATTTTAAAACGTAATTGATTGTGACATCACCGAGAATGTCTTTAATATACTACAATCGTTGATAGTTTGAGACAATATGTTTAAGTGAAAGGCTCAGGGAAAAGGCTTGGTGTTGAATACGGCTCCTGGTGCTCATAACCAAAACATGATGACTAGAATCTTATTATCAGTTAATCATCTTTCTACCAACAGCTCTGATTTCTCTAGTGGGTTTGCACAAATGACCAAGAATTTTTAATTGAAGTTGATTATACAGGCTTGATTGTTAGCAGCGACCGTCCCTTTGAATGCTAAACTATGTGTGGATGACAATAAAATGACCTCTCCGAGAGCTCACCTGTGCAAGGTGACGTGCGGCAGTCATCAGTATTCAAGACAAGATCTCGCTTAGAAACCATTAGCATCATCATGGATCTTCACTCTAATGAGGCTCCAGGTTTTCATGTCTTAATTGGATTGCATCAACAAAGTCCCTTATTGATGCTAGTCCTGCACAGTTTATCATGGTAAGTAATGAGCGGATAATTCGCTGGCCATATCTAATCTTTGGCCTCATCGATGAATTAGGTGAAAAGTGCTTTTTCATCCTTGACCCCAAATGGGCAGAGGAACAACCCCACCAAAATATGCAGTTTTCCACATTTTAAATACATCAGATATATATCAATGATGGGGTAACATGTTGCAAGTAACATTCATTAAGTAATTTCCCCCCAAAACGTTTTTTTTTTTTTATTCAAAGGTGTTTTTTCACCTCTAAAATACTTTGTTGCATCCCAGCTTAATCTGTTGTAACGATAACCGTTAGCAGGGTTGATTTCCTGAAAAGAGTAAAAAAAAAAAAGACTACTTAATGAGTTTTTAACTACAATTAAAAAGTATTGTTAAAGTATATTGAAAGAAAAAATAAGACAAAAATACTTGATTCCACATAGGCTTTCAAATATTGCTAATGCTAAATTTTTATTTAAACATATCACACAGGGGTTAAAAAATAAAATAAGGGTCTAACTAAAACATTTGCCAGTTAAGAAGACTATAGCACACATTTTTAGATGTCCTTGTAACAACTAACCACATCAGAAAATATTACTTGTCGAGCAGCTTCACCAGCTAAATTGTCCAGGTTAACACCATTGCAGCTAGTCCAGCAGGGTACAGAGTAAATCTGTGGTGTATGTATGTGACCATTTACTCCCAGAGCAACAAATCACTGGCAAATAATCAGGAGAATAGAGCAATGCAAGGATACAGTGTTTTATCGGCGGAAGGGGAGATGATTGGCTTTTCGAAGGCCAAATAAGTGCAGCTGGGGCTCTTTCAGTTGTCTCTCTGATATCTCAGGCCCTGAAGGAAATTGATACTTACACTTGGAAACTAAACTGTCAAATATAATTCATCTATGGTCATTTGTTTTATTATCTCTAAAAAGGACATCGCTAAGTAAGTGAAGTCAACCCAAACAGGAAGAGCAGCTGTGGAGAAGACACGCTCGGAGAGGAGAGGGCTGGAATACTTATTATCTGCAGAGAGAGAAGGAAAGAAAAAGAACAGTTTTAAAAGGAAACCATGGTATTAAAAAAGCTCCTATCTTCATTTATAAACCAAGCAACACTCTATGCAATGATCCTCTGCTCCTCATCTGATTCTCATCTCATTTACCTAAACCTATATATCTCTATAACAAAATGCTTTGTATGTTTAACAGGACATCCACTTAACCAGCAAGACTAACATATGCTGTTTCGAACAGTTGATTATTGGACGTCTGAAAGTACATTACATACCATTCTAAGCAAACAATAAAAGCCACACTTTTAAGTTTACAACATGATATATTTAAAGGGATGGTTCACCCAAAATGAAAATTATCCCATAATTTACTCATCCTGAAGCCATCCTATGTGTATAAGACTTTCTTCTTTCAGCCAAACACAATCTGAGTTTTATTAAATACTATTCTGGCTCCTCCCAGCTTTATAATGGCATTGCATAGAGTTTTTGAAGATCCAAAAAGTGCATCCATCAATCATAAAAGTAATCCATACAGCTCCAGGGGGTTAATAGAGGCCTTCTGAAGTGAAGCGATGGTTTTTTTGTAAGAAAAATTTCCATATTTAAAACTTTATAAAATCACTGGCTTCCAGCAACGGCTGGAATCTAGAGTCGAGTTCCGGCGGAAGAGTGACCTTTGACCCGACGAATGACTTTGGTGAATGCGGAAGTGCAGAGGATAGAGCAAAACAAAACCCCAGTCACGAATTAGAAGTATAAAACCAGAAGTTTTAGAGAATTGTTTTAGATTTTGATTTAAGAGAAAAGGAGCTACAGTACGTCCTATGTCAGAGGTCACCCTTCCGCCGGAACTCGACTCTCTCGTGATCGCGAGCCCGTTGCGGGAAACCAGTGATTATAGTTTATAAAGTTTTAAATATTGATAATGTTATTGCAAAAACCCATCTTTAGAAGGGATTTATTAACCTCCTTGAGCCATATGGATTACTTTTATGATAAATGGATGCGCTTTTTGGAACATCAAAAACTCGGACACTGTTCAATGCCATTACAAAGCTGGGAAGAGCCAGGATATTATTTAATATACCGTATTTTCCGCACTATAAGGTGCACCGGATTATAAGGCGCGCCTTCAATGAATGACCTATTTTAGAACATTAACTGTATATAGGGCGCACCGGCGCACGCGGAGCGTTATTAACCAATTGATCCAATGAACCAATTGATCCATATATAAGGTGCTCCGGATTATAAGGCGCACTGTCGATTTTTGAGAAAATTAAAGGCTTTTAAGTGAGCCTTATAGTGCAGAAATTACGGTAACTCCGATTGTGTTTGGCTGAAAGAAGAAAGTCATATACAGTACACCTAGGATGGCTTGAGTGTGAGTAAATTATGGAATAAATTAAATTTTTGGGTGAATTATTCCTTTAAAGGGTAAGTGTCTAATTTGTGTTTCACTATCATCACACATCTGGATATTAAGCTAGGATTGGAGAAAGTATTTTATTATTGAAACTATAGCTATGTTTCCATGTTGTGAATTTAAATTATAGTGATTATCGCAAAAGCAGTTCGCCAATACAGCTGGATTCTGGTCATTAATAGTAGCCAATCATCAATCACATGAGTTTGCATCGCAGTTTATGCACATCTTCTTACCGAATAAAAATATACACACTTTTTTATTTTCCTTTTGGTTTATATATCATGCATTTTTTATGTGATATTCCAAAATGTATACCAAAATATGTGGCTAAAACTGCGCAAAAAAAATTTGTGCAAACTCTGTTGAGATGTAAATTATTAAAAGAGCATATAGCCTATGCCTTTTTAAAAACAATCTAAGTTTTACATTTTTAGTGATAAGCAGTTTGTGCTTCACATTAAAAGTGTGCGGCTGGTACTAACTTCCTATACTGTAGGAATGAGTCTCTCTTTTGTTCTTGCCAACCACAATGCATAAGCACAGCTCCCCTCTGAGCTGCTGAGGAGCTGTTCTGAGAGACAAAAGCCCCGGGCAGTGTATGACACTTCACTGCATCTCATTAACAAGGACTTGGGAATGCAGAAAGAAAAGTTCTCAGTCATGCAGCAAGAACGACAGCACTATCTCAGACACTTAAAGCTGCGGAACATTTTCTTACTTCATCAGAAACTGAGAAATGACGTCAGCGTTGTCCACACAACAGATGCCCAATGTGAATTACCCAGTGACTCACCACAGAAAAAGTGTCTGAATTCAGGCAGAGATCCATAAATCTTTTCAATTAATTTGTGATTAATTGATGTCTTGAGGGAAAACATGGTATAGTAAATTTGAAATATCTAACATTGTTATACTTTAATCAACAAAAGACCATCCAGCCAAAAAAAAAAACGACCTTACTTTAGCATGAATGTCCATCAATGATGCTGACGAAGGTCAAGCTGCATGGGCTTTTTGATGGAGCTGTTTTACCAAAGATGTCTTGCTGGTTAAGCTAGTCAAGAACCTTGGTGGTCATGCTAGTACACCAACATCCAAAACACAGCATATGCTGGTCTTTCTAGACCAGCACGTCTAAAAAAATAAAGTGCTCATACATTAAGAGTATGAGTGTTTATCAAAAGATATGATATCACACACACACACACACACACACACACACACACACACACACACACACACACACACAAAATCCAGTTTGACATATTTTTTATAGCTCGATTGAACAGTTTATTTAAAGGCAATTCCACCACTATCCCACAATGGGTGTAAGTTAAAAACATGTTCTCACACACTTTCTTTGGTGAAATAAAGATAAAGACCAATTCACACTGCATCAACAGACATTGACCAACGGTAACAGTCACCCAATTACAGCACGTCACTTCTCAATCATTCCAAGACCCAATAAATGCAGATTCAACATGTTCATTCTGCAAAAACAAGCACAGACCAATGCCAACAGACGCCGACAGGAGTAACACTGATCTGATAAAACCCGACAAACCCTGTCGGCACATTATTGTGAATTGATCTTAAGGCACAACATTTTAAAGAATTATCCTATTCAAAAAGTCTCCAATATTATTCCTTCCTATAAAAATTCATTGTTAATACCTTTTGAACAGAATTCCCACACTTCCCTGCAAGAACCTGATTACAATCTTTCAGCATCAGGATCTGCCCTTTTCTTTCTTCTCTGCACGGCCATGCTTTTGAATGACAGACTTCATTAACAGCTTTGGGAGCTTCTTGGGATCTTATACGTTGAAGCGCTCTTTTGGGACTGTGTGCTTTTCCCCAGATCCCCTATGGTTTATCTAATCACGCAGATGCAGACAGACTGGTGAGGGCGATGCCCCCTGTGCCACTCTCGCTGCGGGCAAGGTTAGGCAGGAGGAGGTGCTGCCAGGCAGCCAACAATTTCCCTAAGACTTTAATCTTGGCACTGATTCAATAGCCTGTCCTGCTTGCTGTTTTTCCCCATTAACAGGTTTATTTGGATGTTCCTTTTATGTAGGCTTTGTAAAATGAATGTGGACATTATTATTCATTATCTAGCATTATTTGCCTATTGAGTGCTGAAATTACTCTCTTCCAACAGTTTTTTCAATTTTCTCTTGTTGGGGATTTGGTTTTAACTTGAGTGAATCCCCATTTTTAACACCTAGTGCTTTCTCATCACATACAAAGTAGCCCCAGGAAGCGTTACTTTGGGAATTGTCAGCCAATTTACATTTAATTTGATTGGAATCTTGATCAATACAACAACCAATATAGTCTTCCCCTCAAACACAACAATTTACACGGTCTTAAAGCTACAGCTAAATCTGTGTGGTAGTGGTGGGTACTTCTCAGTGATTTGTTTTCTGTGTTACATCATTACAAAAACAGGTGGCACTAAGTGACTGCCTTTCATTCAGTCATTTAAATGATTAATTCAACCAATATGTTCAAGACATTTATTCATTCAGTAATACGGCTGTTTCCGAAATGGCATACTTCCCTACAATATAGTAGGCAAAAAACAGTATGTGACAAAAGAAGTATATCCATATTCACAGTGCTCATAAAAGAGAAGGCAAAAAGTACCCAGATGACCTGCTGCTTCCGGCGAGATTCTGAAGTGTGCATATGATGGACACTTAACTTTCCCACGAGGCCACGACAGAGGATTTATGAATTATGAGGTGATGCAACTGAAGCTGGTAGGTCACAATATAATGATAACATGGTGAATGTAGTACATTCATTTACATTTATACTACACACACTTTACAATAAACAACATACTTTTTAGAGGTCGTGGAGTAATCACTTATTAAAAGTAGAACCTACTCAAGAGAGTATGAGCTTGTGTCTTAAAGAGTGAATCATTCACTCAACCAATTTGCTGGTGGCATCTGACAATACTGACGTCAAACAAGCCTAAGACAGGTTCAACCATTAGACCCCTTTTTAGTTGGTAAACATGGTGACATTTTTTGTGGGCGGAGCTTAGGTGGTTGCAGAACGATCCCTCTGGCTGCTTCCCTAAAGTTAGTTTGCAAGTTTTGTTAGCTTGTTTTTTAACAATGACGGGAGAAAATCCAATTGTATCTTAATGTGCAAGGTCACTCACTGTCCAGGACCGCGATTGTTATTTGCAAAAGTTAATTTTAACAGACGGAACCAGATTGGCTGACCCGTAGCCTACTCGCTCACTCAATGGATGGACGATCTGACAAGATTAACGTTAACGCTAGGCTACCTCCGGTTGAGTGGCCTGACTTCTACACCTATCCGATAGAGAAACCGAGGGTAAAGAGAAAATGAGGGCATATAAATCTTTAGATGCCTATAACTATGTGATGAATGGCCATGTACAAGACTTGTGTGGTACGATCCGCAGTTCTGCCTAGCCAGCGCCAAGAAGACGACAATGTAAAGAGTGACATTACGGTCCAATTTTAATGATGCGAATATTTTCTAGAAATAAAAATTCCAGATACAGCATATTCATTTTTCATTGATCCTTGCACCCAACAACACAACAAGATGACATTTAATAATAATAATAATAATAATAATAATAATAATAATAATAATAATTTAAGCTCCTTATTATGTAGCAGAATCTGTGCTGGTTTGCATTGGCCGCCTGCAGTTTTCCCTTTGTTTTGCCTCCAGCTAGCGCCGTGACGTAACTGTGACGTCTGCTCGAAATTGGTCTATAGAATGTGTTTGTGGCGGGACTATAAGTGTGTCCAACCAATGGCAGTTGGAATCATTATTTTTGTTCAATTACACACCCGTTAGCTTTAAATAACAAACTGAATTCAACACGTTTTGTTGTTGTAAGATGCAAGTCACTGGAGTGTTGCTTTTGTAAGTGTGCTGGCATTAGGATGTTCACAGGTCTTGCCCTGGTCTCGCCTCTCTTTCTTTAATTTGTCACAGGCAAAAATCAAAGTGCTGGGGGGTTTACAGAGTCTGCGCTGTCTTTCATCTGACAATTGGCAATGTCGAGAGGTGGGCACATGTGAACAAACATGCAAAGCCTCCAAATGAGTGATGCTGCTGTTTTCTCTCATCTGCTGCCTCAACCACCACCAATCTCTCTCTCTCTCTCCCTTAACACTCACCTCTCCCCATTTCTCACTTTTTCTCAGGTGTTTTACTTATAACACCTATTCTAGGCTTTCTGTTTCCTGGCAGAATGTTAAGAGATGATACGAATTGCTAAACGGAAAGCGACTGCAATTTTAAAAGCACACAGTAATTGAGAATGAGATTTATAACTGAGAAATAGTAATATATTGTGGGCCTACTATTTTTGCAGGTGACATTATTTTCACTTACAGCCGTAGATGTAACAGTTTTCCTTGCACAATTTCTGACTGTATTCATCAACACATTATATTGCTTAATGTGACTACATCATTTGTCTTTATTCCATCAAATTAGTAAGGATCAATGTGTTTTTGGTGAGAGGTGTTTTGGCTAATCAGCTGTTTTGATGCTCTCTTGGATAACTGTCACATGGCAGTGCCTCAAAGGAAAATTAAATTTCTTTCATCATTTACTCACTCTCATGTCGCTTTAAACCTGATGGCTTTCTTCTGTGGAACACAAAAGGAGATGTTTTGCATCATGTTCTCTTACATATTATGAAAGCAAATAGCTCTAAAAAGGAAAGAGAAACATGATAAAGGTGCATAAAACTCTTCCTTTAAAAAAAAAAAAAAGGCATTTGGTCATTACTCAAACTTTCTCAGTAAACATTTTTTTGACTGTAAGACACTTGTTTAATGTGATTTATTATTAAATGTAGACTCGGACTTGTCAATGAATTAACAAATTTTGATATTCAGCTCAGAAAGTAATAAAATATTGAAGGTTTTATATCCAGATTAATTATTTTTCAGATTTTTAAATGGATTTGCTGTAGGCCTGCACATTGTAAAGTGGTTCACCTTCTTTTTTAATGAAGACATGAAACTTTACCTTCAAGTTTGCAGGTGGTTCAAGACTACTTTAAAATCAAATCTGCCAACTCAGTGCGTAAAAAGACACGTTTGATGGCGAAACAGCGAAAGAAATAGAGCTAGACACAGAGAGAGAAACAGCGTAGGGCTCCTCTAATAAGTTTCGTGATACTCCCATGTGCTTTTTTCTTTTGATGTTGCACCAGGGCAAGATTTCGGAGGAGTTAAGCATAATCCAGGAGACTACGGGAGATGTACTCACAGACAGGGTGGAGCTCCACGTTTGACAACTTTCTTTATCAGGTAGCAGGAAAAACAGAAACCATTCGATACTGATGAGACTTATGCAAGACTGCGGAAAATAATGACAGGGGGAATATTTACAGCATATTAAAAAAGGAATACATGCATAATGTAAAGTAAACTGTTTGGTTAAGTTATTCATTGTGAGCGGTTCAGCCAATACCTGCCATAACATAAGTCACGACTCAATGGTACAGTGAAGCAATAAGGTAAAAATATTAATATATACATATAATCGCAACTTCCGTTTCAATGCCAACTTTAAAACAAAATTTTTATAGAATGATGATGACAATTAAAAGTGGTTTTGTGTTCATTCATTAATCTAGTCACAAACCTATTACTATCTCCAACATTACTATCGTCTAACTGTCAGGGTTAGTGGCAGGTTTTGCTGTAAATAAATACATTGATACGTATTTCTGTATTCATGATGGGCTCTTGTTTACTTGCACGACAAACAATTTCATTTCTATGCTTCAGATTGTGGTGCACCAATGTTTCATAGACAAATTACATACATTCATCCAGAGTAAACAAGAATAGGCTGGTTAGGAAAGGAAGCTTCGGTCAAACTTTAGTTTGGGGAACACATATTCACAATTTGCTATGACTTTTGGCTCAATAAATTCTTAATTTACTGCTTATTATTGATAGTAAGGCAGTTGTTGTAGTGGTTAGATTTAGGTATGGGGTAGGATTAAGGGATGTAGAATATGGTCATGCAGAATAAGGCATTAATATGTGCTTTATAAGTACTAATAAACAGCCAATATGCTAGAAATATGCAAGATAAAAAGCAACTTAATAGTGAGAATTGGTCCCCAAACTATAAGTGTTACCGAAGCTGCGTAAGTGACATTCAGCAGAGGCACGATGGCAATTAATTTCTCACTCTCTGTTCACATATAATCCATACTTCAGCCAAGTGGCATGAGGATGGATTTCTCAGCCCCTATACATTTTCCAGATTCCCTTTTTCAAGTAGTCTTCCAATAATCTAGGATTACACCTGCAAGATAAAGTAAAAAAGGCGATCCATCTTCTTTAAAGGGTTTAATCTTTTATGAAATAGACTGGATTATTTCCTTGGGTAAGGTTTTATGACCGGGTTTAATTCCCAGAGAAGTTTCTGCACCGCTCTGAGATGCCCCCCAACACATCGTAACCCCCTCCCACTCACCGCTTTCCATTGCACCTGGGATGTTTGATTAATGGCCACCACTTGACCCGTTATGGCAACACTCTGCCAAAAAGCTAAGATTAAGCGGCAATGTCGGACCTGACGGGGCCCCTGCTGCTAATTTTACGTGATGTATGGAGGTAATACTGCTGTAGCATCTAGACCGGGGAAACAGGGGAAACAGGAATCCCGGCCACCCTGTTTGACCGTTATGAACTTACTGACTGTATAAAAAGTTTCCAGGCAGTGGGGCACTAAAATTTTCTGGTCATGCCACACTTGTGTGCATACGTGTGCCTGGAGTTGCAAAAAATCTCCATGTCTATGCAGTTTAAAAGGATTCTACAGCTGTCAGTACTGAGCATGCAAGTTCATTTTCCCCTTAAGGCAACAGAAAATATACATGTATGGGTATTTCTTCAAGTATAGATGCTTTGGGGGTTTGAATTTTTATTAAAACTAACACATTTCAATGATTATATGAAGGTCACAGCTGTCTAGTTAGCCTTTAACATTTTTTTTTTGGAACTAATTTTGTATTATTTTATCCTTGTCCTAGACTTTCATTCTTAAAATATGAAAATCGATTCTAAAAAAATATATTAATTATTAAATTTGAAACTCTAATATAAATGAAGAGTGAAAAAATCATGAAACATTTCAGTATTTATTGTCAATTGTCAATTATTGTCAATCTGAAAATGTCAATTAAGAGATTAATTAAGATGTCAAGTCAAGTCACCTTTAATAATATAGCGCTTTATACAATACAGATTGTTTCAAAGCAGCTTTATAGTGATAAGAGGAAAATTATGCATTTCGGCTGTTGTTCAGCTGAAGTCAGTTCAGTGTTAAGTCAGATCTGTTGTAAAGATCATCAATTATTAAATTAGTTCATTTCATCTATAAGGCAGTTTGCAAAAAATTACGACATAAGATGTGAGAATATTTTTCATTTCCAATCGAACTGTAGTTTTATCATGTTAAGCAAAAAGAGTTAAATAATATTTAATTGCGTATTTTTGGCTTGCATAACATGATTGCTGTGAAATGAGCCATTAAGACAAAGAAGTTGGCCATAATATTTCTAAAATGGTTAAAATGTCATTTTCACCATTGAATGCTATTAATCATACTGCATGATATTAGATGGGGTGGTATTGACATTTGTTGGATAAGAAAAGGGCAAAAATGATACATTTTATGGTGTGCATGTCTATTCACTGTTGGTTAACAGGCGATTTAACTAAACTATCCAGGCCAAAAGTGCCAATTTGAAGAAACACAGACATTATATTTTCCAAATTAATTTAATGTTAAACATATAAATCAAACCAAATAATAAAAATAAAAATAAAAAGCAATACATAAAAAGCAGACAAGGACATAAGAGATTTTCTCTATGTTTGGTTGCATATTCTTCTCATGGTTTGCAGTTCAGTAAACATAGGCCTTTGGGCCACCTTCCGTATTGATATGCCCAACAAAAGTTTGTCCTTGGAGGACTGTGGGATGCTTAAGCACAGAGCTTTGAGGCATCGAGCAGGATGTTCTCCGCTGGCTCCTCAGAGGCCAGTTATGCTATGGCATGATTAGTGAGCATGCTCATTACAAATGCATTCATAGTCTTCTTTGAACTCTCGAGCGGAACATGATCAGAATACCGCTGTGGCGAGGGATGTTTGAAAGAGAAAGTGTGACAAATTTTGATGGCAAGTTAAAGGTGGAGTGGAAAGGAGAATGAAAATGGAGGAGTGATAATTTTCCAAAACCAGTTTGTGCTCAAAGGTCTGGAGACTCAGAGATTCAAAGTAAATTTAAAACTGTCAATGCCACTGTTAATAGGCCCTACAGCCAGCGTGAAAGTGAAAAGCTAATCTCTGTGTTTAATATCTTTTTTTTCTTTTTTCGCCAGTCTGTTCAGGCGACCTCTACGGCAACGTACAAGGGTATCAAAAAAACCTCAGAATGACACCTTCTGAGGCAGATGATAAGATGTTGAGGTAGAAATGTGTGTGCGTCCATTATGTACCTTAGAAACTCGCACAAAGCAAAATGTAATTGCTTGCTACTATGGAGTCCATGGACTTTCTCTGATTCAATCATTTACATGATAATGAATTTCATACAACTGTGTATCACAGCATGCAGTGCATTGCATTAAGGAGGAGGTATTCAATTAAAAGCAATGTACATGGTACAATATCATAACGGTATCAGATGCATTTTGTTACACTCACATTTACTGATAATTAGATTACTCAGAGTAATCTTCTGATCCAAAGGGTGTTTGTTAAACGTGTAAGGAACAAAGGAATCTGATGGACGTTGTTGAATGAAAGCCAATAGCAATGGATCACAAGAGGAAGAGAGAAACACAGAGAACTCCCTGCACCCTCGACAATCTGCAATGTTACCTGGGTAGTCAGATCCCTAATGAGCATGCTGATTAACTTCAGTTTTATCAAATGAGAGCACTCTCAGGAGGAGAAAAGGAAAAGGAAGAACTGACAGAGCGTTCTCCATAGGTTGGATTTGATTTATGAACATATGCACTGTGTGTCAGAGTAATATAATTCCCCTTGAGGGGTGTCTACGGGGGTTTGAAGACCACAGAGATGCACATTATACTGTTCATTCTGAACATTTCCATTAAAGCTTAGCTCATGACAGATTAGTGGATATTACTGCACGCCTACCTTTACATAATAATACAAGGCGCATTGCGCTTTCATTTTGATTTAATGATTTAAATGTTCATGAAGTTTGGCTGTGGCTGATAGAAGGAGATATCCCCATGTCCAAACCTCCAAGGAATGTCCTATTGTATCACATAATAAATAAATACAAAAAAAATAAATAAATAAGGATTTTTATTTTTATTTTGCTTAAATAATATTTAATAAGATTTTAAGATTTTTTTGCAGAGTGACATTATTTTTTATGAAAATTAAGTACTCCCAATTCTCATTACCTCACCATAAATAATTTTTTCAAAAGTATTTATATGTCTGTATTTATATTATTATCCATAAAATAATTAAGTAAAATATTCAGTACAATACAGTTAAAAATAGTATAATCTCTAAAGTAAAAACAAATAAATAAATATGATTTTCATAGATGAATTGCTTAATTGTCAGGAAAATATTGTCACAAAAATATCTGGGTAAAATGTGACTAAAGCATGTTTTTATGAGATTCACCCTATTATATTGTAGCTCACACGTTCATTATAAACAAAATTACACAAATTGTTTTCTTTATTTCAGAGAAATAGTCAATGGCCATTGGGTTCAAAAAGAAAAAGTGTTGCAGCATGCACCATGATCTGAATTCGTTCAGACCCTGCTGGGGATTACAGCTTAGCTCGCTTTGTATTGTTGTTGTGTAGGATTGTGTTTTCAGTGCAAGTAATTACACCTCACTCTCTCACTCTGGGTTCAAATATTTAAAAGATGCAGTCTGTTTAAAGGGGTGGTTTACTGCTTTTTTTCTTTGCATGATTGTGTTTATGGGGTGCAATATAACATGTCTTCGTGTTTTTTTTTTTTAAAGCCTATTTTTCATAAATTTCACCTTTATTGTAAGCTGCTTTCTCCTCTGTCATTTGAACGACCGGTTGACTTCCTATGAAACCACTCCCTCAGAAACAGGCAATGGGCTCAGATTGGTTAGTTGGGCCGGTAAAGCGGCAATGAAGAGAGTCAAGCAGAACCTCCCCAAACACGGCTCTCACGGCTCTTTGAATGGTACATTTTTGTATCATTATTATTCTATTCTACTATATTTATATAAGAATTTCGATACGCTGTTACTTGAAAATGCTACTGCTGCTTGTTAGCTTTTGAGATACGTTTTTCTCCTGATTAAATATTTAATATAACTGAATAAAGGACTGAGTAATATCGTTTTTTAAAGTTATTGTTTTATCGATATAATGAACAACTGTTTATCTATTCACAAACCTTAGTTTACTCGGTGTATCGTTTTCTTTAGGTGTACATGTGGCAACTGTGTTAAAATGCCACAGAACATGAAAACATCTGATAACAGCAGCTGAAGTTATATAATTTATTGAACTTTATACATGTTTGTCTTATACACACAAAATAGCATCAAACTAACTGGCTATTATAAACAAACAGCATTGGCATTGGTTAACGTTCTTGATCAAATCGAAAAATTAAGTCATAAAGTAACATAATTACTAATTCAGGTCCAAAATGTTTGTACGCGTTTGTCATAGATACACGAAATAGCATAACTAAGTGGCTACTGAAGCCAGCACTGGCATATGTTTACATCCTTGATAAAAACTAAAACATTACGTCTAAAATTATACATGCAAATACATTTAATATTATTAAGTCTTACTTACAGGTTGTGGCCCAACAACTGCTGCCTCTGGCTTTAAAGTTGGAACTGATTCATGCTTTAGTAACAGTTTGTTGTTGAATCCGGCATTGAATTTGTGGAGATTCTGGAAGCTGTCTTCCGTAAAATGCGCAGCACAGAGAGCTCAATTACGATTGTAATTTTCTGGAACATAATCAGACATAAATTGTAGCCATTGTTGACGAACTACAGCATCCGTAGGAAGCCCGAACACAGAAGACCTGACAGCTGGGTGAAAATAACAGACTTTTGACGGCATGGCTACGGCTCTCCACTTCTCCACTCTTCCTCTTCGATAAAGCCGCAGAAATATGGCCATGCCCCCTTTTTTGCATATTCCGGAGGGAGGGTTGATTATGGGTTAGTTACGTATAAAACCCGGGAAGTATCTCGCTGTAGTC
This sequence comes from Siphateles boraxobius, assembly GCF_051911475.1. Taxonomy (NCBI): domain Eukaryota; kingdom Metazoa; phylum Chordata; class Actinopteri; order Cypriniformes; family Leuciscidae; genus Siphateles; species Siphateles boraxobius. The sequence goes on from NW_027509042.1 coordinate 5,389,826, forward strand.
CCATTCGAGACGTTTTTTGTGGGCATTAAACTTCCTGATTTTTAATTTTTAATATTTTATATCTCTGCTTACGTTGAACTTTCAGCGCAGCAACTTTGCAGATACTGTTCATGCACCAACAGCAACATTACACACTATTTAAAATGAAAAAAAGTGAAATTGCAATCAACCACCCCTTTAATGTAGCAAAACATATAGTTGATATAAGGCTAATATCCAGTACGTTTAACCTTACTATTAAACTTCACGCACTAACTTGTCCCACACCATTTTTGCAACAGACATGAATCATACCTTAAATCCTGAGTGATTTTTGCATGTGGACGTTCAAAAAGAGCGTCTTCGACGGAAGAGAGCAGCTCTCCACCTGGTATTAAGATGCGTTTTGGTGATCCGATCACAAGTGGTTAGCTCTAAATACAGGTAAGACGGGAGTCTAAAATGTTTTTGTGATTGGATCAAAACGTGTGACAGCATGACATTTGTAGTGGAAATGCTTTTTGCTCTGAATGCATCCTCGAATGCAGTGAAGCACCACGTACTATCCGCCCACTCAGGCAGAACCTGATTTCATTAAGTAGCCTACAACAAGTTCCTGGTTCAACATCTTTGTTGATCCTGGAACAACATTCCAATCAACCAATCAAATTTGAGAGACAATTTTACAGTTTATTGCGAGTTTAGGCTTACAAGATGCTTCTACATCAGTGTTATTCACATAACACGTGATTATTTTGGGATGTGGGAAAGTGTAATGAAACAAGCGATTCAAACTTCCCTGCATTGTACAAAAACACATGGAATATGATCAAAATCGTGACTTCATTTGAAAAGCATTCCACCAAGTGGAACAGCAATGCATCTCTGAAAATAACATATCACGTGGCCACTACAACCATTCAAATTCAGACAGTTGTCTTTGACCTTGTGCTATTTTCGAGTGTCCCTGCATTTAAGATGTATATATATATATATATATATATATATATATATATATATACATAGCCTATATTATTACAATTTAATAGAAAAAAGGGGCTGATAAAATGCTCATTTCAGTTTTCTCTGAAAGCAAGAGTCTCACAGTGCCGCAATGATTCTATTTACTTACAAGTTGAACACACATGAATACCACAAAGTTGTAGTTACGAGTGGGGAACTGGATTTTCTTTGAGCTCTTAGTTTCCAAGTTGGGAGAGTGTCAGTGAGAAAAATGGAGGAATCAATGGATGCGAAGTCTCTAGTTGACAGTAATTTTTCAGGTAACACTTTCCTATGTCAGGTTAGACATTCTACTAACTATAAGTAATTTTGCAACTACATGTAAACTAACTGCCATTAGAGTATTTGTAGACTGTCTGCTTAATATCTGCTAACACTTTAGTTTGATGGTCCCCAAACACACATTCTACCAACTATAAGTAACTTGGCAACAAGTCAACTTATTCTACTAACCCGAACTCTAACACCTAACCATAACCTAACAGTCTACTGACCGTCTACTAATACTCTAATGAGAGTTAGTTGACATGTTGTTGCAAAGTTAGTTTATAGTTAGTAGAATGTATAAAGTGAACTATCAAAATAAAGTGGAACCATTTTTCATAAATTAGCAAAACACATCTGATCTGCATTCCCTGTTCTTAAGATGTAGAGCTAAAAAGCCTTGCTGTATTTTTGTGTAGTTAATTAAGAGAAAGTACATCACCATCTTACTCCGACAAAGTGATTTGAACGCACCTGATGTCGTAATTAGAACTTCCCAACTCATAAATACGAACTTCCCGGGAGGAACACACCATCAGCAAACCAGTGGGTACAATTAAATATTATTTCGGTTTAGGTCGAGGAACACAGAGGCTAAAATAGCATTTCAATTAATATATTTTCAGGTGTTAAAAGCTGACAGATCCACCTTAATTTCTGGGCTGTCTACGGCTGAATAGCATGTTAGTATGCATGTGATCAGGAGCTGACTTCTCTCATTGGCCCTATCCTAGTCCATCCTTACCTCACTGTTCTTTAGGTGTCAAAGGTTTAAGAAATAGGGAAAGATGGAACAAGAATAGCAGACTCGGAAAAGTTTACAACCCTAGTGTGTGAACAAATACTGCTTTCCTGTCTTTTGTTTTCTTTCTTACTCTGTGCAGACACCACTTGATGACTGTCCGGGACCCATACGCATCGACCTCGTCATCTGCGTATGAAGCCACAAGAAAACCTCAAGCAAACGACTAGACCCACTGCCGAACCAACTATCAAGAAAGAAGAAGAAAAAAAAAACACAACGTGCCTGTACCATCCTGCACCATCATCGGACCTGAAAACTGCACCGGGTTAATGGACCCCACAGAAAATTTGACCAAAATCCAACAAGACATTCTTGATCTTTCAACTAGATTACTCCAGATGACTGAAGATAATACTTCATGTTTCGGAAACTTGATTGGTAGACCCTGGCTGTGGATAAAGGAAATAGTAATTATGTTGTTGTGAAGACTTGAAAATCTGAAAAAGAAACCTGATGAAATCAGGTAACCAGCTGAATCATGTACTTCCATTTACATGTTTTGTTCAAGAGTCCCCTCCTCTATGTAATTAATCCATCCCCCTTGAAAGGTATAAACTCTGTGTTTTTTAGCTATTTGAGTTAGACTTGGTGACAACAGCATCGCAACAGCAAAGTCTTCAATAAAGAGTAACTTCTGCATTGAAAGATATCCCAACGTCTCCTGGTCTTTCGCTTCTAAATCTTCTACACTTCTACACAAGAACAAGGTTTACAACAGATTTTGCAGGGAGGTGATGCTAGTCTCCAAAACAGCTATTTTGTCAAAAGGTGATGTATATGGACAGTACGAAATGAAAAGCACTTTATTAGGGGAATTATCCTGCTGACCTTAGTCCAATGAGAGGAATTACAGACGGCAAAGAGAGTAATCATGAACCCCTCTATCACCAGGGAAATAATTCACTCGCTCTCTCTCCCAACCCAAAGAACTATAAAGCTCCTTATTTCCACCGTCTTAATTGCTCCTCACAAATATGGTCACCTAATACCGGGTATTAAAGAGTAAAACCATAATACCAACACACCAGTCAGCCGATAGGTGAAGGTGTACTGCTTATCCACCCCAACAAGTGGAGGGAATATGTGACCTGGCAATAAACCCATTTATAAAAGGGCCTAGCCAAGCCCCCAGAGCATTACGAGACATAGGGCTTGGGAAAAGGAAACAGCGGAGCGCTGTATATACGCCGGTGAGGAGGGTAAGCCAATGAAATGCTGGGCTCTTCAAACAGGGAGCTTGGGGGAGTCAAAGGTTAATAAAAGGGCATCTGGATGGGAAGATGAAGACATGGCAGCCAGAGGGATTAACTAGCTCACATATCAAAGAGCTTCCCAAGCAAAGGGGCTCAACGCACGGATCAGCCAGGAAAATCTCTGCCTCCTTCGCCGCTACTTGAGGTGAAAGGCCTCCGTCTCTATCTCTCTGAATGTTTAAGCATGGGTCTAAGTCACTGATTCTCTCTTTTTTTTTGTCACCATGCCTTTTGAAACTAGAAAAACTTATTGGGTCCTCAACCACAATTTGACCTGTCTCTCGATATTTATGCTAATAAGTTATACTTATTTATATTTATTCGTAAAGAAGACGAATTTGTTCAAACTGATTAGTAAATGAGATAGATAGATAGATAGATAGATAGATAGATAGATAGATAGATAGATAGATAGATAGATAGATAGATAGATAGATAGATAGATAGATAGATAGATAGATAGATAGATAGGCAATGTGTTAAAGATGTTATGCAGGCATGTACATTTTTTATTTGAATCTAGATGAGATTGTAATCCTTTAATACAGCACAATTACTGGCGTCATTAAAATAGTATCAGGAAAACTATCAATTTTGAGCAGACTTATGATTTCCTTCAGATAGCAACAACCCAGAACACTGTATTTAGTTGCTGATCTTTAGTAAAATATTCATACCATCTACAAAGCTCAGAACATTTATGATAATTCTGTATGTGTGTTTATTCTGTAAAGGAGGAATAAGGTGGAGAACTAGAGACAGAAATACTCTTTCAAGGTGCATCTCACACACCAGACATCTCTCCCTCCTACTGAGACAAATTCAGGAATATTTCATAACCTTGACACATTTTTCATGTTATTGTTTTTCCGACACTGCATCAATTATTCACGCCAACGACAAAAGGAGAAACAAACCGTGGCCCTGCAGGTCGCTCAGGCGAAGCATTTCAAGCTCTTGCTACTCATCCAGTCATACGTTCCATTATGTTCCTCTGCAGATCACTGGCACCAGGAAGTCCTCGGCGTCACATTTACCGAAACATGCTTTAGATAGCACCCACAGGAGAAATAGATTTTGATCATAATGCTGCGCCTTGTCTCTCAAATGCGGATATTCACACACATTATTACAAGCTGCGCATTTGAGAGAGACATGTAATCTGGAAACAAAATAAGGATTTGCTTCCCCCTCCCCTTTTTTGTGAATGATTGTTTCCCCTGCTTTCACTCCCTATATCAGTCAAGCAAATGCAATAATACTGTGTTGTGCAGTGGGTCTTGGTTGGGCGAGACTGAGCTCATAACATTTAATTTATCAGATGTTGGGAAACACAGAATGTACTGCATATTGGCTCACGCTGACCTGCTGTTGCATACGACAAAAGCGTAATAAAGTAATAAAGAAAAATGACCAGTATAGCTTTGTATTAGCTGGCCACAGTGACCAATATGACCATGGATCATTTAGTGTGGCCCTTTTTTTGAATGGTAATTTGAGACAGTCATGGCTAGTGCCCACTAGTGCTTTGCAAATGAACAAACATTCCCAGCGCATTGGTGTCTCATTAAAATAGTTGTTTCATGCGTTCGCTTCAAAGACTCCAGTGCTCTGTTTCTCAGTGCATTGTGCATTCTGTAATACAATGAGCGGCTCGACAACTGCCTGCCGTGCATAAATGACAGATCTAAAAAGATGCTCTGAAGCATGCATTCTCCTCTAACACTGCATTCTTCAAACACGCCAGCTATCACATCTGACACAAGAAACTGCAGTGGCTTTTACATACAGTATATGTTTCTTGCTCATTTCTAAAATCTACGAAGTACCACAGCATTTTAATGCATCATAGATGATACCACCTTGAAGCTGCTTTAAAAGTTAAGCATATAAAACCTTTTCACGAGTTTGTGTGTCCCTAAAATCTTAGTGTACATGTTAAACAGATTTGGTTTGCTGTCTGCTAGGGGCTCGGAAAGGATTTTGTACTCTAGCTCCGATTGCCCCCCTTTTACATACGTAAAATACATAAAGGAGGAGAAGGGGAGAGGGGGGGGGGGGGGGGGGGGGGGACCCTGAAATGGGAAACAACTGGAAGTAGTAAGTGGCTTCACATAAATCACCTTATGAGTGCAGATTTCTTTTTGGACGCATTCTTACATAGGAACAGGAAATTTAGACGAAACATGCTAAAAACTAAAAGCAACAAAACGAAAAAAATAAATTTCATAATGAATAAGTTTAGACAAATTGTTGCATCACATTTATCATTCACTTTAGATTGTAATCCAAAAATTCCCTGCAACAAGTTCAGTGAACAAAATCCTAGATGGCAGATAGGGCGAGATTATTAAAGGGGTGGTAAAACACATTTTTTCGAAGGCTTGATTGTGTTTGTGGGGTACACTGTAACATGTGTTCATGCTTCGTTTTTAAAAAATTTAATTATTTTTCAATATTTTCCCTCAAAAATACACAATGGGCTCAGATTGGTTAGCTGGCCCAGTGTGTTGTGATTCGCTAACCGTTTAGTGCACGTTTTTCGGAAACGTCATTTAACTTTACCTTAACTTTACCGGTAGTTTGTGCTTTGGTGTATTATAAACAATGGCGTCAATTGGACCCAGAGAATGTTGGTGAAGATGATCGAGCAGAACCTGTTCAAGAACGGGTGTTAAACGACCTTTCAGAAAGGTTTGTTTTTTGTTGTTGTTTCTGTCTCATTTCTTTTTAGATACGCTGTAATTAAATTGTACTAAGTATTATGGTATTACAAAAAATAAGCTTCATATTCATAAACAAGAATTTCATATAATCGTTCTAACAAATTATACTAACGTTACAGTCCTCAAAGGGATTTTTTTGAGTAAGGACTGCGGATCTATAATGATCGTTACTGACTGTATGGCGCCGTTACTTTTGTATTTTTAAAACGATTGTAGCCAAATATCTGTCGCCCGAACTATTAACCCAAAACGAACACTAAACATTGGCTTTAACATTACTACAGTAAGTTAGCCAAATCAAACACAGAACCATGTTTATCATGCCTGTAGATAAACAAGCATGTAGATAAACTATACATAAAAAATAACAGCGTTTCGACGGCATTGCAGAAACAACAGCCTACTAAACCACAACAACTCTTCTCCAAAGCAAAAATGGCTTCGCCCTTATTTAGTACTCTCGGAGGAGGGGTTTATGTAAATATTGGGGTTACTGACGTCAGCAACCCCTGAGGAATGTTGTGTAGTCCCTACCGGCCGTTTGCTGTAGTCCTTAGAAATTGATTTCTTTAAAAGCAAATATCTCCCTTTGCTTTGAACTTTGAGCGCTGTAACTTTGCAGATGTCGTTTATGCTCAAACAGCAACATTACACACTAATTAAAGTTAGAAAAATGAAATCATGTTTTACAACCCCTTTAAAGGTGCAGTAAGCGATTTCTAAGAAATGCTGTTGAAAGTGGATTGGAGCGAGCATCAAAACACACTTGTAGCCAGTCAGCAGTAGGGGGCGTGACACTCATGGAGCGGGAGGACAGAGAGTGAGCAAGAGGGAGATTTGTAGAAAGACTGTAGAAAGAGAGATGGCTGAGAGAAAAGGTCAGAGGAATATCACTGGAAAAAAGTATGATCAGGCAAAAGCATTAATATTAGAGAAGCTTTCCAGCGCTGGAGAGAACTGAAGTGGTAAGGCCTGAAAAGAGACACAGAGGTTGCATTGGTTCTGCTCCATACGTGAACAACATTGGTTTTTGCTATGTTTCACAGAACCAAGATAGGCTGTTGTTGTAATGTTACAGTAGCTAAAGTAACAACAGGACAGTTTTGAGTGTCATTGTTTGTCTGAAGCTGCTGTGCTGCTGGTGATGTACGTTCATTTTTTGTTCTTCCTTGTTTGTTTGTTCGTCATCTTTGCTTTATTTTTCGCGAAGCATTATTTCGCTTTGCTTCAGCTATGATAAAGAGGCATCCACTCTTGCATTGCTTTGCTTGCATGTTTTCCTGTAGCTCAAACAGTAGAGTGTGGGCGCTAGCAACATCATGGTGGTGGGTTCGATTCCCAGGGAAAGCAAGAACTGATAAGAATGTAAAACGTGTTGCTTTGGATAAAAGCGTCTGCTAAATGCAATGCATGTTTGTTTGGGTGGCTTTTAAATATCAATATCATTATTAGAGAAATATTTCTCTAAAATCGCTTACTGCACCTTTAATAAACGTGTTCATTACCATTACTAGTAATTCAATACTAAACGATACTGATAAAAAGTATTTCATTAAATCATTTTCATGTTTCAGTGTTTCATTAAATAATTACTGTGTATGTTTTTTTTTATTCTTATTAGAGAATGATGTTTTTAGCTAAACAGGTTGCTAGGTCTATGCAGAATTTACACTCACTGGCCACTTTATTAGGTACACCTTGCTAGTACCGCTTGGTCCCCCTTTTGCCTTCAGAACTGCCTTAATTCTTCATGGCAGACATTCAACCAGGTGCTGGAAACATTCCACCCAGATTTTGGTCCATTGGCATGATAGCATCACGTAGTTGCTGGTGTATTTGTGCATTAGACTGATGCTCATGTTGGTAGCTTAGCAACTCTACAAGAATCAAATGCATTTACAGCATCCAAATCCGTCACTTATGAGTTTCCATGAGGGTTTGGATGCTTACAGGCTAAAGGCAGGAAGTCTGCAGTCAGGGCATCCTTAGCAGTGTTGCTCTTTATGCCAAAGACACTGCATTAGTTTAAGGGGGTGGATTGGGCAGGTCTGTTAGAAGGGCTTTTTAGATATTCAACCTTCAGCATTACAGATTCTTTAAAACGTTTGCTTGCAGTTGGAGGATTTTTGCTCACTTGACCTTATCAGATTCAAACGCACAAAAACTCTAGATTATGGCAACAGTGTTGAAAAAAGGATTCAGTGAATAATACAATACAACAGCAAAATTTACATAAGATGCAGAAAGAAGAACAATTAGAGAAGGCAGAAAAAATATGATATACAGCTGAGAACAAACCAAAGCATGAAGAGTAATGATGCTATAGTTTAATAATGAGAAAGCAGAAAAAAGCATATAATACATGTACGCTTACTTTAGGTGAAGTGAGCAAATGTGACTAGTCTGTCTTATTAACTGTTGAAATGCATACAATTTGCATACCAATGCGCTTGAAGGGCTGACAACGATTTTGCATTCTAACTAACAGGTGTTACTAAGACAGATGTTTTTTTAAAAGGTGTGCAAGCTATGTGCACATGGTTGTTGCTTGCTCACTTGTCACAGCTTAAAAAGTGTGATTATACAACATGTTTGAGTACTGACGAGACTACAGGGGCATTATAGGGTATTTTGCTCATACTTAGGGTTATTGCTCATAGTATTTTTTTTATTCTCTTCTAACTGATATTTTTCAACCCGATCTCACAGCGATTTGTACGAATTGTCTAAACCCCAGTGAGGGGTAGGTTTAGGGGCGGGGTCAGGGGTAGGTCATTTGTATGAATTCATGCGAATTGGGCAACTCGTAAAATATGTACGATTCAGCAAAAATATTACAAATTTGTACAAGTGAGGTTGTATGAATTCGTTCGAATTTTACGAGGTGTCTAATTCGTACGAATTCATACAACCTCACTTGCTCAATTGCCGTGAGATCAGGTTGAAAAACATCACTTAGAAGAGAATGAAAATAAAAATACTATAAGCAATAACCCTAAGTATGAGGAAGAACAACGGCACAATAATACATCGGACATCAACATTGTATAGTTGAAGAAAACAATCAGAAATCAATGCTTGAAATATGCTACAGTTCCCCATAATGTGCCAGACTGCAATCCCCAAAGAGAAGCATTTCTTACAGAACCTGTGCGATAATGGAAAACAGTTTTCTGATTACCATAATTCTCTGTTTCTCATCATGTGGGTTTAACCCTTACATAAGAATTATTAATAAACACAATTCTTCGAAGACACTTACAAAACAACAAGTCTTGAGTGGAGACTTCAAAGCGTGATGTATTTTAATCATGTCGTGATACTAGCTTGAATGCCGCCTCCGGCTCAGGCAACCTCCCCAAACGCCCCTCTCCATTGTCTCTGCTTCACTGAGTCATGTGATGGGCGAGGTCCCTCTATGGTCCCACAAGTCTCTGTTGCTCTCTCAGATATGACAGTCCAGAGAAGCACTTTTATGATGATTTATTTGAGCCAGTCACTGCTCAGTAATGGAAATTCATTTGCTGGAGTTCCTGATGCTCCGCAGGGGTAGAATGGAGGCTGCAGTACTCATCTGTAGGCTCAGATAGTAGGAGAGCGCAGAGCATTTGAAAACTGTTGAAACAATGCCTGGGGTTCAGGAGATAAGCATGGGGTCAACTGAGGTGGACATTTGTGACCTGAATAGAAGTTCTGCAAAGAGCCTTTCCTCATATTTTGTGACTCTATTAGTGATACATTAGAGACCATAATCGGAACAATACATACACTTTAAAAAAAAAAAAAAAAGAAAGAAAAGAAAACAAAGTTGCCTTAAATTTTTAAGTACAATCAATTTGGATGTTTATGTCATTTCAACTTAAATTACATGATCCTGACTTAAAAAAATTAGTTAAATGTTGTATAAGATTACAAACTGCTTAACTTATTTTGATGAGTTAAAGCAATGTAAAAACATGTTGTAATAACTTATTGATCATATGTTCCCTTTCAGTCGATAACGTCGGACGTAGTCGACGCGACTGAAATGAAATGGGATCACGCTAGGGAGCCTATCATCTTCGAGTACTATTGAACGAGCCAATGTAATTGGCGTGCGTGATTCGCATCACACACTCCGCCCCCGCGGCGCGGGTATAAATACGGAAGTGGATGCACGCACTAGTTGCCTTTCGCTTCGGAGCCGATCGTTGGATGTCTCTGAGAGTGCTGTTGTCTACAACGAGCGAGTGTGTCGGTGTTCTTCAGGAAGACTCTCCCAGTGCTGGTGTTCTACAGCGCGAGTGCAGCGGTGATCGCGAGCTTTGAGCTCTCAACTGCTGTTTTAACAGCAACAAATTTCTAAATGTTTGTGTGTGTTGATGGCTGGTTAGAGGGCGGAAAAGTGAGTGCTTCACTGTTTCAGTTCTCTGTTCAGTGTTGCCGCGGTCATTTCCCTGTGTGCTCCGGCACTGGTGACGGTCCTATTTTCTGAAAGAGCAACACGGGTGCGTTTGCGTCTTTTTCAAGATGTCATTCCGCCCGTGCGTTTCTGGGTGCGGTCGTTCCCTGTCTCTCTATGATGGTCACAACTGTTGTGTCACGTGTTTGGCTTACAGCACGCTGAGACAGCTTTTGTGGACAGCTCATGTTTTCACTGTGGGAACATGACTGTCGCAGTGTTGAGGGCGAGACTCGCCTTCGTTCGCGGAGAGCGAGTCCCCATTACCATGCCCCACCCTCGGGTGCTGTGTGGGATGGGTGACCGGAGGATAGTGTTGGATGTCCCGCCCGGTAACCATTCCCTGTGGGCTCCTCACTCCTCCCTTCCACTGCAACCACTGGAGCCTCCTGTGTTGTCTGCTGGTCCATCTGTAATGGGTGGGCCAGCGGTTTCACTCGGGGCTCCCCTGGAGGACAGGACGCCGATTGCAGCATCAGAGGGTGAGCTGACTTCTGGAGATGATGACTCGGCTGCATTGTCTCCCTCCGGGAGTTCAATGTTGCCCGAGCCGGATCCAGAATTATCAGCTATGCTGAAACGGGCCGCCGAGGCTGCCGGGCTCGAGTGGAACCTCCACCGTGTCCCGTTCAGTCTCGGTTGGAATCTGGAGTTTGGTATCTTGGGGCGGGCCGCGCTGGTTCTCAGCTCGCCGCCCCAGTGCCTTTCTTTCCCGAAATGCATGGAGAGCTTATCAGGTGGTGAACAGCATCTTTCTCTGCCAGAAACTGCCTGAATAGCTTTTCCCCCTCATTACCCTTGATGGAGGAACGGTGAAGGGTTGCGAGGTGTCCCTCCATTGGAGCGGTCTGTCGACACAGGTGCACCTGTGTCCGGCGGCCGCTGCCTTTTGGGGGGATCCTCGTCTCCCCCCTAAGGCCTGTGAGTTTCGTCCGTTCCGACGGGCAGAGCTTACAAAGCCTGTGGGCAAGCCCCTTCCTCTTGCGTGCCATGGCGTTGCTGCAGGCTAGGGCACCCATGGCATGCACGAGGGTAATCCAGACCGTGCGCTCATAGGTGAGCACCGCACTGCATCCGACCTCACCCTCCGGGGTACGGGTGTCGTAGCGTGCGTGATCGGTCTGGCGATGTCCACCTTGGTGGTCCAGTAGCGCCTTCGTTGGCTCAGCCTGGTTGGTATGGCGGATGCGGACAAGGTTCGGTTCCTGGTCTCCCCAATTTCCCAGGTTGGGCTGGTCGGCGACGCGGTGGAGAACTGCATCAAACAGTTCTCTGCCGCTCAAGCGCAGACGGAGGTCATCCGGCACATCCTGCCCCGGTGGCCAGCTGCTGCCTCCACCCGCCGCCGGTGGCAGCTCCTCCGCCTGCTCGTCGCCGTGGGCGTTCTCCGGCCGCCGCTCCTGCTGGCCCTCCGCAGCAGCCTCCACCCAGGCCTCAGCAGGGAGCCGGCCGCAGTAGAGACGCCCAGCCCGCTCCAGGCGCTGCCAAGCCAGGTGGCAAGCGACAGCGAAAGCATTCCGGAGCGGGCCGCCCAGGAATGGATGAGATGCTCTTGGAGTGGCACGATCACTCCCTCCCCCCGGGTGAGGGCCGGGTGGAGCCTTTGTTTGTGTGTGTGTCTGTTCCGCCGCTGGCTCCCTAAAAAAAAAAAAAAAAAAAGCGGAGCAAGCGGTACCCACACTTCAAAGAGAGAGCAATTTCATCTGTTCCTGGGTCCCAAGAGGGCCAGTCTGGCGGGTGTGACCCTGTATAGCCTTACACCCCTCAGCTCCCCCTTGGTCGCCAGCAGGCAGCTTGGTGCGTTCGAGGACCCGGTCATCCGCCTTCTCACGCGCCCCCTGCCGCTTGTGGAGACAGGTAAGTGTTGCACAGCACACTAACACCACTCTCTCTACTTTGCTGCCCCACCTCAGGCTCGGCTACCCCGCTCAAGTCAGTGATAGTCATCACATTAGGTGTTGAGCAGACGTGCTCCTGAAAATTCAGTGATATTCATCACACCGAGTGTTGAGCAGTGCTCCTGACTTGTGCGTGCTTATCTTATCCTGCTGGCGAAGGATTTGATATAGCCGCTCCTCCAGCCGGCACGAAGGCCAGTTGTAAACTCGTTCTTCGTGCTACTAGGTGGTGGGTCGTGACCATCTTGGCCCAAGATTGGTCTGCAGCTTTGACCTGAAAGACATGTGCTTCAGATCTCTACCTCCCGCACCGCAGGCCATCCTGTGTGTTGCGTCTAAGGGTGGAGTATCAGTACAGTGTCCTTCCCCTCGAGTGCTCCAGAGCCCGTTGGGTCTTCAGGTCAACTGGAAGAGAGTAATCTCGCCCACGGGCTGAGTATCTCTTTTCTAGTTTTGGAGAGGTACTCGGTCCAACATGTCTCTCCAATGAGAATGTGTTCAGCTGGTGTTGAAGTGAGAAAGGGTCCCACTGAAAGAACTTTCAGAGGCTCCTGGGGTATATGGTAGTCGTAGCCTTTGGCTCCCTCCATATGTGACCGCTTCAGCGCTAGCTTCACGATCGAGTCCCGAGGTGACCGTGGCAGAGCAGCTCACCCTGTGTGACTATAGTTCATCCCGGTCTGCTGCCAAACCCTCTTCAACAGAGCGGCCATGTACAAAGGGCGTGTTTTAACGGGGGCCTGGGCGACCCCCGACTACACGGGCATTTGTGCCTCGAGTTGTTAGACATTGCGACCGTTGCGCAAGCTTCCCTTGCATGTCACAAACTCACCCGTCACCTCCTCCTTGGAGTCAGACGCTTCTGAGGGCGCCTTATTCCACTCCTCCCGCTTACTCAATCGTGCCGCCATCGAGCCTCACGACAGTTATAGCCAGGGCAAGTGGAGACTCCATCCCCTGGGTCCGGCTGGGTCATGACCATTCCGGGGCCGCTCAGTTGCCCCCCCGGTTTTATTTTTCCGCCAGTGTTTGGGTAAACCGAGCGGACTACCCTTGGACAAACACTGGGACTCAGCGGCCCCAGGGGCCCGCAGAAATGCGTTTAACCCCAGTGAGCCTTCTAAAAGTGACTGCGACTCATGGTCGCCTTGCGCCTGCAAGTCAGTGAAATCATCACTCTTCATGTTGAGCAGATTTGCTCCTGAAACTCAGTGAAGTTCATCGCACTCTGGTGTTGAGCAGCAATGCTCCTGTAGCTCAGTGAGTCCATCACAGGTAGCTCAGTGAATTCATCACACGCAGTGCTGAGCAGAAATGCTCCTGGTGCTCAGTGAAGTTCCTCGCACTCAAGAGTTGAGCAGAAATGCTCCTGAAGCTCAGTGAGTTTATCACACTCAGGTGTTGAGCAGTAATGCTCCTGAAGCTCAGTGAACTTGTCACACTCAAGTGCTGAGCAGAAATGCTCCTGTCGCTCAGTGAGGTTCTTCGTACTCAAGTGTTGAGCAGAAATGCTCCTGAAGCTCGGTGAGTTTATCACACGCAGGTGTTGAGCAGGAATGCTCCTGAAGCTCAGTGAACTTGTCACACCCAAGTGCTGAGCAGAAAATGCTCCTGAAGCCCAGTGATCTTCACATGTTGTGTTGAGCAATGCTCCTGTCTTTTGCGCCCGTCACTTGCACCTACGTGCCATGTCAGGAGAGGAACAGGTCTTCATAGTTGCCCCTCATTGGCCCAACTAGACCTGGTTCCCTTCAACAGCCTTCCTGACTTCCCCTGGATTCGGGGACGGGGCACGATGGCACACGCGTTCTTCCCCCGGAGATTCCGGGCGGTCTTACATCCGAACGCGGAGGTTCAGGTGGCTATCACAAGAACATGTGTTAGTTACCATCACTTCTGCGAGCACCCCCTAGAATTGGGTAGCGTGCTTACGCCTTTAGAAGTGGAACCTAGTCGTTGAGTGCGTCTTCTCCCCTGAGGAGATCCTGAAAGCTTTCGATCACTTCAGTGCTCTCTTTCCTGCAAAATGGGTTGCAGTAGGCTGTTTTCCTAAATCACCCTCAAAATGATGTTGCCTCGGTGTTTAAACGACGCTCATCGTGTTGCAGAAGTATGCAGAAGCACGTTCTGATCGTCAGGTTCCTGAGGAGCAAGGTCTTGTAAATCCTTGTGTCCCTCTTTATCCTCTTGGGCCTTGTCCCTGGTGCGACTGCACTGCAGAGACCGCCCCTGAGCCACTGCAGGTAGTGAGTTAAAAATTCTGTTATATCAGTTCTCCTGCTCGCGTGGTCTCTACTAGAGGGTAGGGACTTGCTCGCTTTCGGTCAACGTATTGTGCCTGGAGTCTGGGCCGGCTAACTCTCACAAGCTGAGACCCCGGCTCGGATTGTGCCCAAGGTTCCTACCTCTCCCGTAATAGGAGCAGGTGGTGAGCCTGCAAGCGCTGCCCTGGAGGAGGCAGATCCAGCCCTGGCTTCTCTGTCCGATTCGCTTGGACGTGTACAGAATGCAAGTCATAGACCTCAGACCAGCTCTTCAAATATCTGTTGGAATTCAGCAGAGAGGGGAGGCTGTTTCCATGCAAAGTTGCACTTAGTGCTTGCCTTCATTTCGGCAAAGATCCGAGATGCAACATGTCCACTTAGGTGTTGAGCTCCTCTATGATGAGTGTAAAGTGCTCCGCCTGGGCGTTGACGATATACTTTGCTAAACAGATTCTAGAGTTGGGGGCTGGACGACACCTAGTTGAACCGCTGCTTCCCGTGGGCTCCCTTCTCATGAAGCCAGTTTCACCGTGAGCCCGGTTCAAGTGTCGGCTTGCTGCGCCATTCCCCTCCTATGGACTGGATGCGTGCGCCTTTCTACTCCAGTTGAGTTCCCTTAAAATTGAACCCTGTTGAGTTCCTCCACACCCCTCCGACGTCGGACGTGCGGAACGTCTGGTGTTAGGCCTACCACTCGTAAGCAGTGTGGAACCTGTGTTAGGCTGGGTCCATATGTTGCGGTCCCTTCGGTGACCCCATATGTGTATTCTTCCACGATACGGCTCCCTGCGGTGAGCCCGTGTCTTCCCTCGGCAGAGTCTCTCTGCCGTCACTGTCCGGTGTGTCTCCCCCCGTCTTAGGCTGGAGCCACCCCAGTGACATTCCATATGTTAGACTGCCCGGTTTCCGCCCAGTTCATATGTGTATTCTCCACATTTCCTCCCTCGGGTTGGATGTGGCTTCCGCAGCGTCCCTTCCTTCCAACGTACGGGGAACGCTTTCCCAGTGGTCCTGTAGGAACAGCAGTGACTTCCCTGGCCTAAGCCCTGTCCTTCCCCGCCTTAAGTTTGCGGGGGCATCAGGAGGCTTTGGTTTAGGCACTGGAAGGTGGCAGCGTTAGTGGCGTGTTCAATGGTTGATCCCATTTCAGTCGCGTCGACTACGTCCGACGTTATCGACTGAAAGGGAACGTCCTGGTTGCGTATGCAACCCACCGTTCCCTGAAGGAGGGAACGGAGGACGTAGTCCCCTTGCCACTACCGCTGGACCACCGCTGACCCCGGGTTACTCTCGGCTCCTCAGCGAAAAGCAACTAGTGCGTGCATCCACTTCCGTATTTATACCCGCGCCGCGGGGGCGGAGTGTGTGATGCGAATCACGCACGCCAATTACATTGGCTCGTTCAATAGTACTCGAAGATGATAGGCTCCCTAGCGTGATCCCATTTCATTTCAGTCGCGTCGACTACGTCCTCCGTTCCCTCCTTCAGGGAACGGTGGGTTGCATACGCAACCAGGACGTTTTTTTTACAGTATATTTATGAAACAGTTAGTTTCAGCAGTTTTTCAGCGACTCTTTGAAGTTACATAAGTAGGTCTTTTCAAGAACGTTTTTAAGTACTAAATTTGGTAAATTAGTCAAACTAAAACTGAAATAAAAATAAATCAAAGCTTAATAGAAATATTAAATAATGAATTATAAAAATAACCAGCACATAAAAAAAAATCAAAGTAAAATTGATAAAAAATATAAACAAAAGTTGATTCAAAATATTATTAAATATAAGAGTAAACATTTAATACCAAAATAACACGTATTGTGTTTGTTTTTGTAGGATTTTTTTTTTTTAATATTAACTTTTTATTTATGGAATTGTTGTATACAAGCAACATAATGGGAATTGACTGAGTCGTGGAAATGGGCATGACGTATCAGTGACTGAAGATGATCCACTAAAAAAGGGTTGATACTTCAGCTGAAAAGTACTCATTTAAGAAAGAAAGAAAGCAGGTTACTCTGATTTCATGTACAAGAAGAGCAGGAACGAGCAATAAAAAAATACATTTTGATTAAATGTATGTTTTCGTATTTCCATTTAGTGTTTTAAGGTTTCATATGTGCAAAGATTATTTAGAAAAATCTATTTGTGTATTAAGTGTCATATTTTTCTTTGCTGTGTCTTAAATGAGTACAAAAATCTGCATATGTGTGTGCTTGAATAAATACATGATATTGTGTGAAGAGAGAGAGAGAGAGAGAGAGAGAGAGAGAGAGAGAGAGAGAGAGAGAGAGAGAGAGAGAGAGAGAGAGAGAGAGAGAAACCAGCACTCTTGTGGCACTGTGGCATCTGCTAGGCCTTTCCTGTGTTTATGATCAAGTGCAAACAGTGCATTTTTGTGTAAAAATGGCATTGGAATCCCATTTAATTTTCATTATCCATAAAAAATTAATGTATGACTTTCCATGGTCTTCAGAGATTCCCTGGATGGTTCTAATGGCCCTTTTTGGCTACAACAGACCATATTAACCAAGAAGCCCAGCCTTCATACAGCCAACCCTCAGCAGTAATTCAGTTCATTTCAGTTGTCCATTAGCTCAACAGAGCAGCAAGTCTAAGGCTATGTTTCCTTTCCCAGTGTGCTGTGCTGCATGTAAACACAAAACAAAATCACAAAAAGACAAATAAATCTTTTGCCTTTAACACAACACACTGCAACACAATGCCCCCCCCCCCCCCCCCCCCCATAATGCATTTACGCTCCAATGACCTTTCCAGAGTGTCTTCACGGGGAGATAAACCTCCTCTCCAAACCCTCCCAGTGAAGCGATTCAGAACCAGGGAAAATCACCTCTCTGAACCATTGTGTTTGACAGCCTACTATTTTTGCTTGCTTTCCCATTTCCAATGAAATTCATATCACAAAACTATCAACCATTAGACTGCAAAAAATCATTTCTTAATTAGTATTGTGGTGTTGTTTGGCAGTAAAACTATACTTAAAGTGCAACTGCATCAATTTTCAACCTACTTTGTATTATTACAATGTCGCAAGTCAATGTAAATGAACAATGTTTACTCATTCTCTGTGTTATCTGGACCAAGAAATTCACAAAACGCATCATTCGATGGACTTATGACATACAGTGATTTTGTGAAAACAATAGATTGTACTTCTGCATTTTTTTATCCCCGCCCACAGACAGTCGGATCGACAGAACACTTATTGTAAGGGAAGGTTTATCACTGAAAATTGTATACTTTGTCTATTCTTTAACCAGCATTAAAGGGATAGTTCACCCAAAAATGAAAATTCTGTCAGTATTTACTCACCCTCATGTTGTTCCAACCTCGTAAGACCTTCGTTCATCTTCGGAACATGAATTAAGATATTTTTGATTAAATCTGTGAGCTGGATCACTCGTCCATAGGCTTCTTAAGGGATTGACACTTGTTGCCCGAAAAGTTATTAAAGACATCGTTAAAATAGTCCAAGCGACTACAATGGCTCAATCCTAAGTTTATCAAATGACGAGAATACTTTTTTTGCACAAAAAAAACAACGACTTTATTTCAACTATTCATTTCCTTCTCTGTGGGCCTCTAGTCAATTCACTAGTGTAGCTCTCAGATTTCATCAAAAATATCTTAATTCGTGTTCCGAAGATGAACGAAAGTCTTACGGGGCTGGAACAACATGAGGGTGAGTAAATACTGACAGAATTTTCATTTTTGGGTGAACTATCCTTTAAGGAAAAATTTAATACTATGGCAACAGTTTTCTTACCTGTATGTGACTGTGTTTTTTTGGTTGGGCAGAAATTCGGATGTTGTTACTGTCACATGACCAACCAGCGTCAGTTGTGTCGCTTCACTATCATTCACTAATCCTCTCATGGTATAGAAAAGTGTCCATCATATGCAGAATCTCGCCTGAAGAAGTAGGACATCTGAGTACTCTTTATCTATACTCTTTTATGAGTACTGTGCATTTGGGCATACTTCTTTTGTCACATACTTTTTTTCACCTACAATATAGTAGTGCATCAAGGAAGTATGTGGATTTTGGAAGCAGCCAACGGCTGTTTCTCAATTCCAAGAATGCGAAGAACGGACTTGCATTCTAATGGACACCAGTCTTGACAGGCTACATTGAAAGAACGAAGTCGGAAGGACGCGAGGACACAAAACGCACCCTTGTAAGAATGAGATCTGCTGCAATCTTGTTGCCCAACTGACCGTCCCAGCATATCAATGCACACAGTACTAGCTAGCAACCAATGTACAATAAATACAGTACAACATAACATCACAAGCAAATTTCACAACCAATTAAAACATTTATTTTAAATTATTATAGACATTGTTGTCATATTATGTTCTATCGTTTTATTTTACCAAGTGTGTTTGTGAAAAAAAGTAATGTTCGTTTTGCCAATGTTAAGATTCTTTTTAATATGCCAATTAAAATACTGCAGGCTTTCTTCAGGTCTTGATCACTTTATTAAAATTAAGCAAAACAGTTAGACAAATGTTTATTTTTCACAAGCCGCCACGTATTTGCAAGCCTGCAGCTGGAATTTCTTAAGTAAGAACGAGAAGTGTGAAGCTTACAGGCTTTCGTAAAAAAACGTTAAAAAAAACTTTAAAAAAAGTGCCGTACGACTAGAAAGAGCTAAGGGAAAAAAGAAAAACAATTTTTATTATATTTATATTTATCTTATTATCAAACTGAGGTGGAAAACTTTTGTTAAATGTCTCTTTTTTTTTTTTTTTTTAGAGGGTATAGAGACTATTTTTAAACTGATCAAAGTTTCATACATAAATTAGTCTTTAAACTAATGGATGTGACCCTGACATAAAACCCAAAGAGCTTATACGAGCAAGGTGTAAGCATGCTGCCTGTGCTGCTCATAAATCTCTTGACAACATTTACATGGAAATCAGCAGTGTAATTTCCTGAGTGACATCCTGTAGCTCATGATTGTAAACCAGGTTACTCTTGCTTCTTTGTTCCAGGGGGAAAAATCTATACAATTATTGTCAACCTTTAACCTTTACTTGAGTACTTTGTGTGTTTTCCTCTTATGTGTGAACTAGCAATTGAACTTGATTAAACATGTCACCTGTTTATAATAATGTTTTATTCACTCTCAGGGTTTTTCTTGATTGCAATCAAGTGGCAGTATTGATGTAATGTTTAACATTAAAAATCGGTGGTATACCAGTAACTATGTGTGTGTGTGTGTGTGTGTGTGTGTGTGCGTGCGTGCGTGCGTGCGTGCGCGTGTGTGCGTGCATGCGTGCGTGTGTGTGTTTGTGTGTGTGTGTGTGTAAGCTGCAAAAACAACTCCATATTATGAGGCACCAGAGTTAAAAAATTGATTTAAAGGGATAGTTCCCTCAAAAAGGAAAACTCTGTCATAATTTACTTTATTTCATCCATGGATCATCAAAGGAAGTTTCAGGCTGCTTTTTCCCATGCAATGAAAACATAAGCACTTTTTATGTAAAAATGCTAAAAGTGATGCAACATCTTTGAATATGCAAAATATGGAGATTTGAGGGCTGCGGCAGAATGCAGAATTTTCAGAGAATAATGATTTTTCGTGTGGAACTTTTGGGTATCATTCAGCTTTAAAGGCACATTAGGATTATTGATGCATAAGTCAATATACAGCTACAGGGACTTTTCATGCATTCATGCATGCGCCATATTTGATAAATAGAGTGCAGCAATAGAGCCAACTTTTTTAAGGAATATCACTTCCCATCAGGCTGGCAAAAGCACTCCGATATACCAGATTCTAGGGGTATCTATGGTTTGCAGGGTGCCTCTGGGATATGCTGACATGACTTGAGGGATTTATAGTGCTGAGGGGCTAGATCCCAATAAGGTGCTGTAAGGGGTTCTAGAGGAAATAAGGGTCACCTTCATAATCACTCAGGGAGGGAAGCCTTGAACCTTTGAAGGATTGAATTTGGCCACTCTGAATTGGGAAATACTAACTCATTCAAATGGAAAATTAAAGGAAAATTACCTCACTGTGATATGTTGTTTGCTGTAAATCCTCCCCTCCAGCATAGCTGTCAAATCTCATTTGCGCTTTTTGGTTTTCACGTGTCTTTCAATCATCATGCAAGGTGTTTGAGATATGTTTTATCGCACATAAAGCCATCATATGGCTTCAGAAGGTGTGTGTACTTTTGTGATTTTTTTTTTTCTCATATTACGCTACTTTATTGTATAGATAAAAGCCTTGACATTTTACTCGCTCTGTGTGTCACACATACACTACCATTCAAAAGATTGGAGTCTGTAAGATTTTTTTCTTTTTAAGAAATTAATTCAGCGAGGATAAGAAAAACAAACAACAATGTTTTGTTTAAAAGTAAAGATTTTACATTGTTACGAAAAATACATATATCAAATAAATCTCGTTCTTTATATTCATCAAAGAACCCCGAAGTATTGTATCTCGGTGTCCACAAAAATATTAAGCCACAAAACTGTCTTCAACAGATAATAATAAGAAATAATTCTTGAGAAGCAAATCAGAAGGATTTCTGAAAGATCAAGTGACACTGAAGACTGGAATAATGATACTGAAAATGCAGCTTTGACAGATATTAATTACTTATTAACAGATATTCAAAAAGAAATTGTATATCTCACAATATTGTAGTTTGTACTGTATTTTTGATCAAATAAATGCAGTCTTGATGAGCGTAACAGACTTTCAAAATCATTTGAATGGTAGTGTAAGAAAGAACAAGATGAATTAATAAATGATTACAGAATTGTCTTTTCTTTTCTAAAGTATCCCTTTCACTAGAAATACGGTAATGTTTTCATAAAATCAATTTGTTTCTGGTTGTGTAATTAACAGAATTCCAGATGAAATTTTGCAAGTGAGCTCCTCAAAGTTCCAAACAAGAAAAGCATGGCACAAATGACACAGAAATAAGACATTGTGCGTCAGCGCCGAGATTTTAATGAGTATCTGTGCCTGATGTAATGTTTTCACTGAGAGCAATATCCGACAAGACGCAGAACAGTTTCATTGTTGATTTTAGCTTGTCACAATTCCAATCCTGCATCTTCCTCTCCACTCGCAGTCAGTAAAGCAGAGAAAACACAGAGAACACTACTGACCCGAGGCAGGGAGCTGTCAGTCATCTTGAGTGACAGCTCTCATTGGAGTTCCATTTTTTAGGTTGCTGCTTGCCAATTTTAGCAAGTCTTACACATGTAGTATGCACATAAAACATTTTTAATACAGCCTACAAAAAATGTGGGATGCGTGCAAAACAAAATTCTATCCTCAAATGGTGCCTTTAGGCTCTGAGCCACATACTCAACAGCAGTGAATAGACTTAAGCACGTTTGTTGGGGAATTTGCATTGGAGGGCCGTTTGTCAAAACACTTCTTCCCAATTGATCTGGACACATATTTTTATAGCTGTTCCTGGGTATTTGTGTTATTTCACTCTGGACGCTTGGACTTAATTTGGTACAGGCGAAGCCTCAGGCTTTTTTTCCCCTCCACTAAACAAGCAAATGCAAGATGATAATAGTAGAGCCAAGGTCCATCTGGTGCTTGGTTCCCTGGCCTGTGTGACAAATAATCACCTTCATAGTTCATCTGAACCAGGCAGGACAATGTCCAATTTATCAAGTGACCACTCTTGGTTTCGTATATTCTTTGTCAGACCAGTGGGAAGCAGGTTAGCATCTTTTCTAAGCCTGTAATGGCAGTTTCCATCTGAAAACAAAATTGTGTTTTAAAAGGTTCTGGCTGATAGAATAATTGCTCATGAAGAATAAGCACTATCATTGCTATCAATAAGGACTATCATTGCATTTTGCTAAAGTCTGTCCAGTTATTAATTTTTGAAAGACAGAAATCCATGGGAACGACTATTTTTATAGTTTTTTATAATATTTTTAAAATGTTTTTTAAAGGTTATGCTCATTACAGTAAAGCTGCATTTATTTGATCAAAAATGTAAAAACAGTAATATTGTGAAATATTATTACAATATAAAATAACTTTTTTGTTATATGATGTAATTTATATCTGTCATAGTAAAGCTGAATTTTAGCATCATTACTTCTTCAGTGTCACATTTATTGACATAAAACATTTATTATTATTAATGTGGAAAACACTTGCTTAATATTGGTCAGGATTCTTTGATGAATAGAAAGTTCAAAAGAACAGCATTTATTTGAAACAGATATCTTTTGTAACATTATAAATGTTTTTACTGTTACTTTTGATCAATTTAATTAAGTACTAGTTCTTACAAAAAAATCTTACAGTCCCTAAACCTTTGAATATAGTGTATATCTGTAAAATAGTCTGTACTTATTTGTATTAGCAGAAATACTCATTAGTTTTTCTACACCGTTTTTTGTGTCCATTTTACTTACATAATCATTTGCATACTGCTGCACCATTCATCAAATTACATTTATTAGTGTGGTATCTTCTATTTCAGATAAACCCGACCCTAAATGACACATTAAAAACTGCGGCTGGTTGCTTTACATGTCATTCAGATGGCCTTTCCCTGTCCAAGTATGTGAGGACATTAGTAATAGTGTCCTATAAAAAGATTTCCACCTACCCTTGACAAATTAACTCCAAAGACCTCCTTTTTTTGAGCAAAACATGGATCTCTAAGATGCTCAAAGGCCAATTTAATTTTGTTGAACAGCTTTGAGGCACTGCTCCAATGTCTCTGTGACCAGCTTTATTCCTTCCTGCCTTCTAAACGTCCAGTTTCTTATTAACATTTTTTGCAACTTTTCCCTTGCCAGATCGCTTAGAAAAGGCACTGGAGCATCTCTTAGTCGCGTCTTTCCAGCTGTGGGAGTAAGATACAGTAGCTTGCTAATCCGTTGAGCGTCGACTGCTTCAGCTCAAGGACTCTGCTGTATGTCAAACAGAGGCTCGTGGGAGTTACCAATGGTCTCCTCTCGCTTTATTGAGTCACCAGGGTTTGGACAACTCTGATTGGTCAAACCCTGATGGGGAGCCGGAGAAGCCACAGTACTCTTCTCGGAACAACGGATAGATAGGATTTTCAGAGTTTTTCAAATAGTTGTTCTTTGATAGCAGAGGACCACTATGGTTTTGAGAAATTCAGTGTATTTTTGAAAAGTTTGTATACTTCTGAGTAGGGCTGCACGATATTGAAGAAAAATGGGATATGAGATAACTCATTAAATAATGCGACATTCAATATGCGATACAAAAATGCTTAAAGTGTGTAAAATAAACCTAAATGAACTTTAAAATAAATTTAGAATTATATAACCTACATACGTGTTTCACATTCTTTTTGTGACAAGAAAACATCCCTACAACTTCTGAAAGTACTGAACTGTAGAATAAAAAGTGTTATTTTAACATCAACCATAGGCTTTAGGGTTTCAGGAAGGCCTATATTAGTATTAGTTAGCAACAGAAGCTGAATAATCAAATGTAAAAACAAAATACTGCTTAGTTTTCACTGTATTAAATATATCCTGATTCTTATTAAAGCTACAAAAGTTATTTAGCCAAGAGCAGTGAGTGATTTTCTCTTTGTCTTTTGTTCATGACCCCAGTTATTGCAAGCCGTTGCGATATGCATATCGCGATATATATATCTGCGACATTTCGATATATTGTGCAGCCCAACTTCTGAGCACATGCAACACGGGTTTTCACACAATTTCAGACAAAATTCGGTGCAAAATTTGGCTGTGTACTTTTCTACACCAACAAAAAAGTTTCAAAATAAACCAAAAAATAGATCGACAGCCAGCCAGAAGTGGTGCGAAACAACAAAGATTACTTTAAATCACTCCACTCCAGCTCCATTCCGGGTCTTTCTCTCACTGGAGAGAGAAACTCCTCCGAGCAATCCTGGAGTGACAGAAATCACACAGATCCGGCCTCTAGGGGATCTGGCCAAACTTGCTAAATAAATAAATATGACAAGATTATAAAATAATAGGAATTCAGCAAGGATGCATTCAATTGAGTAAAGGCACTTATAATGTTACAAAAGATTTATTATTCAAACAAATGCTGTTATTTTGAACTTTCGGTTCATAATAATAAGTAATGTTTCTTGAGCAGCAAATCATCACAGAAGGATTTCAGAAGGATCGCGTTACACCGTAAAATGCCAAAAATTCATCTTTGAATAAATTAATAAATTACATTTCAAAATATATTCAAACAGAGAACAGTTATTTGGAATTGCAAAAATATTTTGACAATATTAAAGTTTTTGCTGTATTTTTGTAAATAAATGCAGCCTTGGTGAGCATAAGTGATTGTCAAAGTGATCATTATATAAAATATTGAACTACAGAATTCTAGAGTCCCACGTAATAAATAAATCTTTAAACAATTCTACTACCTGTGCTAGTTTGTTTCACCAACGTTCTTGTTCTCCAGCACTTAATTCTGCTGAACAGCTTACATTGCATTTTGAGAGGAGACTTCTTCACAGTCGGACACACTCTCTTTCTCTCTGGCTGTGCCAAACGCACTGTGCAATCCAGAGGGACTTATTTCCCGAACAGACATCAGCTTGCTGGGTCGAAAGTTCTTAATTACATTTAGAGTGAATGGAGAAGTTAAGGAAGACGGAAATCACAAGGGGAACAAAAACAGAAATTTAAGCGTAAACACACACATAGATCTAAAAACTACTGTGAATAATGATGCAATAGATATAATAAAGCATCTCATGCAAACCATATGTTTTCTACTGTAGCCCAGCAAAGTGCAGGAGTATTAAAGAATCAAAGTAATACGTATTTCAAGAATATATATTAACTGAAAATTGTTTTTAATCAATGTAATACAAAATAATAACAGAAGTTTTGGGTGAACTATGCCTTTAATTTTTTTTTCTAAATTCCTGCAACTTCAGAATATAATCTTCAATGTTTTATCTAATATTTTCATTAAAATATCAAAAATATTTTAGATATATTTTATTTTGAGGTTTTATTTTAATACAGCTTTGAAAAACAGTTTCTTGTAATTAGTACATTTTTGGCATTGTCAGGCTCAAGAATTTCACTTTCATTAATGTTTATGAATTTGAGTCATTTCGATGAGGATAAATTAATAAGGAAAGCATGCTAATTGAGTAACTAAACACAGAACAACAGACTATATAACACTCCTGTGTGCTAATACGTGTGAAAGTATGATTCCAATTCCATTCCAGTTAACTGTGCATGTTTCAGATTTTATTCTAAATTTAATACTGTTTTCTCACCTCTCACCTGAGACAGTGAGATATGATGTCAACTGATCTGTGAGAGCAAAATGAGCCAGTAAATATAGGTAAAAGTAATTAACAACAACACCTTGTCACTCTCAGAAAGCAGATGGTTATGATTCTATTCACTGTTCATACACCGCTCAGTTCTGCATCTTCTCCTGCTTTACGCTGTTATTTGGAAGTTGATTACAGGTTATCTGAGAACAGTAAGTACCGTACACTATGATTAGCAAGTGGATTTCAACCATTTTCTCCAAAGTGATTTGTACTGAGAGTTCCTGTCTTCTTCCTGCAGGATGAGGTTGTCATATCCTGAGGACATCAAATACCGCAGTATCGCAAGTTAAACTCAGGCTGACACAATCTCAGAATATATCTCAGTTGCAAAACCTGCTTAGAAAGCATTTTAAAGCATTGCAGGCAGAATTATATCTTGTGTTCTCTCTATAGAGTTTGACATAAGCTTTATCCATCCATCCATCCCATTTGCTAATCACTTTGAACAAAATCATCTTCTTAATGAAAAAATATAAATAAGTATAACTTTTATATTATCTAGGCCTATCTATCATCTATTTAAAATAGCTGTTTAAAAAAGGGTTTATACAACCATATAATATCTACCCATGAAGTCACATGGAAATGCAACACCAGTTATGAAAAAAAAATACATAAATTAAATTAAATTAAATTAAATGTTTAAAACATGTAATGACCATTATTTAATTATGGTATCTTGACAACTGTTCAACTGATCATTATATTTTATTAAACTGGATAATATACTTGTTTAATTATTTCAGGTATTATAATGTAGAGTTTTGCTTTAAACACATTCATTCTGACTAAAGAAAATAAATAAAAATAAAATATAATTTAAAAGCAATAAGAGACTGAGTGAGACACAGTGAGATAATGTCATTGATTTATCAAGTGTTTTTACAGATTTTTATTACCTTTTTGATCATGTCTGAAATGTTTCTTCCGACAGGTAGAGGTTAAAGTCGACAGGTAGATTGATAGTCTGTGAGTGAAGAAGGAAAAAGACTCAGAAAACTAAGTTCTACCAGAAAGACTCGGGAGAATAAATACTGTAACAATAAATACATTTATTGATAGCCCAGCAAGCAATAAAGTCCATAGCTCGCAATCCGAGGGTCCGGACTCTGCATTTCCTGCCTGAAGACGAAGGCAGGGGCGCAGCCGACCCCCTGGGAGGTGGAGGAAGGTACCATCCTGATGGTGGTGGGGAGGATGGAGGGGAAGGAAGCATCTTGGAGGTGGTGGGGAGGATGGAGGTAAATGAAAGTGTCAGCATCTGCAAACTCAAACATGTGTACTACCGGTCTTTTATACCGCAAGTATTAGACATGAATGGATAGATGAGAAGGTAATAAGTGACGTAACAATTAAAGGTACTATATGTAAGAGTTTTGCATTAAAATATCCCATAATCTCAAGGCCAGTGTTATATATTTTGTTAAGTTGATTACTTTCAATATCCCAAAGTTTCCAACTACTGTTTGACTGTTGCTCAGTGGTCCAAAGTACTTTTTTCGGATGAAACCAGATTTTGCATGTCATTCGGAAATCAAGGTGCCAGACTCTGGAGGAAGACTGGGGAGAAGGAAATGCCAAAATGCCTGAAGTCCAGTGCTGCTTCTCTGTAGCCCAGGTCAGGCGCTTCTGCCACTGTTTCTGGTTCAAAAGTGGCTTGACCTGGGGAATGCGGCACCTGTAGCCCATTTCCTGCACACGCCTGTGCACGGTGGCTCTGGATGTTTCTACTCCAGACTCAGTCCACTGCTTCCGCAGGTCCGCCAAGGTCTGGAATCGGTCCTTCTCCACAATCTTCCTAGGGGTCCGGTCACCTCTTCTCGTTGTGCAGCGTTTTTTGCCACACTTTTTCCTTCCCACAGACTTCCCACTGAGGTGCCTTGATACAGCACTCTGGAAACAGCCTATTTGTTCAGAAATTTCTGTCTGTGTCTTACCCTCTTGCTTGAGGGTGTCAATGATGGCCTTCTGGACAGCAGTCAGGTCGGCAGTCTTACCCATGATTGCGGTTTTGAGTAATGAAACAGGCTGGGAGTTTTTAAAAGCCTCAGGAATCTTTTGCAGGTGTTTAGAGTTAATTCGTTGATTCAGATGATTAGGTTAATAGCTCGTTTAGAGACCCTTTTCATGATATGTTAATTTTTTGAGATAGGAATTTTGGGTTTTCATGAGCGGTATGCCAAAATCATCAGTATTAAAACAATAAAAGACCTGAAATATTTCAGTTGGTGTGCAATGAATCTAAAATATATGAAAGTTTAATTTGTATCATTACATTATGGAAAATAATGAACTTTATCACAATATGCTAATTTTTTTAGAAGGACCTGTATTTTTAAATCATGAGAAAATTGCGATTTTAACCAAGGAAACGGGGCGTTACAGCAGGGGGGAGCAGGGATTCGCCAGTCAATTGCGTCATATCCGCGTCACCCTCGGTTTCCGCTCGTACTGCGTGGAGTCCTCGACAAATGCAGAAGTTGTAGTTGTATCGTCTATCAAGCTACAAACGTTAGCTTGTTTCGTGCAGTCGTTACGAAACACAATTATTCTTTACCGATTGCAGCTGGTTCTGTCAACAAAGCATGCTTAATTTTATATTTTCCAAATGTAGCATTCGTTAATAGTTATGCTTATGTAAGGGAAGTATTATTGCTTTAGATTTGTGTTCAGTTTATTGACATTTAGGGTGGCCATACGTCCGGATTTTAACCCCCCTGTCCGGCGTCCGGTGCAGCCTCAAGCCGGACACTCATTTGTCCTCCTTTTTGGAGTTGCGCTGAATTGTTTAAAAAAAATTAACCTATAAAAATCCCGCATATTTGATAGCGGCTTCCTGATGCCCATAAATTAGTTAAAATCCCCTGGAATCCTGCACAGCGTTATCACAATAATGAATTCGACTTACAGTAACATCTATGATAACCAATTTAGTATTAAACCTTACTTTCCTTGCGGTTAATTCATTTTAATGAAATAAAAGTGTGATGAGGTTCAAGAGTCTTGAAGGAAGAAGACAGGGGTCTGCGTGACTGGGAACTCGTACTTTATTAAAATAAAACAAAACAAACAAAAGTCGCACACAACGCGCATTCACTGTGGCAACCGCGACGGCACAAAACAGTTCAAAAATGAGAACTCGGATCCACCGGTTTTCTTTCTCTGGGTCAAAATTTCTCTCCAGTCTCTCTCTCTCGTTCCAGCGCGCGGCTTATAAGCGGTCTCTCCACGCCGATCACTGCAAGACACAGGTGTTCGTCATTTGCACTTGACCTACTTCCCGCTTGTCTCTTCTCTCTCCCATTACAGACCGCGCTGAACCACGCCACCCTCGCCACAAAAAGCATTTCATTATAATTTTTTTTTTTTACCTCATTCATGAATATGATTTTTCGATTCGCGTCTGACTGACTAATATCCACGATGGAGTTTAAAACGACAGTTCCCATCATTCCACGCTCCTTCACATCGTCATCAAGCTACGCCGTTGTTGTTGTTTGGAATGTAGTGCCCTCTAGCGGCAAACAACTCTTGCATATTGTACCTTTAAGTCTTCCTGGCAGAACTTAACGCTAAAGCTTCCATTTCTACTCGTGAATATCTAGTTATCTTGCTTTTTATTTTCTCAAAGTATAAATATTTTATGCCACTAACCTGGCAAACTTTGGCAACCCCAGTGATTAATTCCTCGTCAAAAGCTCTCATTGCACACAACTTTATTTCCAGACAGAATGATAAAAAAACACCTGTGCACCTTTTCTCCTGGAGGTTGCATCAAGCCAGCCAAAACCTTAGATCTTGCCAGATGGAGAAACTGCTTTCCAGTTTTGTGAGCAATATACATCAGGCGGTCAGAGAAGGGAGTGTGGGTGGTCCGTGGGTGGACCGTCTGAAGCAGAGACTGACTAGAGAAGGACGTTTCTTAGCTGCTTGATAGCTGAAAGTGCTTAGAGGTCTTGCGGGAAAGTAGAAGTCGGGTAAATATATCTCTGTCTGGTAGTATGTCATGTTTCTGTCAAAACATTTGCTTTAAGTACATTAGGATCTTCTACTGCTTCAACTCCTGGCTTCATTTTCATTTGACTTGTTTTAGATTTTTAAAGTAAGGAAAAAAGATATATATACAGAGAGAGAGAGCATGACTGTCACTCACTTTATTTTAAAAAGTGGTGAGGTTCACTGATGCTTATCTCTTGAATATTAATTAGGCTACACACAAATGATTTAGCATAATATTTTGTTGTTTTGTTGTGTTCGAATGATCTTAAGTTCATTTATCAAAAAGTATGACTTATTGGTCTGGTGGCCACGTTTTCTCGCTTTGAGTACAAACTTTTTTATTTTAATGAACCAAAATTAGTAGATGCATACCAGGGATTTGCATTATGTGCTTTACAATCATTTAAAATCTCAGGTGTATAATTTATGAATAAAAGTAATAGCAAAGAAAAAAAAAGAATTGCTGTGTCCGAAATAGAAAACTTCCCTACAATATAGTATGCTAAAAACAGTATGCCAAAAGAGTAGTATGTCTGAATACATAGCATTCGAAAAACGTCTTGGGTTATGACTATAACCCTTGTTCCCTGAGAAGGGAACGAGACACTGCGTCGAGAATCGACACTTTGGGGACGCTCCCTTAGCGTGCGCCTCTGAAGTAAGAATGAAACTAATCCAATCCTGATTGATGTTGCGTCGTGATGTAACATGTGACGGCATAACCGGATGCATAAAAGTGAAGCTGACACACACACACATCAGCTCCGCGATGTAGCAAGACGCTCTAAGGCCTCGAGGGGCGTGGCAGGACGACGCAGTGTCTCGTTCCCTTCTCAGGGAACAAGGGTTATAGTCATAACCCGAGACGTTCCCTTTCGAGGGAACTCAACACTGCATCGAGAATCGACACTTTGGGGAACGAATGCCCACTACGCCACGCACCGAAAACAGGCCTGCACCGGAGTGTAACTGATTCAGGCACTCAGCTAGGACGAGAGCACGTGTGCGCCAAGCGTACTAGGGAGGTGCAGACTATAGAACCTAACAAAAGTGTGTGGGGTAGCCCAACCGGCTGCCTCACAGATCTCCTTGATGGGAACTCCCGAAAGGAGGGCCCTAGAGGACGCCATGCCTCTAGTAGAATGAGCCCTAACGGCCAAAGGTGAAGGGAAATTCTGCACCTTGTAGGCCTACTTATGGTTTGTATAGCCGGGAGCCCCTAATAGGTGATCCAAAACACACTACAGTAGGTCCGACCTCCTCCAAGAAGAGGACCTCTCAAGGTAATACTCGGAACTCTGACTGGCAGAGCAAGGAACCTCTCCTTTTCTGCCGACACATGAGGTGGAGGATGAACTACTTGCAGGACCATGGACCTAGCCATGATAAATTGCACTTAAGGCACATAGCTGGATCTCGGATGCAGGATGGCCTTAACTCCGCCGGGGGCACACCCCAAGCAAACTGGCGATAATGCCAGAGCTTGGAGATCTCCCAGTCTCTTTAAAGAAATAGCTAAGAGAAAGGCTATCTTGAACGTGAGGTCCTAGGCAAAGCCGACTGGAGGTATTCGAAGGGAGCCAGGGCTAGCCCTTCGAGAACCACCCCCAGGTCCCAGGAAGGAACCCTGGACCTGACTGTCGGTCTCATCCTCCAATACCATGGAGAAATAGTATGACCAGTTGGTGCCTCCCTAAAGGCCCAACATTTAGTGGTGCATGGAACGCCGCAATGGCAGCCACGTACACCCTACGTGTGGAAGGGGAGAGATTCGCAGAGAAACAATCTTGAAGAAACTCCAGAACTGAAGCCATTGGGCAGTTAACTGGGTCTAACTCAAGTTCTCTACACCAAGTAGAAAAACATTTCACTTGAGGCCATATAATCTCCTAGTAGACGGAGCCCTAGAGATAAGTATGGTTTCGACCACCCCAGATGATAGACCAGCATCTAGGTACTGAGCCCCCTCAGAGGCCAGACCCACAATTTCCACAGCTCTGGATGAGGATGGAATATAGTGCCCTCCGCCTGAGACAACAGACCCCTCCTCAGAGGAATCTGCCATGGCGAAGCTATCAGGGGTGAAATTAAGTCTGAAAACCATACTCGGGCTGGCCAAAACAGGGCTATCAGAAGAAGACTGATGCCCTCCTGACGGACCCTCTCCAGGACCCCCGGGAGCAGAGCGATCGGGGGGAAAAGCGTACAGGCGAAGCCTCGGCCAGGCCTGTACCATGGCATCCAACCCCAGCGGGGCTGGATGAGTGAGGGAGAACCAAAGTGGACTGTGGGATGGACGTCCCTCGAGACGCAAACAGATCCACTTCCACTGGTCCAAACCTCTGCCATATGAACTCCACCACCTCTGGATGGAGTCTCCATTCCCCGGGCCTCAGCCCCGGCCTCGACAGGATGTCCGCTCCCTGATTCAGATCCCCCGGGACATATATTGCTCTTATAGATAATATTTTCCCTTGGGGCCATAAATTGATCTGATGCGCCAATCGGGATAGAGGGCGCGATCTGAGTGTTCTTTGTCGGTTTAGATAAGCTACCACTGAGACGTGGTAACCTTTGATGTCTGTGAGGAAGCTCCTCAGAGCCCTGAACACAGCCAACATCTCTAGGCAATTTATATGCCAAGAATGATGATGGTCCTGCCACAGACCCCTGGCAAAGCGGCCGTCCGAGACCGCGCCCCAGCCAGCGAGGGAAGCGTCTGTCGAAACAGTTTCCCGGCGACATGACGCCCCTACCACTAGCCCTTGGGACAAGAACCAAGGTTTCTTCCATATTAATAGGGAACGAAGGTATCTGCGCGTAACCTTTATTATATGGAACAGATTCCCCTTGGGGAAAAAACCCTTGGCTTTGAGCCACCACTAAAGGGGCCTCATGTGAAACAGGCCCAAAGGAATTATGTTGGATGCCGCTGTTATGAGGCCCAGCAGTCCCTCAGAGGTCCTACAATTAGGACCTCTTCGCCTGAAGCACGGCCCTCAGGTCACCCTTCTGGCTGGAGGACTTCGGTTGAGAGTGCTTCCTCTGTTTGCCAAACTCCCGCAGGAGGGCCTCTAGAGGCAACGCTCTCTTTTTTTTTTTTTGCTTCCTGAAACCTGTCAACGACTGTAGTGACAGCGTTGGAAAACAGGCCAGAAGGAGATAGCGGAGCGGCCAACAGGAAATATTTGCCTCACTTAGATCTTTAAGAAGATCGGCCTGGAACGCCTGCAAAATCGTCCTAGAGTGCAGGCACGCACCAGCCTGACCTTTTCTTTTCTAAATATTTTACCAAAGGAACCAGGCACTCGAGCCTGGCTTCGGGTATTAATCGGGATTCGTTCTCGACCCCCTGAAGCGGGTTTCCGGAAGGGCTGGACCGAAAACGATTCTCGATTGGCGAACGCGAATGCTGCCTGGCCGCAAAAATGTGGGGCGGACAGTGCAGCCTGCGTTCGCTGGAAACCGATGTGTCCCGAAACGTTTTTAACGGCGGAAGAGCAACATCGATTTCCTGCACCATATAAGCCCAGCCAACCAGTGCAGAGGTGTCCCTGCACGGTTTGTTGGGCAGCGCCGGGGCTTAAAGTGAAGATGCCGGATCAGGAGAAAGATAGCACGCTAAAGCTTCCTCCATCTGCGGCAACTTGCCATAACCCGACTCTCTCGCACCCACCACATTCGAATAAACATATAATGAATGTGGTGAGATACCTAAAGAATGGGTTTTTTCCCAGGATCTACACATATATATTTATATTTTTATAAAGATCTGGGAAAAACAGTAAGCCCCGGCTCTGAGGTTGTGAACGATGCTGAAGGAATCTCTCGTCTAGTTCATTTTGACGGGGATCATCCTGCTTATTTTGTGGCCAGCTCATATATTTTATATATATAAATATATTTATTTAAATATTTATTTAGTCTGGCCACCGCACGCATCACAACCTCCACGAGCTCTACATAAGCAGAAACATAAGCCGGCGAGTGTGACTCATGTTGCTCGTTCCCGATGCTGAGCACATCTACTTCCTTATAAACAGATAGCTCGAGCACTGAGCACTCGTCACGGGCAGAAGAAGCCGCATCGCGGGCTTCTGCGTCGTGAACGAGTGTCATAGAATCTGCGGATGATGAGAGAAAAGGTGCCTCAGCAGTCTCGTTCTCATCCGCGAGATCCTTCTGCGATCTCCACGATCTAAGCCGTCGCGCCGCCTCAATGGACGCGGGACCCGAACCGCGGGGATCGTGAGCCTGGCCATCATCAGGAAATAATATAGCCAAGCGGGAGCGCAGCACTCTAATAGGAAGTGCTTCACAGTGTGCACAGGCAGCCCTCTCGAGAGCTGACAGTGCGTGCTGCGCCCCTAAACAATACACACACAGCTGATGCGTGTCCCCACCCGTGGCATATATTATCTTGGGCAGGGGTGCACACACTTAGTGTATTGTTCACTCGCCATAATACAGAGCTTTGCACAGGCAAACAACACCAAATAAGACAGACAGTTTCACAGAGAGCGCTTGCTGCAGAGCTAAAGCATCCGGTTATGCCGTCACATGTTACATCACGACGCAACACCAATCAGGATTGGATTAGTTTCATTCTTACTTCAGAGGCGCACGCTAAGGGAGCGTCCCCAAAGTGTCGATTCTCGACGCAGTGTTGAGTTCCCTCGAAAGGGAACAGTATGCTAAAAAGTCCCCGGATGACCTATTACTTCCGCCCAAATTCTGAAGTGCGCATTCAATGGACACTTCACTATCCCATGAGGCCAGAGGAAAGGATTTGTGAATGGCAGTGAAGTGACGCAACTGACGCTGGTAGGTCACATGATAATGACAATATGGCGGATGTAGTGTGTCCGGATTACATTAATTCTACACACATTCAAACTATATAGAACGCACTTTTTTAACGATCATGAAGTTCAAATTCAAATGTAGTACCAACTCAGACAGTGCGTGATTTTGGACACTGATTTCAAATCAAGTTTTAGAACACACCCCAATCAGCCATTGGTAGGATAAAAGAGTTAACCCCGCCCCAAACTCACGTCATTGGTTCAGCCAGTGTTGCTATGCTGGGCTGAGTATTCTCAAACAGAATGTTTTGTTTTAAAATCACTACAAATCCACAGTGTTTACATTTTTCAGCAGAATAAAAAAATAGTTTTTGCTGAAAATATGCACCTCAATTTTAAACTGGAATAAAAGACAGTAACAACACCTTTAAACCAACATTATCTTTAAACCAACATTCTTGTACATAAAATACACACAGATAGTGCTTCTGTTGGACTGACTGTTTTGGTGGTAATTCGACTGTATGTGCTTAGGAACCCTACAAGGCCCTATGTAATAATTGTGCAAATATAATATTGAATGAATGTTTGCGCATGTGGCACGAGAGTGACTGTGCATACATAACAGAGTGAGACAAGGGGAAGCAAGTGGGTGAGATTTCATGAGATGAGAGAAAAAGAAAGATTGGAAGCAAAAAAGAAGGATGGAGGGACATCTCGAAAGCAAACTCTGCATCAAATCGAGCCTCTCATACTGAGCCCGTCCACATCTTACAAGTTTCTCACATCAGAGAGGAATTCAAAGAGCTCCATTCTGAAACAGAAAGAGAGAGATACTGGGGGTGGAAAGCTCAGTAGTGAACCGTGAGTCTTGGCCTTGGCCCTCTCACCCTCTCTTCCCTCATTAGAAAAACAAGTAAACAGCCTAAAATCAGCTTACCGTGTCTTCCTCTATAGTACTGCATAAGTCACCTTTGATGCAACAAGCAATCAGGACAGTGACTTTGAGAGTTCTCACCAAAATAAAACAAAAATGAAAATCCTTATTACAAATAATTGCATCATCACACAATCGGTGTGTGCATTTCAGCGGAATATGGTGACAACTGGCCGGATTGCAAAACGTATGACACACAAAATCCACCAAATTTAATGTAAGCCAACACATCATGACAGCCCTCAAGCCAAAGCAAATTAGCAAGACATTTCCACATCATAGACACTGAACATCAATCGTGGCATTTTGGAACCAATGTTGATAATAAATAATATCATTAGACTGGCACAGCATACGATTAAATGTACAGTATGTAACAGACCGTGATAAACTTATGGTTTATTTAGGGAAAAATCTTACTATTATGCAGAATTACAGCCAATGTGCACGGTCGATGAGTTGGTAAATGTACAGACTGACCGGTAATTCTGCAAACTGACTGTTATCTCAAATAAAGCTTAACATGAAAAAGTGGCAACGGCGGCCAGAATAAAATTGTTGGCACGTTACCCATTAGATTTTAATAACTTACCCAACAACAAAACATATCTACACATAACACTTATAGGTAGATTTGAAGGGTTTATTTCCTCAAAAGGATTTAGATGTTTATTGTCAATTTATAACAATGGCATGAAATAACATTCGAACTGATGACTTTTTATTTTAAAAAGTTGTTACTTTTTAAACTATTATTTTATATAGCTATTGTAAATATTATTTTTTGACATTATTTAGCTACAGAAAGGCAGGGGTGTTTTCTGTGAGAAGGCATGCAGTGCCTCCTCCAAAAAAAAAAAAAAAAATCAGATGAGGACATAACTCGATTGTAGTCATGAGTTTTCTTCCGGGAATGTACACATCACAATATGCCTTATTTAAATAATTCCTGTACAAGGAATTCGCAAAATAAAGGGACGAGGCCTGGATGAGCTGCATTGGTAGTTATGAGATAAAGCCGTGACATTTCTGCAACACCAAATTTACACTTTATTTACTTGTTTACACTTTTATTACACTTATATTTGTATCTGTAAATTTCCATCATTAATCATTTCTGTTCTCAAAATGTATCCAAATTTGTGCATAATACTGAATATTTAATAAGCCTCAGTTGCATATTTAAAATAACTTTTCAGAAAACTTCTAATACAAAACAATTGTCTTAATGTACTGTGATTAATCACCTGGAAAGTATGGTGATATTTTACCCTATTAATAGACCCTGCCTTAATAAAAGCATATTATTTTTTTTCGGAGGTTACAGGAGTCCAAAAGGCTCAGAAATAGAATTGATTTACTTGTTGAGAACACCAAAACATTCTAATTTCAGAAGCCGGCCACTGCCACTGAAACTCAGAGGAAGAGCAAGAAATCTAGAGAAAAAGTGAAGAGAGAAGGAAAGAGAACTCAGAAGAGACAATGTAATTTGGTGGTGGTGTTTTTTGGCAGCATGCTCCATTTGCCCTTTGAAACTGAGAGAGAGCGATGAGCAATGGCAGGAATTGAATGAGTAGATTAAGACCCCCTCCGCACAGTCCTTCTCTCTCTTTCCCCACAGGCCTGAGAGCAGCAGAGATGGAGAAGAGATTGCAGGCAGAGATGTTCTATCACAGGAGCCTTTGTCAAAGGCAAGATTGATTGGATGATTAAGTACAGAGATAGGAGGAAGAGAATTAGTGGCCACTACCAACACTCACTGTCACTCTCTCGGGGTTCCGCAAGAGAAGGCTGAGCTTCCACTGTATTGTCATTCTAGTTATGCAGTGCCAGAACTCTCCAACTCTGTGCCTAAAAATAAAAATGCTTTTGGTAATTTCAGGAAGTTTTTCTATAAAAGGTCACAGTAGGTTTCAGAAACATGCTCTGGTCAAATTTATCAATGAATAGGATGGAAATAAAGAGTTATCATTAGGTTGTTAAATCTGTCTTTTGGAATTTTGTCATCCCAATTTATGTAATTTCAAACATGACGGAATGTTTTAGAGTGAGACCGGTGTTGGGAAGTTACTTTTAAAAGTATGTATTACAAAATTGCATTACTCCCTAAGAAAAGTAACTAATTGCTTTAGTTAGTTTTTATGGAAAGTAATATGTTACCTTACTTTTGAGTTACTTTTTCTCACCTGCTGGGCATGATAGTTTGTTTTTTAATAACAGAAAACACAACATTTTTGGCAAATGTAAAAGCCCTCTCACAGCAAAAGTGAAATGAATAAGCCTCCATCTGCACTCTGCACTCTCTCGTGATTTCCCTCAACATGGTCAGTTAATAAATGGGAAAACAAAGGGTAACACTTTATTTCGATAGTCCACTTTAGACATCTACTAACTATAAGTAACTTTGCAGCCACGTCAACTAACTCTCATTAGAGGATTAGTAGACTGCCTGCTTAATATTTTTTGCTAATGAGAATTAGTTGACATGTAGTTGAAAAGTTACTTATAGTTAGTAGAATGTCTAAAGTGGACTATCGATATAAAGTGTAACCAAACAAAGTAACTTACGTTTTTTACGTTTAAAAGTAATGCGTAACTTTTCAAGTTACTTGAACTCGCGTTAATTTTAATGCGTATACCCTTTTCACTGAGTGAGTCAAACCAGTTAATATATAAAGATATCATCAAATTCATTACTAATACTCAATGATATTGTTTCCCTGAGAACAACAAATTGAATACAGATTTAAAATATAATCACAAAGAAAATAATTTTAAATAATTCAATTAGTAAAAACACCAGGGATTTCTTAATAAATTACAAGTGTTCCATTTTAGACATTAGTGAGGAAGCCAGGAACACAACACAAATTGAAATTAAATTAAAATAAAATAAATTAAAATAAACAAAATTTCAGTATCTGCTTAGAGAGCAAGTTATTTAAGATTTACTCTTGTCTCTTGTTAACTATTGTGAAAAAAGAAAATTAACTATAGCAAGAGGCACAGAAGTTGCATATATTTTTTTAATTTAATGGTTTAAAATATTAAATTATTTAAATGGAAACATGATGAATGGAAATGTGAAATTACAATTTTTCATTGTGAAATATAAGCTTTGTTATAACAACAATACAGATGGTCTGATGCAGCATTATATTTACACAAAATCAGTGCAGCATCATAGCATTACTAGGAATGACCCACATGTGTCCTATAGTTTTCTGGACTCTTGACATTTTATTAAAGACCCAATAATTGCCGTTTTTTTAATAATTGCAGGCTCTTTAGCGGAGTCAGATTTCTGCTCTGTCACCTTCAAATCCCACCAATAACGGATCACATTCAATGCGCTGTGGTTTTTCTTTCAGCAGGGATTACTACGTCAATGCTGATCAATACGTCAATATGACATCAAACCTTCTGATTGCGAGGCCGCTTTCATGGCGACTTTGTTGAGATCTCTGAAACTCTAAAGGAGACACGTGAGATTACAAGGGTCTTTTTCTCATGAGAACAATCGGAGAAGCAGGAGACTTCAGCTAAATTCTCCAATTACTTAAGGAAACCAAATTTAGCCATTACAGAGATGTGATTTCTCTTTCTAACAGGTGCAGTGCTTATTTACACAACCACATTTGACTCTATTATTGAAAATAATAGCATTAGACCAGGCTATATTCAATATTTTTTACCCACATTCTATCATTTCAATTTATTTCCACAAAATAAATAATGGCAACCTGTGAGAGACAGGGAAGTATGTAGCCTTAAATTCAATCGAAATACAGCACAATAGGATGTACTGGGTGAGAAATAGCTTATGTAGCTTATTTCATTCAAATATGAGTTCATTTAAGACAACGTGCATCACAAAGGAAGCGGGAGACTGAAATCGTGGCAGAAGAGAAGCACACAATGGATTTTTCAATTTGGGGCCTATTCATTTGTGTTTGTGTAGCTAAGCAGGGCCACCCTGCCTCCCCTCTGAAATCAAATGGCAAGCATTGAATGGAAGTCATTAGGAGCAATATTCCAATTTAATGTATTGATTTGTTTGGTAAGGCTTTGAATGGTCCACAAAAAAAAAAGAAAGAAAAAGAGAAACAAAAATAATGAGGA
Source organism: Siphateles boraxobius (assembly GCF_051911475.1). Classification (NCBI taxonomy): domain Eukaryota; kingdom Metazoa; phylum Chordata; class Actinopteri; order Cypriniformes; family Leuciscidae; genus Siphateles; species Siphateles boraxobius. Next base: position 5,429,698 of record NW_027509042.1, read on the forward strand.
TTATTCAGTTTCATAGCTCCCTTTATTTATCATTTGACCTCCTTGAAAAATGTTAATCATTTAATTTTACATAAAATGCTACGGTTTTGCCCTACGAGGACTTACATTTCCATGAACTGTCATTTGAGATTCATATTAAGCATATGGGGCCGTTTGCAAAAGCAACTGCTTTGTCCCTGAGAGACCAAGTTATGGATGAATTTTGAGAACCGCTGAAATGTATTTGAAATTCAAAATGAGGACTCGATTCATATGTGGCGGTCTCAGAGGACTCGGAATTCAAACGGCTGCTAAAATGTTTGGATTGCAAACACATTCTGTGAGATACAGAGGTTATTTCCCAAAACTTTGGGCCAAATAACCACTTCAAGTTTATTTTTTCCTTTGGATGCGTGTTTTATATGGATATAGATATTGAGCGCCAAAGAAAGGCATTTATGGGGATGTGGACAATCTAAAACAGAAAATAATATTTATTTTGCATTTGCCACTTTTCCTTATTTTATTCAGTTTATCTTGCTTCATTACAAAATTATGAGCAGGTAAAGGACAATGAACAAATAAACAAATAACAGCATGCATTCAAACCCTATAAACTGCCAACCTCAATAACATATATTTAGGCTTCATTGGTGTGCAAATTTAGCCTGGCTCCGCCCTCCTACGTACTTCCGCTCAATTTTCATTTTCCTTCAGTACTAGGTCTGGGATTGTGCTGTAGGCTTTGGTTTTCTCCGATCAATTTTTTACCAGGCCATTCAGCGAACAGAGGGAGTGGCTGAGAACGATGACGTTGATGTTGTGCGTTATTTTGAGTTTTAGTTCAGTAATGGCAGCGGAGAAAGATGCGAGCGAAGCCATTCGGTCTGTTGTGGCAACGCTGCCGAATATCAAGAAGTTAAAGCCGGAGCAAGAACAATCTTTGCTTAGTTTTGTTTGTGGCCATGATGTTGTGGCCCTCCTCTCCACGGAGTTCAGGAAAAGTTTGATTTTCCAGCTCGCTTCGTTAGTGGTGAATGAGTTGGCTAAAGCAAACGCTAGGCATACGTCACGACCAGACGTTAGCGATTGATTATGGCAGATCCAGAGTGACTCTGGGCAGATCCAATAGTTTTAGAGTTCAATAGAGTACCCGCCTACAAGAAAGTTAACGCTTGTCAATGGAGCGGTGCCAGACTCTATGTACAAATGAACTGTACGAGAGTCTGGTGGGACCAGGCTAGTGCACATTAGCTGTAGACAACAAAATTATGCCAAGATGATTAAGTAGCTTTGAGTTTATCATAGTATCACATTATATCATATTCATAGATAATGTAATCCCAGAACGTATTGCCACAAGATTATCCTTTCATCCAAGATGATGGGCAAAGTCAAGGAAAATGTCAAATTTATATATTTTTTACATGTAAGTGGTACTTACCAATGCAAAACTCCCCTAGATTTTATCGGTAGGCGAAAACCGTCCGAATTCCTAAAAAGGTACAAACACAAATGGTTTGAGTTACTTGTCAAAGCTTGATACTTAGGGTTAAGGGTTTCGAAACCCCCCTAAAAGTAAGCATGATCAATGGCAAAATGATGTTTGCCTTGCTGAGCATCTGTACAGTGTCCTTTTTTTGTGTCTACTAGTGGACATACTGTATACATATTTAAAATATGTGATATAACATTTCATAAGTTCACATTTTCATTTAATCCTTGACTATACTGAAGGCCCAAAAATGTGTCTCACTGCCTGAGGGTTTGAGCTTGAGTGTGTATCTGAATGCACAACACAGCTCTGTGTCACAGGATGACCCAGCATATGCATCTCAAAGATTAAAGCAAACGCCTACTGTGTCATCTCACTACACACACACACACAGTCCACATATGATTCTGTAGGGAGCCATTGACTCAGCTTACTCTCAGGATCGATCCAGCCCTGCAGGTTCCTTTTAATACTGACTATTGACTCCCTCTAGTCTCACAGAGCCAGACTTTTACATAAGTCTGGTCAACATAGCAGCTTATTCTGACCAAAAGCATCCACTCACACTAACATGATGTGATCGAGCAACACGCTATTAAACTATTTTTTTAATCAGATTTTTTGTTTTTTCAACGGAAACAAACCTATGCAGCCCTAAAATTGACAATCAAATTGCAAAATATGGGTAATCAACAGAAGTTCACCTCTGGTTCACATTCATATCAACCACCAGGAAAGTGGTTTTCACGTTAATCAAACCATAAAAACAAACCTGGGTCAACACCGAAACCTCCACTGGGAAAGTGAAATTAGTTTATTTCAACTCATATTTCACTTATAAATAATAAGAGTATTATCAAAGAGTATGGAGTGAATTATTCATTATTAATACTTAAAAAAATGAAATACAAAACAAATAAATAAACTATCATAATAAATAAATAAATAAATAGTAAATAAAATATTAAGAGTAAGGGATGAATTATTAATTATAATTATTGATTTTTATATATATATATATATATATGTGTGTGTGTGTGTGTGTGTGTGTGTGTGTGTGTGTGTGTGTGTGTGTGTGTGTGTGTGTGTGTGTGTGTGTGTGTGTGTGTGTGTGTGTGTGTGTGTGTGTGTGTGTGTGTGTGTGTGTGTGTGTATGTGTGAATGTCTCCATCACCTCTATACAAAGGAAAGCGAGAAGAACAATCAATGAAGGCCTCACACCTCATATTTACCACAGTTCATTTTACCTTTGCCAGCTCAGTGTTATATTCACTGCCCTCCCCAATAACACCCACAACACAATTTCCCCACACAATGAGATTACTTGACATTAAAGCTTGTTTGAGGACGGGCCATTTTCTAGTCCGCCCTAGCTGCTCTTACCCCTCACTGGGAAATCGCATCTCATTTCTACTGTCAGATAAGCCCGGCACCGCGGAGAGGTCATCGACCTTCCCCCGCCCACTCTGCCACCTCTCCTTTGAAGTGGTTGCGCTGACCTGCAAATTCCCCACCCTCTGATTGGCTATGGGACCGCTGATGCGACTGGGGAATGAATAGTGAAAAAGGTCAAGATGGCTGCTCGCAGGCCCAGACATGTACGCATCTGATACGGTAAAGCCTATTTTCAGCTCTGTGCACCTGAGGTTCCACGTTGCGTGTGGAACGTGCATGTCCTGACCTCCTCCGTGTCGTACCCTTCAAATGGAAATAGGTGACATTAACATGTGGCTGAATGATAAAATCTTGGAGTGGGAAGATTTTAATGTAAAGCTGCGGCAGAAGCAATGACGGAGGTTATCTGATGCTGCTGTGATGCGTTTTTCCATTTTACAATAAAAGCATCTAAAAATTACAAAACAATTATATAACCAAGTAAAACATTCAATATATGTGTGCTTTGATGTAAGAATAAAATTGGGAACAAAGAAAAGTTCACTAAAAAAACGTATTATTTACTCACCGTCATGTTGTTCCAAACCTGTGTGTTGTTCTTTCTTCTGTTGATCACAAAGGAAAAGTTTAGGAGAACGTCCAAGCTGGATAGTAACTAGTAGGAGAGTCGCCGAATACCTTATTTAAGGCACGGATAATGGCTTCAAAACAAATAACAAATAATTCTGCCAAATAATATTCGGCTGAGGCTAACACAGTCACTCCTCGTGTTTGCTGGATAACAGGTGAGCCATGGGGAAGCATGATATTATACATGAACCTCTAAAATCATACGCAATAATAAGAGTGTGAATGAGTGTAGGCACTATGATTGAAATGAGCGCAAATCAAATAGCAGTGTTGCTGTTGCCTCTCTGTGTGTCAGCTTGGCAAGAGTAAATCAATTAAAATGCTGCATCACACACATGTTCTATTATTTGATATATGTAAACGATTTAAACCTTGTACGATATGATACACGAATGAATGGAATAAGCACAGCAAGATCGCTAGTCAAAAAGCCGCGTTCCGTCTCTGTAAGTCTCTCAGAAACCAAACCAGCTCTCTGTCAAAATTAGCATAATTATCAACTAAGATACATATACATTTTCTGAATACACCTATATAGAGGAAAAACTATTAACAAAATTCACAAAACACAGCTAATCTATTCGTTATTGTCTGCAGAACAGACTGCAGTGCCGTCATTTAAATTACATTTAACTTTTATTGCAGAAGTATGCAGGTCTTGTGACATCTGAAGAACAGAGCAGTATTTAAAAAATCTGAATAGTTTTATTATACTCAAAATGAAAACTTATTGGTAAAGACAAGGTGATAAACAAAAACATTTGGACTTTACTAAAAACAGTTGGTGTTAAGTGCCAGAAGCCCATCCCTGATGCCATAAATGCAGTTATGTTTTTATTCATAGGACCACATACTAAAGATGGACACCAAAAATGTAATCTCATCTGTGGTTCACAATCAATTAGTGCTTCAATGAGACATCTGAGACCACCAAAAACGATTCCCTTAATTTTGAATTTCAAATACATTTCAGCAGTTCCCTAAACTCCACAACTCCACAACTCCACAACCAAAATTGCCCCATTTGCTAAAATATGAATCTTTCCAAATTGACCTTATGAATTGCATCACAACATCATAATGCATCACAACAACTATCGGAATCGTTTTTTGCATGTTAATGAACATTGCAATGTTTTGTTTTGTTTTGGGGGGGGGGGGGGGGGGGGGAGTTGTTTTTTGTTGCAGGAATACCTACATACATTTTACAAAATACATACATTGCATGAACAATACATTCATGTACGTATTTGGTCGTGGCGGACTACATCTGCTACGCTCATTCTGCTGCTGTTGTTAATTATTATAAGGACTTGCTACTGCTAATAGATACACAGACACACACAGACACACACACACACACACACACACACACATACACACGGTTCCGTCATGAAATTCTGAAATATCCTTTACATGCACTCTACAAGCGATCATATTATTACCGCATGGGACAAGTTGATTGGTATCTGCTGATCCTGCAGCCAATGAGCTTGCTGCTCACTACTTAATTAGTCTGGTATAAGCTGGTTGCGCAGCGTCAGAGTTCCTCTGAGACCCGCCACCTCCCCCAGCATAGATCTGCTACTGGATTGGTGTATGTCTATTTATGCAGCAGCAGCACTTCTTACAGTACATGCTCACAACAGCTGTGTATCTATTAGCAGTTGCAATTCCAGCAGAAATAATCAACAGCAGCGTAGCAGATGTAGTCCACCCAAACTAAATACATTAATATTTCCATATTCAATAACATGTATATGTATATGTATATATTGTATATATATATATATATATATATATGCACAACCCTGTTTGAAATACAGCCTTTTTTTCTTTTCTTTTTTGATTGATTGATGCTGTGCGTTGTAAAGCACACTATCTAACATTCAAAGTTTCCCTTCCAATCTAAATGTCACCCTGGCAAAGACAGGCCCTAGCGGTATAGGAAGCTCGGAGTCCCAAATGTCAGTGAATACACCGTTTTGATTAGATGACAGCACTCCCTGGCCCTGTATTATTCTTCAGCCTGCACAAACACCTGATAAAACAACCTCATATCTTGCATCATCCCACTTCTTTTTTTGTATTTGGACATTGAGGATTTTTTAAGTTATGAATAATTAGAAAAGATAGCAATAAGAAGCTTCCAATTATCTCTAGGCTTCAATTATATCTCGAACTGAATGTATTTTCACGCTGGGATGGAGAGCGATCATCTATGCCCCGGTTGTATAAGCCACCCCGATTGTGACGCTCTTCTTGTAAATGGTCTAACACATCTGAGATTGCGACAGCATGACGCCACACTCAGTGTCTCCCCTCTCAATTTCTTTCGAGCAGCATGAGGCCTCTTTATGAAATTTTCACTGGCAATCTTCAGCTTACCCTCTCCTCTCTCTCTCTCAGTAACCCTGAGTCATCAGAACTGCCATTTCTTTAACTCATTTTAGATGGAAACATTCTTTGAAAACTTATCAAGGCTCAGTATAGCAAAGTTATTAGTGAAACTATTTCAGTTAAAGGTGAAGACTAGCAGTGGAAAAAAAGAGAAAGAGAAATTCAAGTTTATCTTCAGATTATTGGTGCATTCTGTCCAAAATCTGACCAATTTAGATAGGCAGGGTCATCTGATCAACATATAAACTATAGTTTGCTTTTTTGTGCTTGACATTTAGAGACAGAAATCAATCTGAAATCTTAATCTGAAATCAATGATGCAACAATTATAGACCAGAATGCGGCTAAACTCTTGAATATGATATTCTACACCATGAACTTCAAATCCAGCAGCTTTAGGTATTCTCTGGTGCGGGGCATCTGACGTCACACCTGAGCGCATTCAGTCCATGCTGCTGAATCATAAATGCTCGAGAAGGGCCAGAGACAAATACAATTTATAGAGCATTCCTTTTGCAGTAATTACTGCAGTATGCTGTAGTCCTATGAATATGATAAATTACACTTTTTTAAACAAAATAAAGCAGTATAGTGCAGCTTCTGATAAAGAGTATGCCATTATATCCAGATGTAACAATTTGTGGTGAAAATTAAAAACTGAAAAATGTTTACAGTGGCCCTAAGAATTTTGGACACTAAGTTTTTTTAGTTTTTTTTTTACATTAGATAACAAAATATCTAAACAAATGGTATTTATTTTAAAGGAATATTACTAAAACATACATTTACAAATTTATGTTAGTTAGATTTCAAAATATAAAGCATTCATCTAAATGAGGACAAAAAAATCACTTACTGGTTGTCAAACTTTGCAGAACATGTTCTTAATGTGATGAATTCCTCTGTGTGAACTTGAGAGGAACTAATGTTACAAATCTACGAAAAATGACCCATTGAGATCAGTTGATTAAACATATCGGCATATTTTTGTGCAGACGTCAATTGGTATGATATTTTGCATCTAAGTGTTACACTTTAAGTGTAACTTAAGTGCCCAAAAGTGTTCAAAAACTTTTTGGGGCCACTGTAAACTATTAAAGGTGAAGTAAGCAATTTCTGAGAAACACTGTGTCAAGTGCGGTCAAAACAAAACACTCTGGGCAAAACAGGAACAGAACAACCAGGTAAAATGCGACATGAGCGGACCATGAACAGAACAAACACAAGGTTTAAATACCAGGGCGTCCTAATCAACGAAATAGAGAACAGGTGCAAGTCAACAATGGGAGACAATGGGAACTTATACAAAAACAGAAAACAGAATTAAGACACATGCAAAACCCAACCAAAACAGACACAGATAACCCATTAAGCACTGTTGATAATTGAATTCGACAGCCAAACAAACCCAATCTACCTAAAAGTAACACACCCCTACCTTCATTGCTCCGCCCCCAAAATAACAAATATGCAGTGCAACACAGGCAACGACAAAAAGCTGGCGCATCAGACAGCTCGCTCAAAAATGAAGGAATCAGCTGTGATTCAAAAACAACAACAGCATGTCTTGGTTCTGTGAAACATAGCAAAAGCAATGTTGCTCACATATCGAGCACAAACAAAGCAACATCGTTTTCAGGCCTCCCTGCACTCCAACGTCTCTGTAGTACTGGAAAGCTTTTACAAAATTAACACAGGTCCTAGCTCTTGCCTAGTCATAAAGCTTATTTTTCAAATTATGTTCCTCTGACCTTTTCTCCATTTCTCTTTCTAGTCTTTCTACAAATATCCTGCTTTCTCACTCTCTGTCCTCCCCTGTCATAAGCGTATACAGTAAATGTCGCCTATTGCTAATTAGCTATTATTTTGGTGCTCCATGGATTGTCCCGATCCACTTTGGGGTTTTTTCCCCCTCCTAATTACACAACCAAGGCCATGTACAAACACAATATTTCTTTTTTCAGCACACACAGAGAACAGACATCTAACAAAAATTCAATTTTCAACAGCGTTTCTCAGAAATCGCTTACTGTAACTTTAACTAAACTGAAATAGAAAATTAAAGTACAAAAACAAAAAACTAAAATAAAAACTAACATTTTCTGAATAGTATAACCCTGCCCAGTATTGAGCTGTCTGTAGCTCATCGCGACTCATACATACATTACATCATGTGACTTCCATTTGGGAAGTTCTGTCCACTGAAATGTAACCTGCCAGAGAGGTTTATAGCTGTTTTCATCAGTAGTAGGTGTTGTTTTTACTGAAGGGAAGAGTCAGCCGTTGACATTTGAGCATTTGGCCCTTCACTATAGCCGTAGGGAACGTATTTGCACAGTGAATTTCAGCAGGACTTGGCCGAGCTCGAGTTCTGACACCTTGACATCCCTCAAACACAGCTGGAAGCATCTTATTCATTTGAATCTCACACTTCTCTGACTGCTGAGGTGGAAGGGTGCAGCTCATCCCTCACCTCATTCATACTGATTCATCGAGATGGCAGAAAATACAGGCTGACACAGTTGTATTTTCATACCGAGACAAACACACAGACATGAATACTAGTGGCGAAGCTGGAAATAAGGGCTCAGCAAAAATGGCTTGGGGCCATTGAGGAAAATTCAGGCTAGTTGACTGAACTGTCACTGGCTCTATTGATACAGTTCAGTGTTGGATGTACATTTTGTGTTCACTGATCAATTTTAAGCCTCACAACTTAAACATTATGATTTCTGTTATGTACTGAATGTGTTTCTTTACCTTATCTAGCTCAGGAGTTTTCAAATGGGGGCTGTAGAGTATGATGCGGTCTATTAGAGATAATTCTTTAGATGAAAAAATACATAAAAAAATGTTTTACTCAAAAATGCAATGCTTTTACAAAATGGGTAACTTTATTTTGATAGTTTCCACTTTCTCCACTATAACTTTGTCAAGTACCAGTCATTAGAGTATTAGTAAACTGTCTGCTTAATATCTGCTAACACTTTATTTTGATGGTCCTCCCATGTTGTCAACTTCTTCTACTAACCCAAACCTAACAGTCTACTACTCTAATGACAGTTAGTTGACATAATTGTAAATTTGCTTATTGTTAGTAGAATAGCGAAAGTGGACTATCAAAATAAAGTGTAACCAAGAAATGTGGCATATCAAGTCAATAAATAAATAAGTAAATGGCTAATGTAGATACAATTTTGTATAAAAATATAAGATTTTGACAATTTGCAAAGTTCAGGACTTGGAAGTATCCATTAGAAATACCCTTTTATCAAAAATGCGTGTGCTATCAATTAGAGCTATATAGTTTTCTAGTATTGAGCAATTTTTTGAAAATGACAAATGATTTGTTGTAAATTGCTTTCTAAAAATATTCTGAAATATAAATCATATAATTAGACATTATATATATATATATATATATATATATATATATATATATATATATATATATATATATATATATATATATGTTACAGGGGGGAAAAAACTGTACAAATCTGAACTGGTATTCTGATTTGGCAGCAGAAAAAAATCCTTATTGTTAAGTCCTGGCAATATCCAAGTGACCTCTATTATTTGTCTCAAATTTCATTGGGAATTATTATGAAGTAAACCTCTTTCCTTGGCCTATATGTCTTGCTCATTGTACACAGCGCATGCAACGTGTACAAATAAACACTATCAGCAGCGCAATTCATTGCTATTCAGTTCCCCACGGATGGAGCCGTCAATCTGGTTGGACCAAATGCACAAACAACTAAATACACAACCACGCCTGAAGGCAGAGCGAGTATGGGACTAAAAGGCCTCCTGCACACGATTGAGAGGAAACATCATAGTAGAACTTCCCAAACAGCTCCTTCTATCAGATTACCCTCTCCCTCACTGTCAGCATGGTGTTTGCCTCTCCTTTCATGCTGCGCCCTTGGGATTATCATATCAGAGAACGTGACCTGATTAACCGACTGCTGAAGAGCTGGTTCAAGCGATGCTGCTGCCCTTCTCCATTTCTCTTTTCTCATTAACCTCTCTGTCATGTTTTTCATCCTCCCGTTTTCCATTCCAGTCGTCTCAAAACTTATTTCGGACGCCTCTGCTCTGCTTTGATGGTGGCAGTAACTTTCTGTGGCATTATGCTGCTGAAATTGCATCATGTTGTAGTTCATGTATTTCTTCATGACACTTGCACAACGGACGTGTCAAAATTCTGCATCCTCCCTTTCAATCATGTGTGTGAATTTTAATTGATTTAGCCATACCCCACAGGAAGTTGAATTGGAAGTGGAAATTGAATTCCAGAAAGATTTTAATGAAATGTGATGTAATTCATAGAAATTAAAAACAGGCAATATATTAGGGCAAATGAACAAAAGATAATTATTAACTAAATTAATTTGATATGAAGAAATACATTTAGTATGAAGTAAATATAAATATAAACTAAATATTGTTAACTAAATAACTAAATAAAAATCATTACATTACATTTCTTTGATAAGCCTATTGAACGTGGCTTTGAACGTGGCTCAACCAATCAGTTTTCATAATTATAAATTGAGAATACAGACTCCAATGGTAAGCAGCCAATGCAAGGAGCCGCTCCATATTTGTATTGAACTTCAGGGCATTTTAATTTGACTTTGCATTCAAAATGGGCTTGAAATTTTGCATTCAGTTTGCTTCCTCAGTTCAAAGTCAGGAATTGCATAAAAATTCAAAAGTCCTTCAGAATACAACTCTAACAATAGTCCACAACCTTGCTAATTGGCAATTCAAAAAAGTCAGTTCAGCACAAAGGTAAATAGAGAGATAATTATTAAGTATGTGAAAAATATTAAATTAAAGCTTTGTACCTCTTTTTGTGTGAAGATGAAAATCTGCAGTTTCAGTCTAATTTTGTAAGGACTTTCTGATGAAAAAAAAATTCTTATCACTGATAAACAGTCAAAAATTTGAGAATTTGAAATATATTTTTTCTATAACTTAATAGAACCCCATGTTAAGTACACTAGTTCCTCATTTATCCTAGCATCTATAAGTAAATGTGTACTAGCAATGTCTGTAGGGACAGTTTTGATGTTTCACACGGTGTGCAATCCGAGCGAGATCTTAAACACAGATGGCGATCATTGTTAGGCATTAGTGTGCCCTGTCATTAATAGGTGGCCAATTAATTCCCCTCCATAACAGCAAGTGATGCTAATGAACGTTGACTCCGCGCGGTGGCCTTCTCCATGGGATTTAAACGAGGACAGAAAGATGGGCATGTCCTTGTCAATGGTGGCTCTTCTGCAGAAAAGACCTTCCCTGTCTATTCTTATCCTCTTAAAATTAAAATACGTGCCACCAAAGGCCCCTTTGCTGCACAATACAAACAAAATCCCACGAGCTGAAGAATATGAAAGCTGTTAAAGGAACATCTGGGTTATACAACTTAGGCACTATCAACAAATTTTTTCATGGAGAATACTTAAACATGCCATTAATGGACAACCAGATCTTCATCCACATAGAAAAGAAGTCCTACCTCAAAATAAACAATTTTGACAACTTTACAGGTCAATTAATAACCAATTTTGTGGTGAATATTTCTGGTAAACGCTTTTAGAAAAATGCAAGCTTCAGATTTATGGATTTCAATTTTGTTTGTTTTGATTAAATTGAACCTAAATTTATATTCTAAATAGTTATGACAATATTTTCATTTTAAATACAAACTAATTAGTTTCATTTTTAACAAGTATAGGCTAATGTCATAATTTTACAATATAATAATTTTATTAAAAAACACATTGATAAAGTTTAAAGACTACATATAATGTGTTATCGTATTATTGAAACAGACCAAAGAGCATATCTCTTTTTTTAAATTGCCAATAGTCTTTTATATCATGAACTGTGATTTGCTTCATCTTCTGTCCAGTTCAATACACTATAGCATAATTGAAATGCATGAAATAAAAGAGCTAACTTCTTCCACTAAGTTTGAAAAACAACATCCATCAGGCTCGATGGAAGTCTCATGCAAGTCTCATTCAGTGACAGACAGCAAACAGCACTTTATATTCAGCAAATTTGATTAAATTCTGATTATTTAAGCAGATTACAGCCTGTTTGGGTTCCGTTCTATGATAATTACCATTTGGATGTGAATTAGATTTCCAGATGATCATGTTTGTAATAATAATTCATAATGGCACACTCCACACTTATAATTTATTTTCTGTATAAAGCTGAAGTTCAGTTTAAACAGCAGAAACACTGTCAGTGTGAAAGTACAACACAAGCCTGTTGTTGCCGCCTTACCCTTCAGATTCGAGATGTGAGATTGCATATGCTGATGGAAGAATTTGCATTTTGATGCTTTAGAGTTGATCCGAGTAAGAGTATCTAGTTCCAGATCAGTGCTAATGAGTAGACAGTCTTGTTTTTACACAGAACTAGCTGACATTTACATGCAACTTGTTTGTGTGCTCCTCATGTTCATTGAAAGCCTCTGGGCGGTCTCATTAGTTTATTATGGTCTCATTAGTTTTGAATGTCAAAACTTGCGCATTCTGGATGTTTTGGTCAGAGAAGATTTTGACATTGTTCATTGGTTGCCCTTAAGGCAGGTGACCTCATATTAACCCGCTGTCTTATTGAACCATTGCAACAACTACTTCTCGATCTTGAAAAGGCAACATCTATCATTAAATAACAATTTATTATGTCATATTTCAAATACAACAACAGATTTACAAAACATCGGGTGGTTAATGATATACACTTAAAATAACTGCGGCACAAAAAAAAAACTGAAAATTGTACTGTTCAGTGACCCAGATTCACTGGAGTCCTGGTGACAAATGACAGAATTCAGCAGCTTATTACGATACTGTCAAAAATAGGACATCAGCGCTCAGACTGGTGTGAATGTGCAATCCAAATAATTCCTTATTCATAAACTTTTCACCTCTGCGACGCCGAGGACAAATGAGGATTTAAATGGCTGCTCAGGGTACAGTGAGGTATGGATTATGAATAGGGACAGCGATTGATTCCCCGGCGCCGTACAGGCCAGAGAAGCATGACAAGTCTTGTCGGGCACCGGGCCCAGGAGCCGACTGTTCGGGTTGTGGAATTTGTCAAAGTCATTGTGAGTTTATAGGAGGAACGGGTGTCAGGGTGAGTCACTGTATATTAAAAAAGACAAGGGAGAAGAAAAAGACTTTTGAGAAGTTTACAAGCATACTGGAATGTGACAGGTTAGTACAATGTTTTTATATGAAAGATTCATGTTGAGAGGGTCATACACAGAGGTTGCATTAACCCAAAAATGTTGTAGTTTACCGAATTTTTTAAAAACATCGACAGACAGCTGGCAGCTTAAAAAAAGATATAGTTGCTACAGTAGAAATGTTAATACTGATCAGAAGAAAAGAAAAGGGAGTAGAGAAAATCAGAGAAAATATATTTTTAATGCACCCCCCATGAAAATACACCAGAGAGGGACATGAGTGAGAATTTGGGAGGAGAAAGAAGAGACTCCATGTGTAGTCCTGTGGAATAATTTATGGGATATTGTTTATTAAATTATGTGACCACGTTGTTGCCACACAACACTTAGTGAGACTAAAAATAAAATGCGTTGGCACAGGCGTTGTTGTGACATCTTACTCTACGGTTGAAGTTAGTTAAAATGCATTGATTTAAGCTTTTTTAAATCTTTTCAAATCAAATGTTTTTGTGACCCCAATTAAAAAAAAGACTTTGATGTACTAAAACATGCTGTAAGTTTCAACACTGAAAACTTTCTCCTTGGTCCAAAAAGAGTGTTTATTGAAAGTAAGCTTAAAAAATGGCTTGTTCCAAACTTCTGCAAAATCAGAGAGTTAAAAACAACCACCCAGGGCTGCATTTCAAGCGTTGTAAACCTACGTAGATCAAAGACCGTTGGTGCCAATGGTTTTTACTATCTACTCGTGATACTTTTAGAAAACACAACCCAGATCTACCCACATATAAAGATGGTGTTTACATTAATGTCTTAAAGGCACAGTAGCAAAGTAAAAAATACAAAGTTCTGCCAACAACTAGATGGCACAGGCTGATAGGTCTTTAACTTAAACTTCTTGCAATTACATCGTTCTCTATAGGGCACAGCTGATTTGTTCCTGCTGTATCAGTAGCCAATGAGTTTTTTTTTTTTTTTTGCTCAACTTTTAAATACTTTGCAATACGCAGCATCTTTTCAGAATTCCTCTTAAATTATATATCTAAGATACACATTGCAATAGCATACATGCTGTTCTAATGGCTCCTCTAATGACGCAGCAGCAGTGAATGGTCTTCTCTTTTCTCTTTTGTCTCCTGCATGTTGGAGGATTTTTGCATGATGTACACTTGGCTTGTATTGTTCAATCTTCATTGTCACCTACTCAGTTGAGTATGGTGGCCGAGAGAGCTCAACACGCTGCAACTGAAGAAAACACATACAAATAGAAAAACACCCGCAATCTCCAAAATCTTCATCAGTTTTACAACACATGTGTGCTCCAAATACTCACAACACAACCATATGCAGAAACGCGCTGCAAATAGAACAGAAGTTACAGAACACAACGGAAATGTTTCCAGGGGACCCCAATAAGTGACGAACCCGGCTTGGACGTGCGGTAACACTTTAGAATACTGTATCTTACTTACTGCAAAACTAATAAGGAATTATTAAAGAACTAGTAGGTAATTCTTCATTAACTACTTCTTCACTACTGTTAACTACTAAGGAAGATGTGTTAACTAATCAGTATGTAATAGAATTTTATGATTGTGTTAAGTTACAGTTAATTAATCAATAACTAAGGTATTCTGTCATACCTCCTGAAGAACTACCATTAATTATCTATTAATTAAGGTTCAAGAAAAATAACTATGAAGTAGCTAATGAACAGTCATACACAGTAGTCAATAATCCAGTTTTTTTTTTAGCATTGTAGTGGTGGAAGTACACAACTCAAGTGCTTGAGTAAAAGTACAGATATACCACAATAAAATATTACTCCAGTAAAATTATAATTAGGCCATTTTCAAAATTACCTTAATTTTTTAGAGTACTTAAAAAGTAAAAAGCATATTGTTATACTTAGTTCTTATACATTTTAAACTTATTTTGCACCATTCAAGTTCCGGCAATATCACGGTAGCATACATTTTACAGTGATTTGGTGATCCTCTTCTGGAGAGTTCTCAGCTCCGCCGATTTGGTGCATTTCTTCTGCGAAATACAGGATTGTGTACGTTTTATTTAATCTATTAAATCATTACTGTGCTGTAAATCATTTTATTTTATGCAAGGCCTAGCATAATTACCTAGCTGAGTTGGTCTTTTTTGCGTGATGGAAACACATGATCCCTTGCATAAAACACATTATTTTATTCATAAAGATAGTAAATCTATTTACATCAGATGTTAAAATATGTTCTTAGAGCTGTTTGTTAAACGAATTTAAATGTAGGCAGTATACATGTTAAAACAAAATATCATCTGAAATAAAGGAAGACATAATGTAGCTTAAACGAGTCGTAGTGTATTTTACAAAGGTTATGGATGATTACGTTAATAGTGTTTTTTTTTTTTTACAGTAAGTTTTATTTGAGTAAGAAGTATGTGGTAATTCTTTATTAGTTACTAATGGGTTCCCTATATTTTCACTTTAGAATACTGTTTCAGGTTATAAGTAATTCCTGAAGAATTATCTAATAATTCTTTAATAATTACTAATAAGTTCCCTAATTTTTCACTTTAGAAGACTGTTTCAGATTATAGGTAGCCTAATTCCTGGATAGTTATTTGATAATTATTTATTAATTACTAATGGGTTCCCTATTTTTTCACTTTAGAATACTGTTTCAGGTTCTAAGTAATTCCTGAAGTATTATCTAGTAATTCTTTATTAATTACTATTAAGTTCCCTATATTTTCACTTTAGAATACTGTTTCAGGTTATAAGTAGCCTAATTCCTGGTTAATTATTTGATAATTATTTATTAATTACTAATGGCTTCCCTGTATTTTCACTTTAGAATACTGTTCCAGGTTATAAATAATTCCTGAAGAATTATCTAATAATTCTTTATTAATTACTAAAGTGTTCCCTATATTTTCAGTTCCCCTCAGTTGTTGCCTAATACATGAATTTACTCAATGGCATTCTATGCCGAGGAAAACAGACACACACAGTACTGTATATAAAATATAAAATTAATCTGAGGTTAGTTTTGTATGACTGTTCATTAGTTACTTCTTAGTTATTTTTCTTGAACCTTAATTAATAGATAATTAATGGTAGTTCTTCAGGAGGTATGACAGAATTAATTAGTTATTGATTAACTAACTGTAACTTAACACAATCATAAAATTCTATTACATACTGATTAGTTAACACATCTTCCTTAGTAGTTAACAGTAGTGAAGAAGTAGTTAATGAAGAATTACCTACTAGTTCTTCAATAATTCCTTATTAGTTATGCAGTAAGTAAGATACAGTATTCTAAAGTGTTACCGGACGTGCTTATAGCTCAAAGTCTACTTTTTTTATTTGTTTGAATTTATCTTTATTTTTTTGTAAAACATACAGAGATGACATGTTTAATAACATAATAACTTTTTATAGCCTACAATATGTTCAATTTCATCACAATAAAAATGAGAAGAGTTAACAATGAGCTGAAAACTAAAAAAAATAACTAAAAAAGAGAGAGAAAAAGAACATGAGGATAAGATTTTAATCTATACATCAGTTACACAAATTTTGTCATGATATGTTTAAATAAGTTTCATAAGAAAAGTTAGGTAATGAAGGGTCCAAAGATGAGACGGCAAGTTTTAAAGTTAAGACACTCACACACTGATATGACGCATTTTAAAAACCTTTTTGTATAAAATGTATATTTATTTACAACAGTAATGTTAACAGCAATAATAAGAAATTTCTGTCATAAAAACAGCTGATGGACATCGTGTTGTCGTTTAATGGGAACATCCCAGGTGTAAATAATAAGGAAATTACTTTGTCTTTTTGTTGCTCCCTTCACCAATTGCGTTCCGAGCGGCTACATAATGGCACATAAGTGCCGTGCTCACTCCAAAGTCCCCACTTCAAGGGCTCTGCCCCAGTGTGCGAACTACGGGGGAGCTAGGGGAAGCTCGGCTCCCCTTAATAAGACATGTGTTCCCCTGAAAACGTGATTCGTGAAATTTTGGGGGGTCTCAAAAAATATTGACAATGTTTTATTTTGAAGTACAATTTCAGTTTTGTGTAATGTTATCATTGTGGATTATTATGTGTAAAATAGCAGAAATATCATTAATTCATGCATGACGACGATTTAAACCTAATTCACTTAAATAAAGATAAATATACATGCTATTCTTGTCATGAGCATCAAGGTGGCACTGCGGTGCAAATTCCAATCATGTTTAGTACATGTTAACTCAAAGATTCGTAGAAAAAATATAAACTTTGGAGGCCATTGATCTGCGCGCGAAGTCCTTGAAATCCATTCTGTGTTAAGGTAAGGCATGTTATTCCCAATTATGTGTTGTGGCTGGGTTGTTATAGGTCTGCGTGACTCTCGAGGTCTTAAGGCAGGAACACACCAAGCCGACGCCGACGAACTAGCGCTGATGAAAGCCGACTGTGTTGTCGCCTCGCGTCGGGGTAAAAAGCTGTACTTGAACACACCAAGAGAACTACGCTACTGCCGACTGTTAGCTAGAATGCGCGTTCTGTGCCTGCGTGTGAATGAGACAATGGTCTATTTCTGCAGATATATTCATCTATATTCGACATTCAAAAAGAGAAACCGACGCTGCAGGCTGCAGATAACGTTACACAAACCATAAACAAAGCAGTGCGTGCCTACCCTTTTGAATATCAATCCTGTTAAACACTTTCTTTATTCCACTCCACTCATGTTAATATTTCAATATTTGCCAAGGAACATTCATGTAAGATGATGTAACATAACAGCAGCCTTCTATCTGTAGGCCTACCGTTCTGACTTCTTTGCTCTCTGTTTTGCTATTATTCTCGTGCACTGACCCGTTCACTAAGCTGAACAGCCAATCAGAGTTCTCTCTCTCACCGACGGCCCGACGCCGATTCAACATGTCGAATCAGCTGTTACAAAGCCGATGAGGAGCAATTTCAGCCAACGGTGCGGAACACACTGAGAAAACTTAGTCGGCCGACGCACTGTCACGCACAAAAACTGCCCGATGGCCGACCGTCGGCTTGGTGTGTTCCTGCCTTTAGGCCTAATTGAACGGAGGAATTACGGCATTATTCTGTAGCCTGACGAGTAATTTAACCCTTGTTCAAGTGAACTGAAAGACAGCCTATTTATAGACTATTTGTGGATGGCTGTTTGACTTATCAATTTGTATTGATAAAGTATAATAGGGTGAATCCTGTATATAGTGCTTGGCATAGTGCATACACTTGTAGCTGTTATGTATCTTTGGAAGTCCTTGAAATGAATGGGTTTCATAGCGCAGCGCCGCGCATTCCGTGTCCAGTCTGAAAGGCGCTTCAGTCCTCGGCACGTGCAAGTGCACGAACAGCACACATGTGTTGTAAAACTAATGAAGATGTTTTCTTAATTTGTGGGTGTTTTTCTATGTGCATGTGTTTTCTTCAGTTGCAGCGCGTTGAGCTCTCTCGGCCACCGTAGTTGAGCCATTCATGTATGCTATATTGTACAGCAGCAGCATGTCTGACTTACTCACAGCAGTGTGTTGTGTGTGCATTGACATTAGCAAGTCCCGTACTTGCTCTGCAGCAGCAACAATAAATAACAGCAGCAGCAGCATATAGGATCTATTCCACCAAGACTAAACAAATTAACATTGTCATATCCATTACCATGCCAAACACTCTGAGAGTTGTCATGACAGAAATAATTATGTTCTAATCTATGCTCTAGAAATGCAACAAGCAAACTATAAGAATAACCCAAGTCACTAGTAATACAATTATCAAACTACATCTGACGTTGCACTCTGTAAATACATGTTCAACAGGAAGTGTTTACTTCTCATATGAGATAGACGTTACATCAGTCTCTGTAACTTCATTTACATACAGAAACTGTACATGTGGCTGCACTGAAAGAAGCATGTACGATTTACACATTAGACATACATTGTATACTTCAGAGCATTTAATTGATGCATGTCCTCTCTCACACATCCAGTAAATATTTTAATAATTCATTGCTACTAGAAAACTGGCCTGATTTGCATGTAAGCGTAATTGATTTTGAGGGGAAAGACGGAATAATGAATCTGTGCTCTTTATATTTTCCCCCCTCACAGAATCTCACCAAATGAACCCCCCTCGCCGTCCTCTGTCTCCTTTTCTCTTTTTTTTTTTTTTTTTTTTTTGTCTGTCTTTCATTACCTATCTGTTCCCAAGATGACACAATGGTAATAGCCTGGCACAGTGCTGGTAAACAGTTTTGACAAATTAAAATCACCCACAGCTCAAGTGAAAGACGGCTTTTGTGTGTACACGGATGTCAAAGAGAGAGAGAGAGAGAGAGAGAGAGAGAGAGAGAGAGAGAGAGAGAGAGAGAGAGAGAGAAAGAGAGAGAGATGAATCCATTGGATGGATGGATGGATGGATGGATGGATGGATGGATGGATGGATGGATGGATGGATGGATGGATGGATGGATGGTAGAGTTACAGTTCGGTTTTGACATTTAAGGAAGCGACTTGGACTTACTCTACTTGAAAAACCTCTTTTGGACAGGTGACATGTCTCATCAACCTCTGCAGGAGGAATCATATCTGCTCTAGCAACAGACAACACAACCTTTCTTCCATCAGACCATATTAAAAAAAAACAGAACACCACGAGAAATCGACTAGCTTAAAGTAACTGTTGCTGTATTTTAACCAAAATGTTGAGTTAATGCACAGCTGTATTGTCAAGTGGGTTGCCTGGATTTAGTATCGCTTATTGATTCAAGCCTTTCTGGATGTGCAGAACTATACATTTCATAGCATTATTGCAAACAAATAATAAGCCAAAATGGGCCATCTGTTAAATGCTGAAGTTTAATATTTGGGGTTAGGAGTTTGTTCAAATCCCTTAAGCAATAGTAATATTGATGCTTGCCTTAGTCTAAACATTCATGTGTATTGAACACTTTATGTTTTTGCCTTTACGTTGTACCCAAGAACATATTTTGAAAATATGTATGCTGTTACATTTCTATGTGATTAAAACTGACAGTTTTTCTTCTTTTTTCTTTTGTTAAATGAAAAAAAAAGATGAAAACCCTACATGGCCCATATAGTAAAACAGAATTTCATTGGGCATATTCAATTTGTTTTGCTTGGACCAGTAAACAAATACACAGAAGTCCTTACCATCTAGAAACCAACCAGAACCTCCCAAAAAAAAAAAAAAAAAACTAGCATCCACATTTCAACAAGCTGTGGTGGTTTTGTTGTGTTGAGTGACCACTCACATTTTCTTCTTCTTCAAAAAAAAAAGAATCCAGTTGATTTTACACAACAAACAATTCATTCATCAAGTAATATACTTCATAGTTCTTCTAACTCTATAAAATTGTACTTGGCACATTAATATAAAATTCAGTTCACGTGCGGTCACAGGTGTGCATGTACCAGCTATTTTTCAACGGCTTTGAACGTGGCTCAACCAATCAGTTTTCATAATTATAAATTGAGAATACAGACTCCAATGGTAAGCAGCCAATGCAAGGAGCCGCTCCAAATCTGGATTTGACCAGAGGGTATGTATACAGTGTGTCTGCTTACAACAGAGCAGTTTTAATTAAGCGGCAAGACTCCCCGGCCAGAGCACAACACTTTCCTCCTAATGAATTCATTAAGTTACATTCACTGAATCTATCAAAGATTTATACATTCGCTTAACCTGCATGCATAATAGGTCTGCTTAAAGGGATAGTTCACTCAAAAAGTGAAGACTTTTCGGTAACACTTTATATTACGACCCGCAAACAACTGCGTAAGTACACCGAAATTACGGTGTACGTTTCTGTAATTATAGTGTACTTCCGTGTAGGTATAAGGGAACAATAAGTTAAGTTTTGGGTAATAAAGGGGTAACAAGCAGATATACAACCTGCAAAGAACTTCGTAAGTAAACCGAAATTACGGTGTACGTTTCTGTAATTATAGTGTACTTCCGTGTAGGTATAAGGGAACAATATGTTAAGTTTTGGGTAATAAAGGGGTAACAAGAGATATACAACCTGCAAAAAACTTCGTAAGTAAACCGAAATTACGGTGTACGTTTCTGTAATTATAGTGTACTTCCGTGTAGTTATAAGGGAACAATATGTTAGGTTTTGGGTAATAAAGGGGTAAAATATATATTTTATATATATATAAACTTTCACATTGTATTGCAATGACACTTAAATGTCAGGGAAAATATACTGTGTAATTTAAACGTTTTTTTGTTTTGTTTTCTTAATAAGAGTACCTTTCTCTGTAATTATTGTGCAAATAGTGTTGTTTCGTATTGTTACATAGTAAGTAGTGTTTGTTACCCGTTTCAACTGTGTATTTACAGGGTAAGTGTAACTCCTGCGGGCTGTAAATTAAAGTGGCGCTTGTTACCCCCTTGTTCTGTGTAGTTACAGGGTAAATACTTTGAAATTTTGTTTTGAAATTTTTAAATTTTAAATGGGATCCTTTTTTGTATATTTACTGCACTTACCCTGTAACTACACAGAACAAGGGGGTAACAAGCGCCACTTTAATTTACAGCCCGCAGGAGTTACACTTACCCTGTAAACACACAGTTGAAACGGGTAACAAACACTACGAAACAACACTATTTGCACAATAATTACAGAGAAAGGTACTCTTATTAAGAAAAGAAAACAAAAAAACATTTTAATTACACAGTATATTTGCCCTGACATTTAAGTGTCATTGCAGTACAATGTGATAAGGTAAGTACTAAGTACTACACGGTACGTTCTAAACTAAAATCATAGCAGAAACTATTTTTTTTGGCTTAACGTTAAGTAGTTTAGTAAGAAAAGCCAATAAATTAAATTTTTACATACTGTGCATACATACAGCCACACACACACACACATATATATATATATATATATATATATATATATATATATATATATATATATATATATATATACACACACACGTTTAATTTACAAGGTGTCAAAATTACCCTCTAACTACATTGCACAAGAATATTTTGCCAGAAATGTGATAAACTTTTATACAAAACAGACATACAATTTTTGCCTGGAATATATTAACAGAATAGGTACCTGTTAGTTTTAAAATAATTACATTATAAATAATTTGCTTGTATATCTGGTTGTACCCCTTTATTACCCAAAACTTAACTTATTGTTCCCTTATACCTATACGGAAGTACACTATAATTACAGAAACGTACACCGTAATTTCGGTGTACTTACGCAGTTGTTTGCGGGTCGTAATATAAAGTGTTACCGACTTTTCTTCTGCAGAAGAAAAAAGAAGATATTTCAGAAAAAAATGTAGGGTCCAGACAACGAAAGCCAATGGGATCCAGTGTTGTCTAATTTATTTATTTATTTCAAAATATCTTCTTTTTTGTTCTACAAAAGAAAAGTCTTCACTTTTTGAGTGAACTATCCCTTTAAGCAGACCTATTATGCAAAAAAAAAAAAATTAAATACTGTATCTTTTGTGTTCCATACAGATTTGAAACAACATGATGGTGAGTAAATGATGACAGAATTGAAATTTTCAGGTGAACTATCTCTTTAAGAATGTACCCTTGTGTCACCCATACTGTGTCTATCTAAGAAGAAATAACGTATCCCAAAATCTCCTAATATCTCTGAAAGCAATTAACTCACATAAAAAGCTGACAGTGCCAGTGCCTAATAGCTCGTTCTTAAATTGGACACACACACAAAATAAGTTCCAGTTACATTCGGTGACTCTGCGGGCGGTAATCACGCTCGCCTATTACCACTGCAATGTCTCTTAACTTCCAGCTCAACAAAATCACTTTCCATCTATCCTTCCATCTATCTTCATTTTCTAAGGTGACACACTGACAGCGACTTCCATCATGTGTCATTATTGGTGCATGAAGCTCTGCGGCAGAACCATCCAGAACTCGAGGAAGGGCATCAATCTGAAAATGTCCCCTCCCTCAAAGACATCTCACGGGAACATTAGGATGTATGTGGAAGGAATCTTGTAGCTGAGTAAGTAATTAAGAGTGAAGAGCAAATGCATAATTCACAGTGGATTTACTGCTGTCAAGGATGAGACATTTGGCACAGGTGAGTGGCAAAAAAAGAGTCAGTGACATTCACATGGATGTGGAACAGTTCAAATTTGTTGTTTACATTATTAAAGAGATAATTCAGCCAAAAATGTATGTTCAGTCATAATTTGCTCATCTTGATGTCATTTCATAAACGCTTGATGTTCTTTTACTGTGGAACACAAAAGCAGGATCCTTTTTTGCATATAGTGACCATAGACTGTCAAGCTCCAAAAAATGACCTCATAAAAGTAGCATAAATGAAATTCATATGATTTGTGTGTAACATTCTAAGGACAAACTGAAAAAAAAAATCTTCCCTTCTACCTCTAATGTCCCATTTGCACTCCTCAGTATCCAAACCAATAGCTTCCAGCACTGCTGACATCAAACCTGCAACAAAGACTCTTTAATATGAAATATTTATACACACGTTGGCTATGTTTGGAAAAATACTATGCAGAAAAGTATACACAATATGCAACAAACATGTTTCAAACAGTAGTGTGCTGCATTGTTGTCACGACCTCACTAAATTCTCTAATTATTTAAAAAAAAAAATCTCTTTACATCTGAAGATTCTTGAAAAAATGGATGCATGAGGTTAATTAATGAAAGTACATTTTGTATAAATATAATAATAATAATAATAAATATTATTATAAAATAAATATGTTTAACTAAAAATGCATAACTATTAAATAAATAAAATCATTCCAGTCATAAATTGTAAAATCACAATATTCATTGTTGCACAAATATTCATAGGCTGCTTTGAGAGAGAAAATAAAAGCGATTCCTGGACTGCAGTATTTTCACTCACCGGTTATCAGCTTGGAAATAAATATAAAATTTTAAACTAAATACAAAAACGCGAATAAAAAAAGAGTCACATCTGGTTCATTCATCACACTGGAAGGAAGGTCAAACCGAGCGCATTGCATTGTGGGATACGGTTTCACACACAGTATGCTAGCTTGTGCGTGCTGCACATTTTGGTAATCGTGAAGGTCACGTATTCACACAGAAAATGTGCATAACCTAGAATCTTGTACATGCTGGTTATTACATAACTAACATGGAAACTATTATAGTGCATCCAAGACATTACATGTAAATAATATTGTAGATAACAGTAAGCCTTAATCTTCCTTCTTAAAACATAACATGGAAATCCTCTCATTTAAGGCCCCCGCTGCCTCTGTCGCAGGAACTATCAGCGAAATCAGGAAGGTGACCCTTCAAGTGTTGCTGTTGACATTGAGCAGCATCCCCTGGACATTGCTTATTTAAAGTTAAAGTAGGGGCGAAGCGTTGATCAAAACGTGAGAGGACGGCGAAAAGACAATAGAGAGCGGCACGGGTCATCTGCCAGATCTAAGATGGTGTGACTCACTTTGACTTCAATTAACTCCTGAGGGAGGTTTCCCGCTCAATGTGTGATCTTTATCACCGGGCTGCCTCTTAGATCAGTATCATGGGCCGAACCACAGGGAAATGGAGATGGCTGGCTTGACAAAGTACAGAAATCACTTCTATTTTTGGGTCCATCCCTCCCTCGCTTAACAATGCCACCTCGCAATTGACAGCGGTGACCTTGATCTAGAAGGCAAAAGTTTGAGAAGGCGCAAGGTTTGTGCTGATGCAGTAAACAGGGGATTTGACTGAGTATGTGTAAAGGAGAACATAGTGATTCTACAGTAATAGTTCACTTAAATTAAACAAAATACAAACTGTCATATACTCACAAACTTGTGTGTTATTTTTTTCTGTTACCATGTCTGTCAAGCTCCAAGGATGACAGAGAAAAAAACAGTATAAGCGTGCTATTCATTTGATTTGTGCATTACATTTTAAAGATTTATTCACTGAAAATCAGTGCCATCGTACCTGACATGGAGTGTCGACTCTGTGTTGAATCTGAACACAGACATGAATTTTCCCAGTGAATAGTGAGTACTAAGCTACTGTCTGACTTCAGAAGACTTGGAATAATATACCTCTAGAGTCGAATGCATCCCTATTATAGTCCACTTTTAAGGTGTTTGCTTGTTTTTTTTTTGTAGTTTAGTCACTATAAATGTTGTTGTACGGAAAAAAATAAGTGTGAAGATTTTTAAAAATTGGAATGACATGATGGTAAATAATGACAGTAAATAGTTTTATATAAATACAGAATAATGATAATAATAATAATAAATATTAATAAAATAATAGTAAATAAATACTTATTTTTTACTATTTATAACAAATAGAAATATAATATTTTTTATAATACTATTTAATAATATTTTTAAAAATAATGTAATTATTATATTATATTTTAATGTAAAAATAATACATTAAATATTATTATTAACAAATAAATAAATAAATAAATAATGTTAAGCTAAACAGCATATTCAAATAAACTCAGCCAAAAAAATTGAAATTATAATAATATAGCAGTATATAATATTATAATATAATATATATAATATATATAATATATATATATATATATATATATATATATATATATATATATATATATATATATATATATATATATATATATATATATATATATATAGCAATTGTTGCACAAATATGCACATTTTGGGTTTCTTTGAAATGAGTGTCATTCCTGGACTGTCAACTGTCGGCCATAATCAAAAGTATTTTCACTCCTGCATAAGCACGCCACAATGCACTTGTCAAAAAAGCTCTTTTCAGTATTCTACTTAACTTGAACGGTGAAAACATCCAGACAACCCGACTGCAGCGTTCTGTGATAATCTTGCAGAACATTCTACAATATTTTTCAGCTACACAGGACACACATTTCAAACTAAAAAGGAGTAAAATTGACAGAGTAAATTTGGCGAAGAAAAACTCATAGACATTGGAGCAGAAAGGGGAGAGACAAATAAGGAGAGCGAGTAAAAAGGAGAACTTGCTCTCCAGGAACCCACTCTCTCTCTCTCTCTCTCTCTCTCTCTCCTTCCTTTCTCCTCCCTTCCTGGCTGCTATGACTTCTCTACCGTGTAATTCCAGGCTTTGATCACTGTTTGTACTGTCTGTATGATATTTAATGTAATTACAGTGAGGATTTGCAGGCCACGTCCTCCCCTGCAGGTTTGTAATATTAATGATCCACGGTGGGTGGCATGATTGCGGGTGGGAGGGTAATCGCAGAACGCGCTGCCGTGAAAACCTCCTCTCACCGGAGACAGCGACCCCGTTCATTGCGTCTTAGATTTTGTTAATGGCAGGGCACAATAAGGCCAACGCTTGACATTATCCCTCCTGTATTTGCACATCCAGGAATAGTTAATGGAACTGTCGGCTAAATGACTGACAGAACAGGTTTGTTATGAGTCAAATTAATTTAACTGGTCCGTGAACAATGAAATGGAGGGAAAAAGAGGCATTCGAATTGTACAAACTAAAAAGTATTGATGCAGTTTCAGTAGCTTAAAGGGATAGTTCACCCAAAAAAACTCCTATGTCATACATCGTCAAGTGTTACTCTTTTGGTGCAAGTAGACTTTTTTTTTTTCACAAACGCATCGCTTCGCTTCAGAAGGCCTTGATTAACCCCCGGAGCCGTATGGAGTACTTTTTAAGATGGATAGTTTGATGGATTTCAAAACAGAAACGGCCATTCACCGCCATTATAAAGCTGGGAAAAGCCAGGAATTTTTTTTATATAACTCAGATTATATTCGTCTGAAAGAAGAATTCCATATACACCCATGATGGCTTGAGGGTTAGTAAATTTTTGGGTGAGCTAACCCTTTAACAGTAGTTTTCTAAATAGTGCAAGTTTTCCAATAACTATCTACTTTTTCTAAATTAGTAGAAAATGCTAAAAAAATTAAAAAATAATTGACTCACTAAAATGAATTGATTCATTAAAATAAATCAATTCATTTTAGTGAAGTGTTTTAGTTCATTGAATTGGTCAAGTGAACCATTTAATTCAATGAATCAAATCAATTTTAGCAAACCAATCCTTTTTCCCAGTCCTCCCCTACCCAAAATAGCTTGAATGTAGCAAGCTATTTTTATTAGCACTTTACAGTGGTGTGCAGCTATAACGACTGGAACCCTATATTGACCAATTTTGACAGGAACAATGTGTTTTGTAGCTATATCACAGCAACATGCACAAGACTTATTTCAAGCTGTTATGTGCATTTAGCAGTTAAATGCAGATGAAGCAAATGTTACTACATCTGAAACAAAGAACAAATCAAACAGGAATAATTCTAAGGTTTTGAAAGCAGAAAGTGATGGGTTTGTAGGCTCCTCAAGAAGGATGTCTGACATGATGTGGGCAACGCTCCAACACGGCCAGGTGGATAATCCTGCCGTCGCTCCAGCTGGACTCACCTTTGTCAAGATGCAGATGCATCAGGTTATCAGCCAGACTTAACTGAACCAGATAGATGTTTCTTGACTTGCAATGACTTAGCAGTTCGCACAGACGCTCTGATTCATTCAGCCATTATTCTCATGCAGGCAACATGGGGATCGACTCCACCTTGCATCATCTATCATTTTGTTCTTGTATCCTTGTCATTTCCTGTCTTATAAGTCACTTATAGAATAAAAATGAATTGGCTATATTGTAGAGATTGGGGCTAGTTGTTACACTGTTTACTTAAAAACTTAATACAGTAAATTTTAAATTTTTAAACCAATTTTCTACATAGGCACTTACATCAATGTATTTCCAAGGTTTTGAACATTTCCACTATTAAAGCTTATGAGCGAAAAAAAAGATACAGTTAATTTAATACGGATCTTTCCTATCGTCTTATTAGAGGGGCATGTTGTTACACTACAACAGGGATGTTTTCAGAAAGAGAACCAAACTTATATTGACTATTTTAAGCATTTCATTTAAATCTAAACATGCAGTAAAACAACTTATTTGCATTGCATTTGAAAACAATTAAAACTATTCAAAATATTTAAACGATTTTAAATAAAGTGTTTTTATGTGCATATTCACATACTGTACATTAAAGTCTTTGCTAAAAATATTTCAAACATTTCCACCATTAATGCTTAAAGAGTTAGTTATTTAACACACTTACACTGTAAAAATTACAATAAGTTATGACAACACATGTTTTTAAATTGCTTTAACTCGTCAAAATAAGTCAAGCAATTTTTATAATTTATTCAACTAATTTTTTTAAGTCAGTTTAATGTAATTTAAGTTGAAATGACTTAAATTTCCTAGTTGATTGTACTTAAAAAAAGGCAGCAAATGTTTTCTTAAAATGTTCTTTTTACACACACACACACGTAATTTATGAAAAAAAGAACCCTTGTCTTCAAAACACAGTTCAACTTTTGGGTTAATATCTATCTACATTACATAGTTGACTGTTTAATGTATGCCAGTGTGGTTTCATTATGTTCACTTGTAGTTACCCAAAAGAATATGGATGTCTAATGCTTTGCATTCTTCATATACAAACCATTGAGAACTGAATGTATTTGTGAGCACATCATAAATCACTATGAATGTTTTATGGTTTCCTAATCAAGGTTGTAATTATGATAATGCCGCTATAAGCAAGTTACATTATTTCACTTTGTTGAATCACTAATGCTTGCATTCATCAGCGTGTCGTGTTTTAGACTCTTTAGAGTTTGGCAGAGACATGTGGCAATATCTAATTATTCAGTCTAAGAGTGTGTCAGAGACCCTGGAATGCCAAATCAGTCATGCTTGTGTCACTCTGGGGACATCTGCACTACTCTGTCTTTATTTTACTCCATTCAATGCGGTGGATGATGGATTTATGAGCTGCGTGTGTGCTCTCTCGTTCTCTCTCTCTTTCTCAGCTGAGCAGATTGCCTGTGAGACTTCAGGGTCTCTGTCAACCCTGTTCTCTATTCCTCCTTATGCCACCTTGATCAACATTCACAGTTAATCTCAGCATTACTCATGTAGAATCACACTGTGCTTTTCATGAACACATTTGGAAAGGTGACCTTACAGGCCAAACAGTCAAACATGCAATTTCTGACTACTTATTAGTTGTGCATGCTAAGGTAAGCATTACTATTGCTCATATTTATGGATTGAACTAACCCTAAGTTTTACATTCTAGTGGGAAACTCATTCCATGCCAAAGGGTTTTGATTCAAATCATAACCCTGTAGGGTTAGTTGTTTGTGCTACATGAAGGATTTTTCAAATCATGCTGCTTTTTGAGAATTTTGGATTGGGAATGGATTAGGGATTTGAATATCTTAAAGGCTTTTTTTTACTTTAGGCAGTAAGTAACTGCCAAGGAACCACCCTGAACACCTTGTCGACAACTTTTAATGCCCTAACAACCACTCAGAACATGTAGCAACTACAGCAATGCCCTGGAAATACCCAACAAGCACCCTAGCAAACTGAGTTTTGCACAGGAAAATATCACTCACATTTTCTTCAGAAAATATTTAAATCTGTTATTGAACAATAATTGTAAACATGTATTTCATGCACTTAAAATGTATTTTGGACTACTGAAAGTCTTAAAATCAGACTGGTGATGTCAGGAAAATCAGAAATCCCACCATAACATATCGGCTCACAGCATGAACTATTTGTAGCTATTTTGCATTCAGCTGAACATGATCAACGCTGGCACAGAAACATAATCAAAGGACCAAAATGCCTTTGCTTATATTATTTCTGTCTGCATATTTGAAAAATGATGGCAATTATCACATTTCATATATTCGAGACAAACTGCAGCTTGAAACACGCACGGAGGACTAGGCAGATATAAGCTATGATATCTCAAAGAAATAAATAAATTATTTTAGCCAGAACTCCATTTACCTCTGTTTACACAGTTAGCTGTAATTAATCTCCATGACAGCATATGTGCAAAACTTACTAAACCTTCACTTGCCAAAAGCACAATCATTTGTTAGTCTATTATGAAACATATGATGTTGAATGCACTGTTTCTAGACACAGAGCATAGTTAACCACAACCAGGTATTTAAAATAAAATAAAATAAAATAAAATAAAATAAAATAAAATAAAATAAAATAAAATAAATAAAATAAAATAAAAAATGCATGTGCTGCATACATTTTTTAAAATATCAATAAACCTTAAAATCTACTTTCACTTACTTCAAAAATATTGGATTCAGACGTATATATATAAAATAAACGTGTCATATATATATATATATATATATATATAATAACAAATTGTGGTTATGATGAAACAAACAGCCAAACATTAACAGTTTCACTTCAATACCACTTTGTGTTTATGTACAGTGTTTTAAACCCTTCAAGTCTTTTAGCACACTCCTTCATAGATAAATTAACAGTTAGCATTAGCGGAGTGCTAATACACTCATGATTCTCCATCTGCAATACTTCAAATTTTTAAAACAACAGTCAAGCTCTATACATCGTCTGATTATTTAAATGAACAATGCACAATGCACCATAATCAAATAATAAACTTATTGTCTTGGCATCATATACAACCACAAACTCAATAGAAGTGAAACTAGCGACTAGCTTTAATATTCTGCATTGCCAAAGGCTGAATACAATCATGCAATCATTTCACAGACCTTTATTTAGACATAAACAGAACAAAAAACATACTTCATGAATAGCAGAAGCAGAAATTATGCATGAGTGGAAAGAGATGTTTAGTCTTTTAGCTCCTCAGTCAAAGATAATGTCAGAATGCACATGATTCTTGCATACGAATGCTAGAGGCACTGCATTACCTAACATGTAAGTTATCTTGCTTCAAGTTTCTACGGTGTTCATTTACAATATCAGAACATGTATGTCCATGATCATAAAACAGGACAAATGTGGCAATGTTTTAGGTTGGGTATATCACAACAGTTCAGGAATGAAATGTCTGATGAATGCCATTAAAAAGTTTTTGCTCTATCACGTTTGAATAAAATATACCAGCTACATTAAACTCTACCAAAAACCTAATCGATCGTGTTGACGAAGCAAACATGAGATAAAAACACAATTTTCTGAAGCAATCATGTCACTAGCTTGCTTACATGTCTTTTAATGCACTGTGGTAAAAGTTTTTTCAAGGTCAAAACTGCCCAGTCATCATAATTTGTGGGAAAATGTATAAAAGTCGATGGTGTTTTACTGCTACCAGTGTTCATTTCAGCTGGAAACTGCAGTGAATTGTACATACCCTTAAAATAAGTTCCAAAAGGGGGGTTTCGCAGCAATGCCATAGAAGAACCATTTGGTAACGCTTACTTTTTACAGTCCTGTTCCCCATGTACATACTATGTACTTATTATAGTAATTACAATAACTGGGTAATAACTAGGTACTAACCCTGAACCTACCTCTAAACCTAACCTTAACCCATGTACTTATATTATATATAGCCTATATCTACCTTATATTACCCAGTACTTTCTTAGGTAAGTACACTGTAAGTACATTTAAGTTAACGCACTGTAAAATTAAGCGTTATTACCCAGTATTTTCTTAGGTAAGTACACTGTAAGTACACGTAAGTTAACGTACTGTAAAAGGAAGCGTTTGCAACCATTTTTGGCCCCCTAAAGAACTTAGTGACTAAAAAGAACCCTTTTTTTCATAAAGAACAGTGAAGAAGTGTAAAGAACATTTTAACAATCTAAAGAACCTTTTTCACCCAAAAAGAACTTTTTGAACCATTGATGGCAATAAATAACTTTTTTTTTTTAGGTACGTACTATGTATGTTTTTGGAGTTTTACAAAAATGTAAGTTTTTCCAATGAGCCTTGGTTGCTAAATGTAGGCCTAATGTCTTGCCTCTGCAAATACCGATATATGCGATTAAAGTTGAATAATTAGATCAATTGGTCGACGTATCAAGTAATTTGTTTTTGAAATGTTTTATCGATTGACGGCCCCTATATTAACATTTACTGCACTGTAGATAAATGGTGCAATAACATAACCTCAACCTTTCCAATGCATTTATTATTTTCCAGTCCGCACTATTATTATTATATGTTACTTTAGTCAACAAGCATATAGTTGCACAGATTAATCTTATTTTGTGCATGAAACCACACAGTGCTTTATGCCAAACTGAAACAAATTCGTTGGGAAAGAGAAACGTTTGAATGGAAAGCCCTGGGGGCTCTTTTCTTTATCTCATTCAAATGTACGGCACCAACGTGTCTCTAGGGACCCTGGCAGTCCTAAGGCTCAGAACACAACAACAGCGTTATCACAACATCTGTGGAGAGGGGCAGAGAGGGGAGACAGGAGCCATACTATTATGTGAAAGTTAGCAACCTCTTCAGGGCTTGTTTTGCATTTGCCGCTGCAGTTTTCATTGTAAATTGGTATGTGACACATGCAACCCCTGATTTGACCAAACATGATGATTTATCGACACATTCACACATTGGAGGGATCTTCTCTTGGTTTCTTTTTATCTCATACAGCTCATAATAGAGCTTACACGGTTTATCAAACTCAGAGCTCCCATATGTTTGACAGCTGGGTTGCCAGATTGAGGTTATTGATCTTAAATGAACATACTGGGCTTTCATTATATATGGATAGACAGTTAAAGTCACTGTTAGATCTTCATGGTATTCATTAAATTCTAGCTAGAGATGTAAAAAGATGCATCATATTGAGATGTGACAATGAAAACTCATTACACCAATTACAGAATTTAATAAGGGATGTTCCTAAAACTCTCGAGTGGCCTAAACCGACTGGAGTGGTTTATTACTTTTATAAAACAATGGCAAGGACAGTTCAATACAGATTGTAGTATTAACAATTACCGGAATAAACAATTCTCTGCTAACTAACTAAGTGGTTTATCATCACTTCCCAGCAACATAGCAAATTTGAGCATTAAATGGATACTTCACCCAAAAATAAAAACTGTCATCATTTACTCACTGAAGTCAGAGGAAGGAAGGAAGGAAGGAAGGAAGGAAGGAAGGAAGGAAGGAAGGAAGGAAGGAAGGAAGGAAGGAAGGATGAAGGAAGGAAGGATGAAGGAATTATTAAAAATAAAGGTTATTTATTGGTGTCTATGGTTCCATGAAGAAACTTTAACATTCATGGAATCTTTCCATTCCACAAAAGGTTCTTTATAGTGGAAAAAATGCTCTTTAGATGAATAAAATGTTATTTTAAAAATTAAGAATTGTTCACTGAAATCATTCTTCTATCACTGTGAAAACCCCCTTTGGAACCTTTATTTTGAAAGGGATGGTTCACCCAAAAAATAAATAAATAAATAAATAAATAAGTGCTCACAAAAACTATTCTTGTCACTTCATAACATTAAGGTTGAACCACTGTAGTCACATGGACTATTTTAATGATATTTACTACCTTTCTGGACCTTGAAAGTGGAATGACATTGCTGTCTATACGGGAGTCAGAAAGCTCTTGGATTTCATCAAAAATATCTAGATTTGTCTTCTGAAGATGAATAAAGGTCTTACAGGTCTGGAACGACATGAACTATCCCTTTAAGAGCGTAGAAAAAAACAAATGCTCAATTCGGATACATACTACTCTTACTATTACATATCTTTCTATGACATGAAGAGTATAAGTAGTATGCTAGATTTGATAGTATGCAGTTTAACACTGAGTAGTCATTAGTGCAGTTTAAGACCCTAACAGCATCTACTGTCCAGTCAAATGTGAATTAGTCATCTTTTGACACCATCATAAACAAATAGTACTGTACTTACTCTTTCCTTCTTTACTTGCATTACATTGAGTTTGTTTTAAATCTGCTTCCTCTGCTGTGATCTGGCATGAGCTGTTTGCTCTTCATTGTTCTCTGTTGTGATGTATTTTAATGTGCTTCCTGTCTGGGGAATACACATGTAAATTAGCTATCTGCATAACTCCGGTGCAACTCCCAAATTGGTCACGGTCCCTATTAAACAAATTGATGAACAAAAGTAAAACTACAATGCAGCAAGTGTTTCTGACACAGTTTATGTGTGTTTGTGGTGGAGTATGCAGGGCCTTAAGCTCACATTCCAGAAATGATCCTGTTTGCTTGAAGCCTTATGATAGATGTACAGTACGTCTTTATCTGGGAAATTCTAGGGAAACTGCTTGAAGAATTCAGGGTTTTCTTTAAATCATTTCATTTGAATGGGTTTCAGCTGGACTATATCTGAATAAAACAGCTTTTTGAACAAGAATAAATGTGGGGCGGGACTTGATTTTGTCCATCGGGAATTGTTTGGAGTTTGGGTGGTTGTGGTTTGCTATTGGTGGATCCCGTCCTACCGCCAGTAAACACGTCATCGGAGAAGAGAAAAGAGGTTGCTAAATTGTCCATTTTGATTTCATGGTGACTTTAATAGGCCACCGTAGAGAGGTAGTATTCAAATTAGGGTTACTTATATTATATGTATGACAAATTAGTTTCTCGATGACCAATTCAGTTACTTAAAACCCTAAATATGTGGTTACTGCATTGAAAAACAGCAAGGTTGTTATAAAATCATAGCATAAATTTCTACATTATTTCAACCATGACACAATAGTCCAGTATGGATCCAGCCTATTATGAAGACTTCAGATGCCCAACACATATGAAGAGACGGTGCCAACTCCTGCGAAGACTTCAGATGACGCAAACTCTGAATCAACATGCATCAATGCTACATTTTTCTAAATGTCATAATCAAATGTCAAGTATTCATTACTTCAATGAGCTCGTTGTTCATGCCTTAAATTGTTGCATTGTTTAAATTAATACATTTTTAGCTAACTGTGATTTTGTGTATGTACATTCCTGAAATACATAACTTAGACAGTTACCTCTGAAAACAGATCCCTCTAAATTTATAATTGGACTTATAATTATAAATATAATATATAACTTGGTATTATAACTAGAATTTGGTGTGCCATTTAATACATTTACAGTGTCCTTGTTACATGTAGTTACTGTAGTAACTAAATTAAGCATAATTATGTGCAACTTCCCAACTCTATTGGGAAGTGCTTGTATTATTAATCAGTACTTGAATGCATAATAACACTGTAACATGGACACCTTTAAATAAAGTGTGATCGCCTTAAACGTGATGTCATTATAAATGTCACAGAAGGCACAGGGAATATTTTAGAAAAAGAATAGCACAGATTTTTGCATAAATGCCACCCTGAGAATGACCCATGTATACCCGTAAGCCAACAAGTGCACAGTAACTCTACAAGGATCTGTATTTTTACACAGGTAATGTTCAACACATCACTCGCAGTGAGACAAGGGGAAATCTATTTTCAAAATGACACCTGTCATTTACACTCTCCTTCTCTCCTTTCTCTGTCTCTCTCTCACACACACAAACACACTGACAGTCACTTTCTCCTCAGATGAATTATAGATAGATCCAGGGACTCCGCAATAATGCTTTTGTCACATCTATATAACATCTACCACTCTAACGATTTATCTGCTGTTATATACAGCCCGAGCTCAAAGGTTCCCTCTTGACATTTATGTGGAGTGTTATGACTGCTCAGTGCAGAGGGACGTCTCAATAGCAGTGACACTGACTGGAGAGCCAGAGAGCCGAGGGCCCGAGGCCTGCAGATTTGCATGAGACCTTTCCCTGTGTCACCGAAAGATCAGTCTGGCTGCAAACTGTGCCAACAACCATGTGTGCCTGTGTGTCTACGTTTTGGATGCTTAAACTACAATTTTAAAATGTATGAATTTCATTCATAGAGAAACAATACTTTTTTCACAGCTAAGCCATTTTGATACTTCAAGTATAATTTGAGGTGAAAACCTTTGTATCAGTGCACTGCCACCATGACATTATATATATATATATATATATATATATATATATACTTTATTTTAAGGTGTCATTGTTACAGTGTAATTATATATTTAAGTACTGAGTAATATTATTTTTTAACATGTAGGTTAGGGTTGGATTAGGTTTTGGTCGAGGGTTAGTTGCATGAAATTGGATAATTTACTGTTATTACTTTGGTAAGTACATGTAACAAGGACACAGTAAAACAAAGTATATATATATATATATATAAATGTGTGTGTGTGTGTGTGTGTGTGTGTGTGTGTGTGTGTGTGTGTGTGTGTGTGTGTGTGTGTGTGTGTGTGTGTGTGTGTGTGTGTGTGTGTGTGTGTGTGTGTGTGTGTGTGTAATTTACAACCTAAAAAAGTTCTTGCGAAATATTCTGCTCGAAATGTGTACTTGCATCTTTTGCGTTAATGCTTTTTGGGTGGCGCTGTATATCAAGTCCAGGGTCTTCCTAATGTTACTTTTCAAATCCTAAACATTGTTAAATCCAGTTAGTATTGGATAATTAAAAACCAAAAGCACTTACCGAAATCACATATTTTTTTCGCCCTACTTTTGAATTTCAAGGAGGTTGGCACTCTACCACAGCAAAATGCATAATTCATAAAATGCACCTGCTTTTTTTGTCGCTCTCCATTTCTCTCTGTCTGCATATTTGTTTCTATATCGTTTCCATGAAAATGTATTGCAATAATTCTATATCCATAGTGACAGCATGTTTTATTTTGAAGTTGTTCTGCATTTGGGGTCAAGTGGAACCACTTTCTACTGGCTATATGCAACCTCCACACACACACACACACACACACACACACACACACACACACACACACGCACACACACACACACACACACACACACACACACAGAGAGAGAGAGAGAGAGAGAGAGAGAGAGAGAGAGAGACAGAGAGAGAGAGAGAGAGAGAGAGAGAGAGAGAGAGAGAGAGAGAGAGAGAGAGAGAGAGAGAGATGTTTACTGTAATAATAAATGATATTGCTTTAAATAAAGTATCACGTACTTACAGTACAAAGAGAATACAAAGGGAGATGCTGGCGTATGGGTCACAGCATTCTGATGAAATTATGGTTTTATTTGTCTCTTTGCTGTTGGTCAACTGCTTTCCTTTGATGCAAAGCAGATACTTTTGAACTAAACATTATTTCCTGTCATTTTAGGTGCCTATCAAAAGTTTATTGGTCCAAAATTTAAAGTCAACAATCAAAATCGACATAATTTACTGGCCCTAATATAATATAATATAATATAATATAATATAATATAATATAATATAATATAATATAATATAATATAATATAATATAATATAATATAATATAATATAATATTAAAATTGAATACATTCCTGTGAATTTCAGCATCATTGCTGCAGTATTCAGTGCCACGTGATACTTCAGAACTCATTCTATGTCGATTTGCTGCTCAATAAATATTACTTATTATTATTATTACAATGTTACACTTTTTTCTGGAAACTGTGATACTTTTTTTCAGGATTCTTTGATGAAAAGAAAAGAACAGCATTTGAAATAGAAACCTATGTGACTTTACTGTGATACTTTAATTTCTTAAAAAAATAAATAAAATAAAAATAAAAAAGGTAATACATATTATTATTTGTGAATTTTTGCCCTTCATCCACTTGACACAGAGAAGTTAGTATCTAGCCTTCAGGCTAGCCTGCTGTAGAACCCACCACATTTAAACTTTCTAAATGTCAGACTCCGTAAAAATAAAAATGAACTATCAAAGAAAAGGCAAAATATAGAGAAGTAGTAGACGGAAATACTAAATTGCCCAAAATAACATCAAAACATTCCATCAGAACTGAATGAATCAAAAAAGTGTAAAGCGAGTACTGCCTGACAAAAACGATGTGACAAAAAAATACAAGGGATTTCAATTTATTTTTAATGTAACTAAGTAATTGAATTGGACCAATAAAATGTGTATAAAACAGAACAAGTATTTATCATTTGTTTAATTTTCATCATTTTCATCTCTTAGAATTCTGTTTAATCTTAAAGTTTCTCTTTGTATGTAACATATTGTAAAACCACAGTATACCATTCATTTCCAGTTGGCAAAAAGTGGTTCCACCTGACCCCAAACACAGAACCACTTCAAAATAAAACATGCTGTCACTATGGATGGAGAGTGATTGGAATACATTTTCATAGATATGATAGAAACAAATATGTAGACAAAGAGAGATAGAGAAAACAAAAAAGCAGGTGAATGAGAAGATTGCGACGCATCTCAAGCCAGAGTGAGGTTGTCTGGTTTTGTATTTGTAGACAGGCCCTGGATTCATGATGGTGTGATCT
Source organism: Siphateles boraxobius (assembly GCF_051911475.1). NCBI lineage: Eukaryota > Metazoa > Chordata > Actinopteri > Cypriniformes > Leuciscidae > Siphateles > Siphateles boraxobius. The sequence goes on from NW_027509042.1 coordinate 5,468,151, forward strand.
GTATTCACCTCAGAGGAAGAGTTAGTCTCCTTCCTGCTGGAGCAACTGCTTTGGGGTCAGTGAATCCCTTCCACCGCTGCATAACAAAAGCTTGTGTGTGAGATCCTTGTGTTGGAGTGACATCTCTATTTATTTTTTTATCTATTTTTTTACCTTCTTAATTTGAGCCGTGCTGTGAACCACTGTTGTAAGAAATCAAGCGCACTTGTTACGAACCCCCGATTGAAACTTATTCACAAGTGCAGCTGTCATTTCAGAGTCATTAGAGCTTTCATACACTTCATTCTGATTGTCATTGCAGGACTCTCTCTCTTTAATAAGCTTGCCCCGAGCTTTGACAGACAGAGCTGTTTCGTCAGTGTAGCTCTAATGAAGCGTGCTCTTCAAACCCTGTCTGGCTGGAAGTCTTGGTCTATTGTAACTCTTTCTTTATATCAGAATGTATGGACAGTTACAGTGTATGATTGTGCAGCTTATTGAGGAGAGATGTGATAGTACTTTTCAAAGAGATTAGACTTCTGATTTTCAATTTGCAGCTACAATAAGAGTAAAAAAAAATAAAGACTTGTATTGAAGAATGGAAAAAAATATCTATAAAGTCTAGCAATATCTAAAGAAAAATGGATGGGATCAGTAAGCAAACACATAGCATCTCCCTAGAAAACACTCAGAACATCCTAGCAACCATTTAAAACCATTTAGATCAACCTATCAACACCATGGTAACTTAGAACACCATAGCAGCCACTTAGAACACCCTAGCAACACCTTAGAACATCCTAGTAACACCCTAGCAACTATTTAGAACAACATAGCAACACCTTGTAACAACCTAACTATAACTCAAACCCTTTGAACACCCAAGCAACCATTTTAAACTATGTATAACAACCTAACAACACCATGGCAACTACTTGAGGAGATGTGTGATAGTACTTTTAAGAGATTAAACTTGTGATTTTCAAATGGCAGAAAACAACAAGAGTAAAAAAATTAAGACATTGAAGAATGGAACCAATACATATCTATTAAATATAGCAATATCTAAAAAAAAAAAAAAAACATGGAGGGGATCAGTAAGCAAACACATAGTATCTCCTTGGGAAACACTCAGAACACCCTAGCAACCATTTAAAACTATTTAGATCAACCTAGCAACACTATGGTAACTACTTAGAACACCATAACAACCACTTTGAATTCCCCAGCAAACATTAAGAACAACTTAGCAACCACTTAAAACATTACACCCTGGTGACCATTTAGAACTACCTAGCAGCAACTTGCAACACCCTAGCAAGCAACCACTTGCAACATCCTAGCAACCACTTAAAACACAAAGCAGTTTATTTACAGTTACTTCTGATGTAATTGGATTAAATACTGTATAGACTCTAGAACAATTCTATATAAAACAATAGTGGATTTAACATATAAATTTATCGTCTAATGATTAAATGTACATTTGTGATGTAACCTTTTTTCCTTTAAATAATTTGGTCAGTTCAAGAATAATTTATGCAATTTTATATTATTTTATATAATTGAAAGAATTACAAAAGCAGTTTCATGTCTTTCCTTTTATTGTTCAACTGGTCGAACTTGATATTGGATTTAGAATGTAATTAGTAATAAGTAATGCAATACTTTTTAAAAAAGAGTAATTACAGTAATCTAATTTCACTATTGAAGATGTAATTAGTAGTAATTATGAGTTTTTAGAGCAACTTACCCAACACTGCCTGCAACCACTCAGAGCACTCTAGATACACAACACATTCTCTTAGGGAAAAAAATCAACGAAAACGATTTTTCACTTAATTGCCCAGTTTATATTTTTGAATGGGCAAACTTTTTTTAAAGTACAACTATTCCATATTCTCTCAATTAATATACAGAATGTTTGTACAACTGTATGCATAATAATTGCGAAATCATTTAAAAAGTGCTGTTAAAGAAGCTTTAGATGAATTATAGCATATCGCACCACAGGATTCTGCTGCCTCAGTGGCAACATGCCACATCTAATGGCCTTACGTGAATGTGTGCGTGTGTGCGTACACGTTCAGTAGTATCTGAACCACAGGTCTGTGTGAGCAGGCTTTGAGAGACAGGCAAAAACAGGAAAGACAGGATTATTAATGAAACTGATTCTATCGCTGCAGGGGTGAGCATATGTTATGATAAATAAATGAAATGAATTTAGCTAAATAAATAATGTTGATTGGGGAGATGTCCAGAGAGAGAGAGAGATAAAGAGAGAACAAAAAAGGAGGTGGCCTATAGGCTGATGAGAGCTTTCTGGAGAAGACTGCATGTCCCTGAGGCCTGCAGTATTGGCCCCCTGTGTACTGTCATTAAGAGTGATTAGACCTCCATCAAACAAACAGAGAAAACAACCAATAAAGTCTCATAATGCCAGACTAATTGCAGAGGAGACTTCAAAGGGCTAATGTCTTTCTTGATAGAGAAAACATAAATGAAAGAAGGCCGCCATTGCATGCTTCCTTTAACTTTCTTTACACCTAGGTTCCCACAGCTTTTCAAATATGAATTTGCATGTCTTTTATAGCTGGTTTTGTTTGCTAGAAAAGGTTTTTTTAAAAACACTTTTACAAAGAGGAATTCAATATTTTAGACTTGAGAGTAACCCAGGGATGCTGTGTAAAAACAAATCCAAGACACACACACACACACACACACACACACTTTGCACTTTGTTACAAAGCTGATACAAAAACTGTATAACTTGTTCAATTCAGTGCCTGAGTCGCAGCTTTTAAATGCAAAATATTGTATGCCAAAATACATGAATGCTAAGCATTTTGCCAAAGTGTTAACATAAACAGTTGTGTTTTATATAGCTTCAACAGCATCAAAACAGTATTAATGTAATACATCTAATAATAATGCAGTCAAGATGATCACAAACATTTCTATTACCATACAAAAATTTTTTTTTTTCAGAATGTTTACTTGAATACTTGATATGCTGTTAGTTGAAAACATGCACTGTTTCATTTTCATCGTTACTTATTTCATTTTTGACTGTTTACTAGTCAAGGCTAATTATAAACTTACATGAAGCAATGCTTAGCAATGCTGACAGAATAAAAGGATAACAGCAGGTTGTAGTAAATAAAGGATTGAATTTCCATTTTTTCAGAACAATTCCTTTAAAAGCCCTCTAGGTAGCTCACTAGGTATTGAAACAGAGCGATAGACGCAGAAGGGAACACCTCAGTCGTTCTACACTTCTAGTCCAAGGTGCAAAGCATATTTTGCTGCTCTCTGCCTACATTGAATAATTGATATCCCATGCACTCTTGCTGAGAAAGGAATGAGACAGCAGCATTCAAATAAGTTTTGAGATAAAAGAAAAATTGATTAAAAAAAGATAAGTAAAATTAAAAAGGGAAGACAGAAGCCCTGGGGAACACATTTAGCATATAAATGAACGAGAGAAAGGAAACTTGTCTCCAACTTGTGCATCTATACTGCCTGACTGTATTTCCTCTGGCCCGTGTGACCTGCAGTCATTGATCACATATCACCAGCTCCCACATTCACATCAAACGCTGATCATCACTCTTATCTAGCCTACAATATATATTCTCAATTTTCTTTTCTTATCTGTAATATTCTCTCTTTTATGGTGTTTGAATGAGGCCTATAAACGTTATGGTTTATAGTCCCATACAGACACATGGCAGGCAAGTGTGTTCTGAATGCTTTTTTTTTTTGATAGTTTGATAAGATTATATTTTAGTTTCTATGTAGATTTTTGTGTCTTTACCAGGACTGTCAATTTAATAAGGTAAAATACAGTACGGTAAAATAATTTAATAATAAAGTTAAAGGGACAGTTTACCCAAAAACAAAAATTCTGTCATCATTTACTCACCCTCAAGTTGTTCCAAACTTGTAGGGTTTTCTTTCTTCGGCTGAACACAAAAGAAAATATTTTGAAGAATGTTGGTAACCAAACATTTGATGGACCGCATTGACTTCAATAGCAGACTTCACATAGTAGACTTGCACGTCAAGCGAACATGCTTGAGCTTCCGTTTACTGTACCACAACTGATGTGTGAGTTGATGAATGTTTATATGCTAATAAAAGCCTAAATTCAATCTGTTCATCATATAAAGTGATCGAATCTCTTCAGAAAATTTGGTCAAACCACTCAATTCATATGGATTAGTTTTACGATCCTGAAGAGTCAAAGTGGTAGTTGCGTAGCTGTGGAGGAACAGAAAGCTCTCAGATTTCATCAAAGAGATTTATTTGTGTTCAGAAGATGAACGAAAGTCTTACGGGTTTGGAACGACATGAGGGTGAGTAATTAATGACAGCATTTTCATTTTAAGGTGAACTATCTTTTAACTATTTTTCAAAAAGACCAAAATGTACCAAATTTGTTAAGTAATTGACAATATCTTCAAGTGACATCAACGGTACGTCCTTGGAGGAATCAGACCTCTCAAGGCGTCTCTCAAGCACTTAAGATGTTTTTCATGTTAGTTAAACTATGAACAGATGCCACTAAATCGCTTATTTTGTAGCAGTTGTTTTTGAATTCCTCATTAACCATAAGTAATGTTCACCTTGTTCACAGTGGCTACGCTAGTTCATTGTTCAGCGCTGAATTGGCACGTCAGGTGATCCCCAGCATACAATCCACTGCCAAAGACTTCCGCCAAGACTTCAGCTCTCATCAGCTCTGCTTCCAATTGCCAAGACTGCAGCACACACAGAGCTCAGATCAGGAAGAGGAAAACAGCAAAGAATGATCCTGTTGAAGCCCACACAACAGTCCAAACAAACTCAACCAAACACTTCATCTGACAGACAGAATACAGTAGATGTGAGGGATCAGCTGTGAGATCAAACTAACATTCTTGAGGGCAACATTGAAGGGTTCTGGGGCCTCATTTATAACCGTTGCTTACACACAAAACAGGCCCTGATAGAGGCGTGCGCCACTTCCGACGCATAAGTTGTGATTTATAAAAACAAACTTGAGGGGAAAATTTGCGCAACTGCACACAAACTCTGACCCAAGCGTACAAACGTTTTAGAGATAGAGCAGTTTGGCGAAACTGATGGTGAGCTGGAGTTACATGTCTTTTTGGTAACTTTTAGACAGAAAATTCTAAAGAAAATTACACATAGTATGATTTTACTCGCACAGCGAGTGCGTTGGGCTGTTTAGTGAAACTGGCCATATATAGCCTATCTAACGGCAGCTGAAGTAAAACCGTAAATCTTCATTATGAGTCCTAATCATAAATACAGTCCATGTTCCCAATAACAGTTTAAATAAATAAAAGAATGATTTAAACTATGTTTTACTTCTGAAATAAACATTTAGATTAAATATGCCATTCTCATTAATGGAGTTTAACACTTAAACTACATGAAATCATTAATGAGAAGTTACAACATTTTTTATATTCAATAAATATAAATATTTGTTGTGGAATGCAATATTTTTGAACACTTTTCCTCTGGCATGATGTGTTTTAATGATTTAACTAGAGATAATTGCTTATCATGATAATAGCAGATTGTCTGAGAAAATATTTTCGTGCAAATAATGCACAACAAGGTCTATCTGTTTCCATTAAAAATATAAATCAATTAAAAATACTCCTTGGCCAGTGGAAAAGATTGAGAAAAACTTTCTCCGAAATGTATTTTACACTATTTGATTTATTTATTCAAAAACAAGCCAAGGATAGGCTACTAAATGATTTTTATTAATGTAATGTGACGGCACATCCGTATTTCATATTTTCCTAATGTCTTGTACCATTAAACATGTTATCACGTGGATGAATGATATGCAAATGATATGCAGATGAGGATATGCATTGTAAAACTAGGCATTGTAAGCTCCATATATGGTTATTTCGGGGAGGAGACGCATGTGCGCACAATCTTCCGCTGACTAGGATTGCGTATGCCATTTTTGGCTTTCGGGTGCACATATACTTTTAGTAAGGATCCAACGCACAGTTTTATAAATGAGACCCCTGATCTTTATCTCTGCCAAAGTTCTCTTTGGTATTAGTTTCAACTTCTGATATTCTGATATTCATGTTTGAGGTCAGATCTTTGTTTTTTTTAATCTGACATATCTAATCTCCTACAATATCTAATAATACAAATTATTTGTATTTCTAATAATAAGCTGTTCTTTTGAACTTTCTATTCATCACAAGAATCCCAAAAAACTGCAATGTCAATAGTAATGTCACAGTCATGCCCAGTTTGTTTCAGTTTTCTTGGACTTTCTGTATTGTTTTCATTCACCATGAGTTCCTTTGTTCTAGTTTCCCCCCACTCATCAGTCACCATGGACACTAACACTATCATCACAGCTGTTCCTCCTTTAGTTAATCATCACTGTGTATTTAAGCTCCTGTCTGTGTTCTGTTCAATGTCTGATATTGTGTGTGTTTCATTTGGATGCATCTATTAAACCTATTATACTATCTTCATCTTCATCTTCATCTTCATCGGATCTAAGCATTACAAGTAAGCACTGCAACTTTCTTTTAAATTAATAATTGATGATAATAATAAATGTTTCTTGAGCAACAAATCAGCATATTAGAATGATTCCCATAGTAATGATGCTGAAAATTCAGCGTTGCCTTAGGAATCTATATTTTCTTTAAATGTATTAAAATAGAATAAAATGAAATAATAGTTGACAATATTACTGTTTTTACAGACTTTTGAATGATAGTTTATATTATACAGGCCTACATGAGATTATGAATCCCAGATTTGTAATGTGCTCTTAAAGGGCACCTATTATGCAAATTTCACTTTTACATGCTGTTTGAACATAAATGTGTGTTGGCAGTGTGTGAGCAAAACCACCCTAGAATGATAAAAATGCACCCAGTGTTTTTTTTACAATCTCAATAATTCATATGCACTCTCTCAGAATGAGCTGTTCTAAGATTCAGCTTTTTGTGACGTAGAACATGGGAAAGGGGTTTGATTGACAGTGTGGTTGGTGGTTGGTACCTCCCTCCGTGATCTGATCCTCCATTGTTGTTTCAACGACAGCCGGACCGCTGTTCTGAAGATTTGTGCTGCCTTCTAGAAAATCCCTCCTAAGAAAAATAAGTGTTTTGTTGTGGGCTGTAATACTTCGCATAGTTGTTTGCACTTGCTTCCGACATCAGAGCCACTGAAAACGCAGTGGGTGGATTTTATTTATGAAGGAAATGCGCCTCTTACACTCCCGAAGTACGTTTATGTTTGCTCAAATTATTTTGAGTGACTGTTTTTTGAACGGCGGTCAATTCAAAGCAGGTCTTGCTACAAAATTAATCCTCAAGGGTGGATCGTTGCTTAGTGTTCGCGATCCAACGTCAATTCCTGAAGAAGTGTATTTTATGATTTCTGAGGTAACGTTAATAGTCATCGACAACAAATGTTGTTGTCGTCGTATGATTTATGTAATTTAAACCTTTTAAATAACCACACGTTTTCATATATTTTTTAAGATATTGTTATTGTTATTATCGGTGTTTGTGTTTTCAAACATTTGCGTCAACGTTATCACAGTTTGTGTGTGTCTGTGTGAGTGTTGCACAGCGATGACAACGCAATGAGTTCATAAATGTATAAAAATAACCATTCCGAGACATCCTGGTACATTCTCGATCGTGTTTCTTCAGCCGGAGTCTCTTCGTCATCTGGGTCGGACTCTGGTTCAAACATACGGCTGAATGCCATACACAATTGCGGCTCTATCACTCTCGGCCATTATGGTTCTACCGACTGTTAATTGCCATAGTTATGCAAGTTACGCCCACATCCAGCGGCAGGGTGGGGATTAGCAGCTCATTTGCATTTAAGGTCGTCTGCCTCAAAAAAGCTTGTTTCAAAACAGGCCCCAAAAATGACACATTCAAATGGTTATAATAAATTAACTGGGGGGTATTTTGTGCTGAAACTTCACAAATACATTCTGGGGACACCCAAGACCAATATTACATCTTGTAAAAAGGGCCATAATAGGTGCCCTTTAAGACTTTTGGACACTACAGTATAATTAAATCTATTCAGCTTTGCAATCACAGGAATAAATAGCATTATAATCATAATAATTATTATTATATTAATTATTATATGTATATATTATATAAATTATTATTATTATAATAATAATAATTTATTTCTAATTGAAATCAAATATATTTCAAATATATTTACAAATAGAGTATATTTCAGTAAATAGTGTAAAATATGATTTCATTAATCTTACCATTTTTATGTATATCTCATTTTGCTCTTACTAAATCATATTATATTCATATACAGGACTTGACTTTAAGTTTTTTGTTCACCAGCCACTGTGGCTAGTGGTTTTCCAAAGTTACTAGTCACTCGTACACATTTTCACACACATTGGCCACAATTTTGAAATTGATACCGAAGGGAAGAACTGCCCTATCGATATTTTTAATTTTATCTCATAATTTGGCAGCTGGTATATTAAGCTGCTTTCACTTTAAGACCTGACACACAGACCCATTATACTATGTTTTATATAGCCAATATACTTGTCCTTATGTGCACATACTTTGGGTGTAAGCACAAAATTTGCGGGAATGAGTAAAATCATGCTCAATACACGCAATCCCATTCCGAAATTCAAACCCTGTAACTCCAACAATAATCATTCGGAGCAAATGAAAGCCCCCCAATATGTCATTGTCTTGTAAATGAACAGCCAAAGCACATAAAGTTTTTTAATTGAAAACGGTGTCGTGTATTGTATCAAAAATTAGATTAAAACCCTTTACTGTAAGCCTGGAATTAAAGAGTAAATTTCAGGATTTTGAAAAGAAATTCCTTTTTTCTAGATCACTAATCAAAGAAACAAATTTCTGCTCTCTAGACATCAGCAGTCGCTCAATGACAAACCCATACCTGTTGAGCGTTATATACATCTCTGCTAATTCCCCTATCTCCCATCTCTCAAACAAGACAGTAAAGGAAGTGAAAGCTCAAGGGTTCCTCGAGTTCTTGACATCATGCCACAGTTTTTCCACATCCCTGCTCCCAACCCTGAACCTGCTGCTTCTAAAACTCGAGAGACGGGTTGTTGAGGAAAGCAAGAAACAAACAATAACAACCAGAGGCTGATGAATGGGTCTTGGCATAGGAGCTGGGATCGAAGCGATTGATCCGAACCTAGCTATCTCAGCGGCACTTTTACCCTCTGTCAAACCCCTGCTAGAGGGAGATGGATTTTGTCGGCCAGAGCAGTGGATTAATGGTGGAGAGGTGACAGCTGTGTATGGCGCTTTGGCCATCCCCTCGGGCAGGCAGTGTCTGGACATGTGTGTGTGATGTATCGATAGTTCTTCGAGAGGTAGATTCTTTCTGTGACTTTATTGTGCATTCCTGGATTGACAGCTCCAAGACCTGTAGATTGGGCCATCCCCTGCTTGGCAGAGGATGAACCTGATTTCACCAAGTCTAACATGTTCCTGGATCAACATCTCTGTTCATCCTGGAACAACATCAATCAACCAATCAGATTTTAGGCGAAGTTTACAGTTCATGTCAAGTTTAGGCTTACAACCTTTTACATTAGTGTAATTCCCCTATCATTTCCCTCTTATTTAAGGGATAACTTATGGGTAGGGTTAGGCTTAGAGGTAAGGATAAGGCTAGGACTAAATTTTCAGACTGGAATGTTGTTCCAGGATCTACAAAATAAGTTGATCCAAGAACATGTCTTACTTGGAAAAATCACGGTGACCGTGGCAGAGCCAGTGGTATCCTGCACTGGTACTGCTCTTGTGTGGGCAGGTCAGGTGGTCAAGGTAATTCATCAAATTTGGAGTTCATCAGAAGTTATGCAACCATTTGCTCACCCTCATATTGTTCCAAGCCCATATGACTTCAATTCTAGTTTGGAAGGTTGAAGAATCCAATGGTCGCTCTTTTCTATTAAATGAAAGTCCATCAAGCTTCAAAATGACCAGGAAAAGCACAATAGTGCTTCTGTGCTCCAAGTGTTCTGAAAACACGCACACTACCATTCAAAAGTTTGGGTGAGTATGATATCTTTTAAGGAAATTAATAATTTTAATTGACAAGGATACATTAAAATTGATCAATCGTGACCGTAGACTTTCAAATAAATGCTATTCTTTGAACTTTCAGTTTAAAAAAAAGTCACGAAAATAATGTATCATAGTATCCAGAAAAAAATATTAAGCAGTACAACTGACATTTTCAACATTGATAATGATAAGAAATGTTTCTTGAGCAGCAAATCAGCATATGATTTCTGAAGGATCATGTAGGAAAATGAAGACTGGAGTGATGCTGAAAAATTCAGCTCTGCATCACAGGAATAAATTACATTTTAAAATATATTACAATGGAAACAGCTCATTTTAAATTGTAATAATATTTTACAATATTACAGTTTTTACTGTATTTTTAATCAAATAAATGTAGCCTTGGTGAGCAGACTTCTTTCAAAAGCATTAAATATCTTACTGACCCCAAATTTTTGAACAGTAGGGTATACATTAACAAGTATACATTTTGGAAATGCATTTTAACCAGTACAACAAGGGCAGACAACCTCTTTAAAAAGAATTAAAAAAAAAAAATTAATAAATCATCAGCTCCAGTATTTTTTCCCCATCCTAATTTTTATTCAGAGGGCGCGATACTTTATTCTCAAATATTAGGATTCAAAAGCCCATCTCATGTGAAAAGTACATGACAGAACACTGAAGGTCACAAGCTTAAGAGCTCTGGGGCAAACCATTCATTTCAATTCCTTTGCCAGTGTTCCAAAGTGCCGCATACTCCTCTTTTTTGTTTTGAAACATTCGTTCGGAGGGTGAGGCGAGGTGTCGTTAGCATTCCAGGAGCGTGGCGCTCTCCTCTCCTCTCACTCACTTTCTCGTTCTCTCAACCACCACAGCATCTGCAATTTCTGCAGTGCCACACAAACCATTGCGTTCTCACCCGAAACATTCCCTGTCAGCTCGTGAACACAACAGAGTGCGCGTGCACGTATTCTCACACAGAGTAATGAGGATAAAAATGTAAGCAGACAGCTATGGAATTAACAATACCTCCTGTTTTCACCCCTCTACACTTTCTGAACGCCAGCCCCCATCTTTTGTCCTCTTACGTCTCGCATATTTTGCCTTTCTGATATCTAATTAAATCAAAAACTCTGCACGGTGAGACTTCACTCTTTCCTGTGTTACTTAGGCTACTGTAGCTGATGCCGAGAACACGCATTATGTCACATGAATGAAGATGCTTTGTGAAAAAAGTGTGATTATACTAACAGAGTGTTTAAACCTGTGTCCTCTTCAGTAGTGGATTTGCTTCAAGACTGTTTGAATGCTACCGATCCTGATCTGAATTCTGACTTGAGATGCAGTCCGAATCATAATCACACTGTGTTTGTTCATTCGTTGGCCAAAGGAGAACTGGCTCCTCGGCTGATCCTCGGCTGATCCTGGTTTGTCCCAGGGTTTTTTTTCTCTATTCTGTCACCTGATGGAGTTTGGGTTCCTTGCCACTGTTACCTCTGGTTTTCTTAGTTGGGGACACTTAATATTCAACAGCATTATTGATCTGACTGTACTGACGCTGTTGACTGAGAACTGAACTGAGCTGGACGACGACATAACTGCTTTATAGATAAAATGAACTGATTTAATAATTGATGATCTTTACAATAGAACTGAATCAACACTGAACTGCATAATTTTCCTGTTACCAAACAATCTGAACTGCATAAAGCATAAAACTATATAAATAAAGGTGACTCTACTTGACTTGACTTAAGGTACTTTGTGAAAGTAAACAAATGTCCTTAAAATCACTTAAACTACACAAGCCCAACATTTTACATTGTCTATATATGTTGAGTGTTTCTTTTCTAAATGTCTCATTTCACACACTTGCAGCCAATAACTCATTGCATGACACATTTCTGTCTGCTTTTAGTTCTTTTTTTGTGTTTTAAGGATGTTTTGCAACCTGTCCATTTTGGCATCTACCTGTAGGCTATTGGCCAGATTTTACAAAACGTATGATGATGAATTTGCACCAAAATACTTGGAATGGACACAGGGAATATGACATCAACAACTAAAATATATGGGACGTGATCTTCCTTCCTTTTTAATAGGAGGAAAATCCCTCTTATAATAAAAAATTCATTTTGCTGGTTAGTTGCATTTTATAATTACATTGAGCACTGTTATCCCCCTTAGATGTATGTACGCCACCATTCAAAATATTTTTTTAATATATATATATATCTGAAAGAAAATATCTCTTAAGCTCTTAACCAAGGCTGCATTTATTTGATTAAAAATACAGTAAAAACAGTAGAACTGTGAAATATTACAGTTTAAAATTCCTTTTCTATTTTGATATATTTTTTAAAACATAGTTTATTACTGACCGTGTCAGTGTCTCTTTCGATTAGAATTACAACTTCATTTTCTACTTTAAAGCAGTCTCAAGCGTGTCCATGTATTTTCCCTCGCAGATATCCGACCTCAACAGACTGAACAGAAGAAATGAACCGGAGGATATTTCCACGTCAAAGAAGGCGGAGCCTCAGAGCCACACCTACATGTAACATAATCGCCCCACACCAATGGTAGTTTGAAAGCGTTCACCAGCCAGAGCGAACTTTTCCGGAAAGTTTGCTTTGGCAAACTGTTTTAATCTCCCGAAATGAACACAAAACAAACTTAATTTTGGCCTATTTTGTCTTAAATTATACTTGAAGCATATCGGTTCCTTAAGGCTCCACAATAAACTCATGGCAAAGTTATTTTTTGTTCTTTGCTTAGGGGTAAAAAGAAGTTGAAAATATGAGACCAGCGATATACTGTTAGCGAACATCTGACGCCTTCCACACTTCTGAGAGCGACGGTTCGATGAATATGTACTGCGCGCTTTCCTCTCAATGACAAAATAGACATGCAACAAAATATAAAAAACAGCAAGCATTTTATAAAGAAAACATCTGATCATGGCAATGTGGACATGTTTGCATGAGCTCTGCAATTCGGCACTCTAGTAAGGTCATATAACGTTTATTTATATGGCACTTAATAGATTGCTTAAAACCAAGCAGCTATACCTTATTAAACATGAAGTTGTACTTCTGATGAAACGATACACTGACACCGTTTCATTTTCTACTATAAAGCAGCTCTCCAATGTTCATGTTTTCACTCACGGATTTCTGACCTTGACGGACTGAACAAAAGAAATGAACCGGAGAAGATTTCCATGTGAAAGAAGGCGGAGCCTCTGCATACACCAACCTATTACGTATTCTCAACACTTTGGCAAGCTGTTTCGAACTCCCAAAACGAACTCCAAACTAACTTTGTTTTGGCCTGATTTTGTTCGAAATGACGTCACATCAGTTTGTTCTTCGATTTCGCTTGAAGTATATATGGGCCTTTAATTGGACAAACTGGTATGCAGCCTTACACATTAAACTAAAGGTACTAAAGGTGTCACATCACTGCATATGCATTCCCAATATAAAGTTCAGAAAGTCGCTGCCACTGCACAAGTGTGCAAAGAGCAACAGGGAAAATGAGTAAAAAGACAGAAAATGGAGGAATCAAGTGATTTCTGAGCAAAGGGGACGTCGGGAGTGGGAAAGGAGACGGATTGTTTTCTGTTCTCCGGAGCTGCATGAGAACTAAAGGAGACTTTTTTCCCCTGTCCTCAACTGGCCTATTCATCTGTGTCACAGCCCGACGCAGATGTGAGAGGGGAAAAGAGAGAAAAGAGTTCATTTTAAGCGGCTCTCAGCGAGGAAACTCTGTATCTCAGAGCTCATCAATCTAATCTATTATCCTGCTTACTCCGAGCCGGTTATCGGAGAAATACAATCTCCTGATGAAATAAAAAAGTGTCTTTTCTGCCCACTCAACCTTTTCCATGTCACGCACGAAGGCCGTGTTGCCGTACGAGTCCCTTTTATCTCTTCTATGTTCTCTCATGTTTTTTATTTCTTCTATGTTCTCTCATGAATGTTTTTTTTATATAACGTAATGGTTATATATTTTATACTGCATTTTTCTTATATTCAATCACACAAAATCAGCATATTACATTGACATCCAAATAAATATATTTTGTATGGTGTTCAAGGCATTTTGCTGCTTTAGCTCTATGCCAGCGACAAATAAAAAAAAACAATGCTTTCGAACCACTTTTATGCTGCAGTGCCACACTGTCCATTTACACAGATATGTGAATAGTCTTGAGTTTAATGGCTGTGCTTTGGAAGAGCGTACTTCAGCAAGTCAATCAGAAGAAGTAATTGCGTCTAATAGGTGCGTCTCGTCGCTCGGCCCGAGAGATTTCTCTGCTCTCTGATCGCTGCCAAACCTCTGACGACCTGTCGTCTCTCATGAGTCCTCTGTCACCAAAAATAAATTGCCTGCTCACTGAACGGGTCACAACAACAAGCGATGTCATTACTTTCACGGCAATTGATCACACCTTCGGAGAGAAAAGTCAATAGTCAACATAATTGTTAGTGGTGTTGAGCCTCACATTGAAGAGGTCTGGTTTGTAATGCATGCAGCTCATCTTGCGACCCTCCTTTCAGGTGAAGTTGAGCTAGTTTTTGAGGATCAGACTAAAGGAACTTAATTCTGTGAGGGGTCCTGTATGTGCCGAAATTAGCAAGTAAGTGCTTAAAGCCAGAAAAACATAGCCTAACAGTGTGTCTGGTGTCCTAACCAGATATGACGTGATAAAGCAACAAGAAATCGTTTATTTTTTATTTTTCCTCTCGCATAAACCTGAATTTGTTTTCTAATTATCTGCTACCACAACCAACGGTCCGATGAGGACATTTTGTTACATGGTTTCCATTTTGGCAGAGGCTATGTGTAAAAAAAAAAAATGAATCAAAATGAAATAAAAGTACTATGCTATTTGCAAAATAGGTAGAATTTCTGAGAAATGGTGCAGAGATACTGAAAATAGCCTTTGCTAACAGTTGGCTATAATGCTGCAGGGATGATGCGTTTTTGTAGACCAAAACCCAGAAACTAGTTCGCATTTTAGCACTTCCGGTTCCATCGGAAGTTAATTGGTTTTTTGAATGTGTTTTTGGTTAAATGCTTGAAATAAGGACTGCAGTGAAAAAGCTCAAGAGATTTTCACTTTTATTCAATGATATAAAATACACAAGAAATACCCTCTTTTGATTTTATTAAACCTTTTTTTACTTGTCTTGTAAAATGGTTTGCTTTCAAGTGGCTAAATGGAACCGCAGAGGCATTCTGGGACATTAAACGTCAACAGCTCACTAGTGCACTTCCACAGCTTCGTTCTGTTTATAATCACAAGCTTTCAAACTACTATAACTTTAACTTTCAGGGAAAATGTTTTTAAACAAAGACTGAAAGAGATGTCAGATGGTGATGTTGAAGTCATCTGACCGTGGCGTAGTTCGCTTATAATACTTTAGCTTTTGACTTCTGCCGATTGTATTTACGATTGAAATCTGGGTCAACGTTTTCACGAACAAATTATTCATCAATACCTTTAGTTCAAAAATTGATTCTAAATTACAAAAAAACAATTAACAACGAAAAAACAACACGTATGCAAAACTACATACTCTTGTTGGCCTTATAAACATGTTAAGATGAGATTTTAAACATGTAGATATTAAATAGGCTATATCTCACCATATATAGGCCTATCAGTAAAGGAGTGAGAAAAGGTGTTATAGCTCAAGTTGTGAGGTAGCTCTGCAAACGGAGACACAGATACACGTGCAGCTGGCTAATCTGAGGTCTGTAATGTCTGAATAAAAGGTGTTTAATGGGTTTTCAACTTGTTTTGATGACGTCACCTCTTCCTACACTGATCTCGGGCTAGAGAGTCTTTAGAGAGTGTCATGGTTGCAGAGAGTGTCAAAAGAAAAGGGTGTGCAAAATGCCCTTATATGGACATGGCTTGGTCGTGTTTTATGTATATTACGTACCTCATTTAGAATACTCAGAATTCATCAACATTAGAATGAGGTTAAGAACAAATTCATGTGCGTACACACGTGTTGTGAATTAGGTGGAAAGTTTTCGTGAGAAGTTCAAATGTACATATAAATATGAATAGTGTACGCAATTATTAGTAAATGAGACCCATTGCCTTCAATTTTTGTGGTGCTGCTCTGTAGCTCCGCCTACAGTAAAATCTCATTGGTTCAAAGTTAACTGCTCTAGGTAACTGATACAAAATATAAGTTTTTGATTGGCTGTGATTTATTAATTGAAACAGAGTGTTGATATATTAACTACAATTCATTTTGTAATATAATATAATATAATATAATATATTGAAATTATCCTGAGGCCCCCCAAGTTGAGAGCCACTGTGTTAGTTGTCATGTGACAGGTGGCGTTTTAATGACTATAGTATGCCAAGATTGCGGTAAGTAGCTATATGATGCAGTGGGTTACATAAAGGCCTACACTGTTGCTAAGCTATATACGTATGTATATATATATACACACACAAGTTTTGTACAACATTCAAATGGTGACATTTAAACTGTTTTCACTGATTCCATTGCATTTAGTCTTGATACCGCATAATATGATGCAAGGTGTACCTCAGTGTCCCGGTCACCACTGCCATACACACACCCCCTCGCACTACCTCTGATAAAAAGTTGTTTTTTCCTGTGTCCATCTGTTCTGCTGTGAATATACATATATTTGTGCAAACCGCCATTTGGCCTTTCCTCATAGTCACAAATGCATCACAGCTAATTAATGAGTTACGTTGCGAGCGCAAATCGATCTCCGCAAAGGGTCTAATGGGAAATTAAAAATGGTTACCGATACTGAATCGTGCCAAGCAAGAGTGAGCTGCTGCCACAGCCATTTTTAGAAAACCTCAAAGACACACAAATACACCCACACACACACTCACACACACTAAAAAACACCTCGCTCTTCCTCTCTCTATCTTTTTACAAACAGACATACACACACTTACTCTTTTCTTCTGTCTATGTCGTCCCACAGGATGTGATTAGATACAGCAGCAGCCATTCGGCAGTGTGGGATCCCAGTCTGGTCACATAGATTTGAGACTTTGAAGGCACATATATCATTTTTCCTGCAGGCCTCCACAGCCCTGGCTTCCAGTCATTATAGAGCTCCTGTCATATGCTTCAGTCTGATAAACTGAATGTCACATGGGTACCGTGAAAACACAATCCACATATACTAGTAATCATCATTTGGATCACGTTGATATTTGACATTATGAGCAAATATCTGATTTAATGAGTGATTGGGTCATTATAGAAAAGAAAAGAAGGATGAGGGGGATTCTAGGAGTCAGGGCGGTCATGAACAAGAAGAATAGCACACCTGAAAATTATTCTACAAAATGTATTCTACAAAATGCCAAATGTAGCTATGTCACGCAACATGTTTACCGGCAGTTTTGCATTGTGACTCGTAGGATATCCTGCCTGCGTTTGATTCCTCACTAACAACTGACAGTACAAGGACACTTTCATGCTGAATGTGTTCTAGGCTGAATTGAGGCAGTGTGAGTTAAGGCAAAAATAAGGTAGCAATTCTATTTCTGCTACTTCTCTCTTTGCCTCGCACACAACTTTTATACAAAGATGATAAGCTATTCCACAACATACATTTTAAAACAAGACATTTTTAAATGCGTCAAATGTCAGAACGCCCCTGAATATGTCATTGAAGAACAAATAAATGTTTTAATGTCCAAAAACATGCCATTAATGTATGATATTGTTTTCAGCAGGTTTTTACCTTTTTTTTCCTGGAGGTAACTTTTGAAATATCGCAGATGTCGCATGCACCTGTATGAAGGGTTTGAGACTGTGAAAGTTCTTGTGGTAACATCAGCCGATATGCAGGACATAATTTTTCTGGCTCCAGAGAATTACGCCACATGGCATTCACAGCTCAGGTGATTTTTGCCACGTTTTGGGAATTCTGCACTGAAAAGATGACAGATTTCATATTGTGTTCTTCTGAGGGGAATCTTACAAAAGTTACAAAAGTTTTTGTTAGAAATAAAACTGATTGAATAAAATTTTTGAAAGAAATGTCTCTTATGCTCAACAAAGCTGCATTTTTTTATCAAAAATACAGTAAAAACAGTAATATTATGAAATAGTATTACTATTTCAAATAACTGTTTTCTATTTTAATATCTTTTAAAAATTAATTTATTCCCTGTGGTGCAAAGTTGAATTTTCAGCATCATTCCTCCAGTCTTCAGTGCATGATACTTCAGAAATCATGTGGATTTGCTGCTCAAGAAACATTTCTTATAATTATCAATGTTGAAAATGGTTCAATATTTTTGTGGAATATTTTTTTTCCTCAGGATTCTTTGATGAACAGAATGTTCAAATTAACAGATTTATTTGAAACAGAAATCGTTTGTAACATTCTAAATGTTTTTCTGTCACTTTTGAGCAATTTAATGTGTCCCTGCTGAATAAAATCTTTCTTTAAAATAATCTTACTGACCACAGGCAAACTTTTGAATGGTAGTGAATATATACAGTACATCCATACATCTGTTGACAAAATTATACAACTGAAGGTTTAAAAAGAGTAGCAAATTGTGCATGAAATGAATAGAAACTAGAATGAAGCAGATCTTGCAGTATTTAGTTTTGTCCTCCAAAATTGGTCAAACTCAATTTTCTGAAGGTCAAGAAAATCCTTTCATTAAAAGACTGTTAAAAATGAACAAAAAATGATGCCCTTCAAGCCTGTGTCCTGTGTGCTACACACACACACACACACTATTTTTTTCTGTACAAACAGTATATCCTATTCCATTACACTAACCCTACCTTTAAACCTACCCATCTCAGAAAAATTTCTGCATTTCTACATAAAAAAAAACGAACAAAAAACACTTAGAATGATATACAAGTTATTTTCCTCATGGGACCAAAAATATCCCCACAAAGACAAGGATTTCAGATATTGCCATATTTGTGGGGGCATTTTGTCCCCATAGGGTTTACCAGGACACACACACACACCACCACCAACAACAAGGCTACAGTTTCAAACAGCACAGAGCAAGTGTGTCCAACATTTCTCCTTACATCATAAAAAACCTGTCAACTGGCTCTCTCATTGTCAACCTGTCAATCTGACATTATGTCCACTGAGTTTTCACTGCCATTTTTTGCAGAATTAGGTGGCATTGTGAATTCTTCTCACCCTTATTTAACCCGTGCCTTCATAGGTATTAGATGCCATGTGCATTAGCTTTGGACTTTTATGACATTCATGAACACACAGATGGTCCACAGTTTTCAGCTAGTGCTGCTAGGGATGAAAATGCCTTTTCCTTGAATTATTCACATCCCTAAATGAGCTAACAACCTCAGCAGAGAGTGCAGTGATAAGAGCAGAGAGAAATGGTGTTAGGTTTAAATTCAGATGCCTATTCTTAGAGAGTTCTGGGACCACAATACACATTTAGTTTGTTTCATTTAGCAGGCAGCTTCAAACTGACAAAGCCATGTCAGCGGCGTCTACGGTTGTCGTTGTGGAGCTAGTGCGCCACTTTTGCTTTGTTCCCAAATTGGAATCGTGTGCTTCCATTTAGATAATCATGTAAAAATATCTTTCCGTGAGTAAAGCACACATAGAGGGAGATCTGTCAAAACATGACACATTTTCTTGCTGATTTTATACTGCCGGTGGCACTTAACTGTTTGCTAGGAACATAAACTTGATGGGAGATGGGTCTCCTAATGTAAATTTACATACAAAATATAAGTAGTAGGCCAGTTTTGAACTGCTGAAACGAGTCATCAGTGATTACAGTCTCACTTCCTGTTATATATACCGTAACAAATTTACTTAATGGTAGCCTATGGTCTTCATTGACTGCTCGTGAACAACGTCTACTCTCTCAAACACTGTAGTTGTAGCTGAGGCCTAGAAGAGTTTGGTTTGTGTTGTTGACATGTCGAGAATATGCTGTTTTTAGTGCTGAATCCACTTTGCATTTGACCTTGGATGCATGTAAATCTATTGTAGATTACCTCCAAAAATTATGAACCTTTAAAATAGCATAATAGAGAGACTTTAAATGATTTTAAAAAGGTGTATTTTTTTTACAGAGGAAAACAGTATTTATTTCAAGATGGATAGATCAAGACAGATTTTCATATGACTTAATAATGACCATGGCACAATTTGAAAAATAACCACGTTTTGTAGGATTTTGGCAGTTTAAAAGATTAGATGTATTATTCAAATTTTTGAAATTAACTAGCCTGGTTAAAACCAGACCCTTCTCAGTCGTAACTGAGTTAGGGTCTGGGGAAGGTTCATTCACAGCTCATTTCCAAAGGGGCGTCACCAACGGACATCGCTCAAATGCCTATGGGCGAAAATGGATAGACCTAAAACCAATCAGATCAATCGTCATCTTGTAAAACCAGCCTCAACGTGTGTGATTGGTGCCTCGATTTGGAAAGATTGGAAATGAGCTTGAATGGGTTCTTCGCCAGATTAACTTGCAGAGCAAATCTAAATTTCGTCTGGGGTTTCCCAGGCTAAAAATTAACCTAATCCATCTCAAATAAAGCAGCATAGTTAAGGCCATGATAGGAGAGTCTTCATGACTTCATTATGTTATCCTTTGTGATTTAAAAATAAATTAAAAGTAGTAGTATGAAAAAATAACAAAAAATGCATATTAATATGCTTTTATATAAATATTTAAATTTATTACATTTTTATAGAAAAAATTATATAAATATATATTAAATATAAAGTTAACACTTAACAATAAGGTTTCACTTGTTAACATAACAATGAACTTTTTGTTTTTTTGTTTTACATTTCTAGGCTGGAGTAGACCAGAAACCAGATGTGCCAGATGTTGCAGATATTGGTGTAATTGATTTCCATTGACTGACATGCTGGTGAAAATTCATTAGACCTCAATTTTGATTGTACTGTTTTTTAATATCCCCAATTAGTGGCAAACTGGTACTAAAATAAGCCTACGTTATGACAACATCAAGTCAATAATAGTATTGTGGTTTTGTGGTGGAGAAAGATTCTGTAATGACACAAACCCAATGTCACAACAAGAAAAACATCATGTTGATGAGGAGGAGGTGCCAGCAGTGTTTGCCGCTCCAGGCATTGGATTCTCATCTGCTAATTACCCATGAATGTTAACAGCCATCCCCTTCCCTGCACCAAGGGCCCTGGGCTTAAGGAGAAACCCACCCTGCACTCCGTACCTCTGCTGGCACTCGTCTGGTCCCACACAGATGGAGGGGTGTGCCCTCTGGTAACTGGAGACAGCATATGAGACATGGATGACCAGGTCTCTCGCAAGAAGGCAGCAGTGGGCATTTGGGTACTGCACTACAACACATAATTAGTGAGGAGCATCTGTTCTAGAAGGTTCCTCCAAACTCAGAGGGCTAGGAGAGCTTGAGTAAGCCTCTGGCCTTCGGTGGGTGCCATAGCCTTTATTGCTTTGGATGATGAATTGCGGCGTGTTGCCTGTTGAGGGACTTAACGGTGATTATGGTAACGAATACAGATCAAGTACGTTCTGCGGTATGTTGCGACACTTGCATTATGCTGAGTGAAACTGAGGCACGAATCGAAAGGGGTTTGATTCAGTGTCAGTGTGTTGTGCATCTCAGCAGAACTAACAAAATAATTTTAGATATGAATGAGCCAGAGCTAAGAAGAATAGAATAGAATAGAATAGAATAGAATAGAATAGAATAGAATAGAATAGAATAGAATAGAATAGAATAGAATAGAAAAGAATAGAATAGAATAGAATATAAATTCAACACAGGTAAAGTATTCTTGTAAATGAATGTACCGATCTATCTTTGTTGCTAAATTGTCAACTGATTATCCATTCATCCATCCATCCATCTTTTAAAAGTAGTTTCTTTATGTACAAAAAAATGATTGCACATTAAGAACACATTTGGATAATTTGAACAATATTTTATTTCATCCATCCATCCATCCATCATTTTCAACATAAAATACTGTATATATTAAACAATTATTAAAGCAGTTATTTTTGATAAATCCTGAAAAATCCTATCCATCCACAAATCTTTAAGTGCTTTAATCCTACAAAGGCTTTTCAGGAATTTTTCAGGCCAACATTGAAAGTTTGTCTTGAAAAATTACAGATTCCATTTCTATGAATTAATTTTTTTGTATTCTACTTCCTTATATTAAATTTCAAATTGCAGCTCTGCATCATGTTTGCTATCTCATTTCAAATCCAGAAACTGATATGGAATCTAAAAAGGCATTTTCAATTAAATTCTGAATGCCACACACTGCTGCACTCCTTTTATATTCCACGAAAGAAAATATTGTCTTAGAAGGTCATATCATTGGTATATTGATGAAGCAAAAGCTCAAAGATGCATCAAACGCAAATATATATATATATATATATATATATATATATATATATATATATATATATATATATATATATAATGTATTGAAAAATAAGATGCAGAGATGAGTGTCATTAATGATAATGTAAACTTTACATGTTTGACAGTCATCAAAAAGTACTCTCATCACAGCGTTTCGTCCTTCCTCGCATCAACATCCTCTCTTGAGGGAGCTTTATAATGAGAGAGTTGTCGAAAGAGAGCACTCACCTTTCCTGCCAACTCATCAGCCTTCCTATCAATGTTCTGACCCAACTTATGGAAACTTGCCCATTAGGCAAAATTGTCTCTCTCCCCAAGAAGCTATTTACCACAGCAGAAGAAATAAATAAATAAATAAATAAATGTGCACATATTAAGAAATGGGGCCAAGGAGAAAGAAGCTGTTAGGAAGCCATCAAATAGTCATTCTATGCGTACCCCTCTCTCTCTCTCTCTCTCTCTCTCTCTCTCTCTCTCTCTCTCTCTCTCTCTCTCTCTCTCTCTCTCTCTCTCTCTCTCTCTCTCTCTCTCTCTCTCTCTCTCTCTCTCTCTCTCTCTCTCTCTCTCTCTCTCTCTCTCTCTCTCTCTCTCTCTCTCTCTCTCTCTCTCTCTGAGCAGATAGGTAGCAACTCATTCCAGCACCAGCTCCCATTAACCTGTTCACAGGTTGCAAAAGAAAGGAGGCATTTTTTCTCCCTCCTCTCAGACACTCCATCTCTCCTCCTCATTCGCGTTTTCGCTCTCCATCTCTTTTGGTAAGAATCACAAAAGATAATTTCCTTTTCAAATGACTGCAGCCCCCTCAGCTGACCCCTGGGCATTGAGGCGATGCAGAGAGAGAGTGGAGAATGAGGGTCTGAGGATAACTTCCTCAGGCAAACCTCACAAAACACTGCATTCATTACCGACGGAAATAAGGCTGATAGGAAAGAATCGAGGAGAAAGGGTATTTGGAGGCATGCGAGTGTTATGTTCGCAAACAATATTTGACAGCTGGTGTGGCGTGCACATAAACGGGGCAAAAATGTACATCTTATTAGAGACTGGCTGCTCGCTCGAAGGACACTAAACCTGCTCACCTGATGGTAAACAGTGCACTACTGTTTGCCAAGCTACAAGCTGCATTTATTTAAAGCAGGGTCTCACAAATGTTTTTTAAAACAAGAACCCCTTTCCTTCCCCTTAAACTGATCGTGGACCAGTGGCCTATACCATGAAGCCGGTTTAGGTAGATAGCCAGGTACAAGATGTTTCAGTTTAGTTTGCACCAAACCTAGGCTTTAGGCACCATGAAAAGTGACTCGGCTTTTAGCGACTATACATTTGTCCAAGTCTCTGTATTCCTATATATATATTATCAACTATATAAACTAACTTCACAATATTTATATACAGTAGTCAACATTAGAAATGGATCAAAAAAGTTCATCAAAGTTGTCCCAAGTCAAGAACGGGTATTGTTCAAAATGTATGTATAACTTTGATGAAAGGTTTTGATCCACTTCAAATGTTGACTACTGTACTTCATATTCTTCGATCTCTTAATCTTCGAGAGAAGAGAAAAAATAATCTTGCTAATTCACTTGTGAGAAGTGAATTGAAATTTCTGTATATTTCAAGACATGCAATTAGCAGTTCGCTACTGATGTCACACTATCATGTGCACACGCTCCCTGAACTCAGGATCAGAGTCTGGGTTGACAGAGAAAGTTGATGATCAGAATCATAGTACCAAAGTCTGATGGAAATGGTTTGGTTTTGTCAACTTCCTGTAACCCTGAGTTTGTTTATCTACCATCATGCTACAGGACCCAGTTCATGAGATACTGTATTTGTATTGACAACAAACCACTTAATGCCCTTTTTCTGTGTTGCACTGTGCTGGTTAAACTATATTTTGTTCTCTCCTGTACATTTGTAAAAACAATAAAGATTGAAGCTTTAATCAGTTAGTCCTCAAGGCTGACCTGTGCAAAAGGAGAGAAGTTACAAAATCCATTCTGGGCTTTTTTCACCAACAAAGAAAAGAAGTCCTTTACTAGATTTTCTAAAGGCTGTAAACAATAAAAAGTTGCATTTGGTTTAAGAGATTTCTGAAACAAGTCTGAGAGGGAAAAAAGAGTTTTAAAACAACCTCCCTGAGTTACTGCAAAATAACACGCAGAGGAGTCAGATGAGGTTTCAGGTGGAGACGAAAACTTTAATAAAAGTTCTGTCTCTCTCTAGAGAATCCTATTTGGCTTGAAGTCATAGCAAAGTAGCCCTTGAAACAGCCCTCTTCACGACAAACAGCACATGCAACTAAATTGCAAATGAATTCACCCAAAACCAAGTTACAACATACAATGTGAAGATGAAAGCTATCTGGATGTTGAGCAATTAGATCAATGTGACGCCAAATTTCTCAGGTGCGACTTTTTACCCAGTTTGACTCGAGTATTTTCTGGATCCAATGCTTTTTTATTAAGCTCCGTCAGGTTTCATTACTAACTGGAAAATCTAATTTCCTTCTGTGTATCTGACAGTATTTCAAACTAATTCATCTTGTCAAGGTGCAGACTTGACAAGCCCACCAGATGGTGTTTGTGTAAGATGAAACCCTGCTACTTGCCCACCAGGTTCTTAAAGGGCACCATTACCTCTTTGAGATTGCCGTTGCCTCCTTGTTACAGTTGTCTCCCCATCTCATTTCATGCCTCAAAGCAAATCTTCTATGCTTCACTGATGCCAGTAGAAGAAAAACAAAAATAAAGTGTTGTTGGATTGTTCTAGATATCTCAAAATATACCATGTACTATTTTTTAAACTTAAAGACGGTTTGTGAGATCCAGTGTTATATATAGCAGTGGCATAAAGCCAAGATGGCAACAAAGTTCAGTAGTGCTTGTCCATGTAAAAGTCACCACTAAAGTATTCCGAAAAGTTTTTCATACATTCATACATTCATATAAAACAGTTGCTAGGGTGTTCTACATGGTTACTTACTGGTGTAACAGAGGTCAGCTAGTGAATTAGCGAATTGTTAGTGCGTCCGCCTCCCATGCTGGAGATGCTGGTTCGAGTCCTGCTCATAGTGGGGCGTGTTGGACCGGAGGGGTTATATTGGTGCCGTGATCCGGATGGGAGTGAGGTTTAGGGGGGTGAGTAACAGAGCGGGCTAGTGAGAGCTGTGCAGGTAAAGCTCACTTCCTTGATATCAAGAGGCACACTAGCGACTGCAGTCTTTAGCGTCTTTGTAAGCACATCTGCTTCCCACGCCGGAGACGCAGGTTCGAGTCCCGCTCGGAGTTGGGTGAGTAAGGCAAGGCAAGTTTATTTATATAGCACATTTCATACACAATGGTAATTCAAAGTGCTTTACATAGAAGAAATTAAAATAATCAAAAGAAATCAGAATAATTAAAACAGTTTAGAATAAAAGATAAAATACAGAAATCAGAATAATTAAAACATAAAATAAAATACAGTGCAAACAGTCGGACGAACAGTGGCACAGTGCTCATTCAGTAAATGCACAGTTAAACAGAAGTGTTTTGAGTCTGGATTTGAATGTGACTACTGTAGGAGCACATCTCTCCTGGAAGCTGGTTCCAGCTGCGGCTGGCATAGTAGCTAAAAGCAGACTCGCCATGCTTAGAGTGAACCCTTGGTATTTCTAGCCGATGTGATCCTAATGATCTGAGTGATCTGTTGGGTTTATATTCACTGAGCATATCTGCAATGTATTGAGGTCCTAGGCCATTGAATGATTTATATACCAGTAATAATACTTTAAAATCAATCCTAAATGTAACTGGCAGCCAGTGTAAAGACCTGAGGACTGGTGTGATGTGTTCATATTTTCTGGTTCTGCTCAGAATCCTAGCAGCAGCGTTCTGTATGAGCTGCAACTGTCTTATGGTCTTTTTGGGAAGGCCAGTGAGAAGTCCATTACAATAATCCACCCTACTGGTGATGAAAGCATGCACAAGTTTTTCTAAGTCTTGACTGGAAACAAAGCATCTAATTCTTGCAATATTTTTCAGGTGATAATATGCTGATTTAGTTATTGCTTTGACATGACTACTGAAACTAAGGTCTGACTCCAGAGACACACCCAGATTCCTGACTTGATTCTTAGTTGTTTGACCCCTAGACTGAAGGTATGCGTTCACCTTGAGAACTTCATCTTTGTTTCCAAACACAATGACTTCAGTTTTGTCTTTGTTTAACTGAAGAAAGTTTTGGCACATCCAATTGTTTACTTCATCAATGCATTGGCAAAGGGAGTCAATGGGGCTGTAATCGTTAGGCGATAGGGATAAGTAGAGCTGTGTGTCGTCTGCATAGCTATGGTAAGCGATTTGGTTCTTTCTCATTATTTGGCTCATTGGGAGCATGTACAGGTTAAATAGGAGTGGCGCAAGAATTGAGCCTTGAGGGACTCCGCATGTCATGGATGTCCACTCAGACTTATGGTCTCCTATACTCACATAATAACCTCTGCCTCCTAAGTATGACCTGAACCATTTTAGGACTATCCCGGAAAGCCCGACCCAGTTTTCCAGCCTGTCAAGAAGTATTTTGTGATCGACAGTGTCAAATGCAGCACTGAGGTCGAGTAGTACCAGCACTGATAATTTGCCTGTATCAGTATTTAAGCGAATATCATTTATTATCTTTATGAGCGCGGTCTCTGTACTGTGGTGCGGTCGGAAACCAGATTGAAAATGGTCAAAGTATCCATTCGAGCTTAAGAATTTGTTCAGCTGATTGAAGACAACTTTTTCAATGATCTTGCCTATGAAAGGAAGATTTGAGATCGGTCTATAGTTGTTTAATATGGTCTTATCCAGATTGCTCTTTTTCAGGAGGGGCTTGACAACAGCAGTTTTCAGGGAGGTCGGAAAACTCCCAGAGAGAAGTGAGGCATTTACCACTTCTAGGAGATCTGCTTCTAAGCTGTGTAACACATTTTTGAAAAAAGATGTGGGAAGTGCATCAAGGGCGCAGGTTGATGTTTTTAGTTGCTGTACGGTTTCTTCCAAAATTTTGCCATCAATTTCTTCGAAATCAGACATAGTGGCTACTTTCTCAGGCTGTTGTCTGATCTGCCTGACCCCAGCGCAACTCAAGGATGAGCTGATCAACTTTCTGCTATTATTGATTTTCTCAGAGAAGAAAGAAGCAAACTCACTGCACTTTCTCACTGAGAGCATTTCACTGGGAATCTGGCTTGGGGGGTTTGTCAGTCTCTCTACAGTAGCAAAAAGAGTGCGCGTGTTGTTTATATTGCTGTTTATAATATTCGAGAAAAAAGTCTGTCTAGCTTTGCTTAGTTCCTTATTGAAAGCATGGATGCTGTCTTTGTAGATGTTATAATGGACTACAAGTTTTGTCTTCCGCCACATGCGCTCTGCTTTTCTGCATTGTCTTTTCATATTTTGCACTGCTGTTGCAAAGTAGGTCAAAAAAGCCCACTGAACATCATTATTAATCGCTAGAAAATGTACACAAACTAGTGTTGTTACTGTTACCTAGAACTAAACCAATTAAAACAATTTTCGGTAATTGAAATACAGCTGAAATAAAATAAAATATAAGGCAACACTTTTTACTACTAACTATAAGCAACTTTGCATTTGCATGTCAACTATAGATTTTAGCGTATTAGTGAACTGTCTGCTTAATATCTGCTAACACTTTATTTTGATGGTCCCTCCACAGACATTCTGACTATAAGTAACTTTGCAAGTAAATACTAACATATGCTACTAATCCTAATCTAACAGTCCACTAATACAAATGAGAGTTAGTTGACACGTAGCTGCAAAGTTACTTATAGTGAGTAGAATGCCTAAAGTGGACTATCAAAATAAACTGTAACCCAATATACATATTAAATGAAAAACCTAAACATTTCAAAAATTAGAAATGTAGCCTTGGCAACTAATTGAATTTTTTTTAATTTATTTAGAAATAGCAGTTCTGTGAAAAAGGCACATAAGCAGCCATATTTTCATGAACGTACTCAACTGTTGAGACCGTTTAAGTATCAAACACCCATCAACAGATGTCTAACACCTTTATACAGTAAATTGTACAACTTTTTCGACTACATTAGCCTACAAAGAACATAAGGGAACGCTCTGAGGATTCAGATGAATAAAGTGTTTAATATGAATGCATTATTATAGACATAAGGTGAACCACAGAAGCTTTGTTTCAGCACTAATGGGGTTACAAGGTGCAGAGAGGTTAATTCCAGTATCCAAGCCTAGATTTACATCATTGTTTGTAGATTAAAGAGGGCTTTCCAGGGAATGGTCTTCTCATGTTTGCCCTCTCCACCACAAAGCAGCTGAATGTATTGCGGTCTGATTAATCTTAATGAATTATGCAAATGTACGTTATCTCAAGCGATTTCAGAATGTTTCTGTATTGTTTTATTAATGCACTTTTGAATTACTTCGCACAATTACAAAGCTCTCTCTCCTTCCCTCGCGCACGCACCGCAATGTTTCTCATTCAGTCGCGTTGCTTTATTAAAAACTTGTGGCGGTCTCTGGCGAGTTGCGCGCACGAATAAGAAATTAGTCATTACTGTAATTTAATGACTTTAAACCAAACAAGACTGCGGTCTAGATTACTAAGCGTAACCTGAATCCTCCTCCCCTGCATCTCAAGGGTCTGATCTTTGGGAGTATGTCTCCTTAATTTCTACTTAATTAATTATGTTCATCATCACGACTACCCTGTGGTGAGAGTGTGGATTCAATTATGATGGGAAAACTGACATAACAATACAAAAGAAAGCCTTGATGAATGCTCTCGTAGAGGTGCCGAAATTCTGAAAGTTTGCTATTGAAAGAGTGAGCTGAAGTATCTATTTATTACTCAGTGAAGAACTCTTCAGCATATAGGGCTGCTTCAGCACAGGACCTAAATGAGAGCTGTGATTTACTGAGCATGAGTCATTCCATTGATAAGAGAAACATTATCGAAGCTTTTACATATAATTGCATACACGATTCACTTCAAAGCGCACATCAAAAGACAGCAGCAACACTGCTTATCTCCATAAACGTGATATAATGTATAAATCTGAGGATTATGAGGGGATTGGGATAACAATTTGCATGTAGGCAGAAATGCTATAGATGAGGACGGGTTAATTTGGACTATAAAACTACACTGACATGACAGCTCCAATAGATTATATTAGCTGCCTCTTCATGTATCCTTCAAATGACGGCTTGTGCATTTCAATCAGGATGTCCAAGGATTATGAAACATCCAGCGTGTAGCATTCATTCTAATGCGTGATTTCATATTCAAAGCATAATGCTGATATGCTTATCAATGCACTGTCATGCACAGAAGGAAATGCCAACAGACAGCGCTTTTATTAAAGTCGAACTGCAACACACATGCCACTAGTGTCTCTTTGATCTAATGGCTTTTTAGAGAACCTTGCTTTGGCCCTTCTGTGCCATATGTGTGTCCACTTAGGGTGCAGATGACGTGCACATTGTTTGCTTTCTTCACCTTTTGATTATGGATCCATCAATGCATCAACTGACATCAAAAAGTTAATATGTAAATTAGATAATAAATATTAATAAATTGGACTTTGCAAAATGATTTAAAAAAAACGAATTGTTGGCACATTTTGCAACTCTAGTGCAACTCAATAATAGTGACGTTTACATGAGGGGGAAATACTTGAGCACAAACAAAAAGTGTTTTAATTGTATGAACTACTTCTATGGTGTTTTTTGGTCAGATGTGGTGACTATGAACTATATTGTCAGTATATTGTGCCAAAACGTTGAGTGTAGGTTATTTTGCGCTTAGCCATACAAGTTTGACAACAAGAGGGTGCGTAAATAATGACACAAGGTTATTTTTTGGGAGGATTACTCCTTTAAAATCTTCCATGTACCATCTGGTCATCATGTTTGATGAACAACATGCATGCTACATACCTAATCCATGTCCAGTTAGTGCCAAAACCCCATACTTAAGCCACACAATGCGCATGAATGCAATCCTTTCCCGGGATTTCGGAATTGATGGGAAGGTCTGGATGCTACTTTATAAACATGGAATATGATAAACTTCATTTACATAAATCTCTTTCTCTCCAATTTCACATTCATCCCTCTCATCTGGCATCATACAGAGGTCAAGGAGGGAAAAAAACACAGCAAGTGTCCATACATAACTGGCCTTTCCACACCATCCATTAACCTCATTGAGGTTGTTGATCATTATGCAAATCTTTGTCTCAATTACTAGAAATCCTCAGAAGCGACAAACATTTCAAATGAATCTAAATAAAACCTGGCATTTTTAGCACTCTCATAGCACACGCTCTGGCATTCCTCCAATTCCAATACCTTTTGTAATGTGACTGTATTCCTAATGTCCCCATTACCATTCTGATGCAGGTGATGGTGATGAAAGCAGTGGTTGGTGTTAGGTGATGCGACATGAGGCAAACAAACCGATTCCTACCTGTGTCTTCCCTGCCCCCTAATGAGCTCGGACGCCCGTGGACTTTAAGTCACAGCTTGCTCTATAGTGACCGAGCACGCTCCGCATGTAGATAAGGATGCTAGGCGTGATAATTCATAAGGGTTAATTCAGGATCTTCTGGAAATCCTTGTGAATTCTGGGGCTGCTGCGACTGCCCTTGGCCCAGATGGATTAACAGCTGAGAGACGGAGCATGGTAAAGTCTGCTTAATCCTGGTCACTCTATGAGATATCATTGCTGTCCCATATCTGGTACTGTCCTCAGTCTGATAACACTCATTAGACTCCACAGCTGGGCTTATATAACATGGCAGTCTTAACTACACTCTCTGCTAACTGTGTATATTTGAAACATGAAGACACACCTACAGTTTTCTAAAGGCAGGAGTTTTGAGATAAAGAGTCAAGAGATCTCAAAACATGCTGCCTATATGCGTACATACACCAACAAATGCTATATAGTTAAAAATAGTAATTGTAGAAGCTGTTGATGTTGGTGAAGCTTAATTCACTGAAGCTTAGACATTTCCATTACCATTTCCAGAAAGCAAGAGTTAGATGAAGTTGGAAAAAATAGGTAAGTACATGGAAGCCGTTTAAGAAGATTCCTAAATTTATCACTATCAAAAAATATTTATTTTTACAATCTGTGTACAATCAAGAACAAAAAAAATAGTCATCTCTGACATTGCGTCTGAATATGCATACTTCCATACTATATAGTAGGCAAAAAACAGTATGAGGGTAGAGTAGTATGTCCGAATTCATAGAATTCATAAAGCAGTAGGTGAAAAGTATCCGGATGACCTACTACTTCCGGCGAGATACTGAGGGGTGCATTCAACGAACAATTTACTATCCTATGAGGCCACGGGAGAGGATTTGTGAAGCGAGACAACTAACACCATGGGTCACGGATCACATGACAATGACAACATGGAGGATGTAGTAGGCTATATAGAATGGACGCAAAGTGAGTTTCAAACCAAATGTAGTACCAACTATACAGTATAAACAAATAGTACTTTTGCTTTGGATTATTTTGATGAATCAGGACTGAACGATTCCTTCTCAAATTGGACTGAATTGTCCAGATGTTTTTTCAGCCAGTAACTTACTGACTCAACAAACCCAGGAAAGGACAAGACAAAATACAGCAACACTTTATTTTAAGGTGACGTAGTTACACATTACTGCATGTACTTACTATAGTAATAACAATAAATTATACATAATTACAAGTAACTATCCCAAAACCTAACCCTAACATAACTCTATAGTAAGTACATGTAGTTAATATTACTCAGTACTCAGTAAGTGCAATCTAATTACGTTATCTTAAAATAAAGTGTAACCCAAAATACATATATTTGTGCAGTCCATTTTGTGTACAAATCATACACTGAAAAGATCTGACTCAAAAGAACAAATTGTTCACGAATCGGTAATATTGCTACTTTTTTTTCACACTACTTAAAAAAAAAATTGGGTAACACTTTATTTTACAGTGTCCTTGTGTTACATGTAATTACCATAGTAATAACAGTAAATTATGCCTAATTACATGTAATTAACCCTCAATCAAATTCTAATCTGTAATGAGTCGAAGTTTAATGAAACATTTCGCTATTTATAAAAAAAATCATGAAATGCTGCACATGGATTGTTGAATCATTCCCAGACCAAATGAGCCAATTCACTAAAAAGAATCATACTTCTGAACGCCACACCTACAGAAAACACTTTTAGAATCATTTGATTACTACCTCAGTTCAGCCGTAAAGCAAACATTTGGATGGAAAAATACTTTATTATTGTGACACTACTTAAGATGTAGTTTTTAGTCTTGAAGTAAAAGTTTCTAGCCTTGATACTTCGTTATTACTCCACAACACCCTCATGAATATTTCAAACACCTACCATGATTCAAGGGCAAGAAAGGTCTGTGACTTCTCCGTTTCAGAGGACAGACCTTCGTCCTAATGCCATGATCTGCAGCACAATGTCCTGAAAAAACAGTCAAAGTACTCAAAACTTTCACAACACACACACACACACACACACACACACACACACACACACACACACACACACACACACAGACACACACACACACACACACACTCCTAAATGCTTTTATCTCCTAGTCTTGGCTAATGACACATTCTTTCATTTGAAAGCTTGCTCACTGTCTGCAATTAGCTAAACACATTAGTACATTAGTCCATCATTATGAACGCCTGAATGTTGTTTATGCCATGTTCGGAGCTATCCTTTGTGTGACTTACTTGTCAAAGTAAATGACATCTTGACTAACCTCGCAGTGCCCCTCCTTGTTCTACTGTTGATACTGTTAATGGTAAATTAGCCAGACAAAATCGCTGGCAAATGGTATTATGCTAATAGCATTAGCCCTGCCCTAGCAAGTCAGTCTGAAGTGTTCTGTGACAGCTGCATAAGCGCTACGTGATTCACAGACTGAATGCTAATAAAGTGGCGTCTACACACAAATATGTATATCAAAGAAAGAGGCTACATGTCAATTTCAATGTGAACATTAGCATAGTCATGTGACATCTTGATGTTCTTGAAGATTTCATCAAAGTTGACGAATGTGTTAATGGATAATGAAAGATGTCTGATTGTTTATTCTTTTTGTTCTGTTGGTGGGTGGATGTTACATTTAAATGCACTTTCTCTTTTATGGTGGCAAAGTAATCATTCTTCAAAGTTACAACTGGACAAGATTTCCCATAGAGATACTTTTATTTGAGATAATACTGACACTTTGACTCAATATTGGCCACCAAGGCTTTTAAAAACAAACAATAAATCTTTTTGCTATCTTTTTTTTCGCTGCTCCCGTAGACCACTTCAACTTTTCATCCATTATTAATACCTATAATTCTTATCGTTATACTCGGCTCTTGCTCAAGTCCGTTTCAAAATGTAGCAGAGTGCCCCCAAAACCATACCCAAAAATCACACACCTCGCACGGATCAAAAAGTCTGTCCATAGTAGATAGAAGAAAGAAAATACTGGCACCAAAGGATAGGGGGACTGAATATTAGTGCCTCTGGAACATATGATTCAAGTAATAAGTGAACCTTTCAAGTCCACATTCGCTTCAAAAATGTAATCCACTGTTCCGAAATTGCAGAATTGTCTCTGAACTGGTCCACATCTTGATTTTTATGGAATATTTACTTTACATGATGTATGATCTTGTCCAACACTGTTGTAAAACAAAAACGGGAGTTTGGCAAAGCGAAAATACTGTAGAAGAGTGAGGGGGGGGGGGGGGGGGAGAAATACTCCATGTCTTTAAATGGTCCATTCCAAGTGACATTAGTATTCAGAAGTCCAACAACTTGATCCCAATAGTTGTGAAGTAGTTTGAAGTTTATGTATCTTCATTTCCCTTGCTTTGATCAAAAAAATAATAATAATGCTGCAAGTCCCAAATGTATATTGGTCCCAGACTATCGTGTGACCTGAAAAAGAGGAGTCCAAGTTATCATTTCGTAAATGTCTGCATATTATTACAGTAGGGCTGGATTTGATAAATATCAGAGTCAACACTTTTTACCAGAAGATACATTTGCATGGGCTACACAGCTAGGGGAAAAAAACAATTATTTCATAATAAATAATTTAGATTATTAAAAAACATGCAGCTTCAATATTCAATTGAATTGTGTGTGTGTGTGTGTGTGTGTGTGTGTGTGTGTGTGTGTGTGTGTGTGTGTGTGTGTGTGTGTGTGTGTGTGTGTGTGTGTGTGTGTGTGTGTGTGTGTGTGTGTGTGTGTGTGTGTGTGTGTGTGTGTGTGTGTGTGTGTGTGTGTCCCAATCCTACTTTTCAGTCTGTCTGAAATGTTAAATGTGCGGTGTCATCGCTGGACTACATATCACAACACTTCAGTTTATATCATCATAACATAACGACAAC
Source organism: Siphateles boraxobius (assembly GCF_051911475.1). Lineage (NCBI taxonomy): Eukaryota > Metazoa > Chordata > Actinopteri > Cypriniformes > Leuciscidae > Siphateles > Siphateles boraxobius. The sequence goes on from NW_027509042.1 coordinate 5,503,178, forward strand.
AATCACAGAGTGTTAACAAATTACCTCTTGAATACCAGAGGGCCTCCAGCAGCATAAAATTGGAAAATTCTACTATTAGAATTATTCCTCTAAGGCATGTAGTGTTAGTAAGGGACTGACACATGCTCACACAGGCACATTGTACTGTCACCTACAAGTGTCATTAACCACACCACCAGCATGAGCTCAGCGGTAGCGGCCTGAAATAGAGACACACTGAGGGATTGGAGCCGTTAGTTCCTCTGGATCTGAAAGGGTTTAGGATGCAAGTCTGGTCCTGTTCCAGCTCTGTAACACAAAAGCACGGCTCTGGGTTCAGAGGCCAGGGTGGGCCAGGTCTCTATAGCTGTGGATGAGGCCAGACTGGCAGGCTGCTAAGGGAAGCCCAGTGTAATCTACACCTTCAGGTCACTGCCAGCAGGCAGCCGGAGGACAGAGAGGAAGAGGAAGGTGTGCTGGTCACCGTCTCCTTCACTCCCTGCATTCCTCTCTGGTTCAGATATGAGATTTGGTGGATTCACTTGACAGGCAATTAAACAGAAATTTGGGTGGGCAAGATCAGACTCAGCTTCTGAGAACTGTTCATATACCACATTTGTCTTATTTCTCAACACTATATTCTATTTTCAGCAATGTATACAATGTATTAGTCAATTTAATACACACATTTAAATTGCATTACACTCCTGTTCAATTTAGGGTCATAAGTATTTTTGAATGTTAAAGTCTTTTATGCTCACCAAGGCTGTGTTTATTTGATCAAGATAAAAGTTAAGTTGTTGTTACCGCTCTTTAATTGCAGTAACAACACTATATAGCACTTCTTATATTTATTACTACTATTTACTATTTTTTATTCAATGTGTTTTCCATACTTGTTTTTGTTTTTTTTGGAGGGGGGGGGGGGGGGGGGGCTGCTGTAATAATTGAATTTTCCCGGTGTGGGATTAATAAAGTTAACCTAAGCATACAGTTATATAATGAAATATATTTACAATTTAATATAACTGTTTTGTACTTTAGTATACTTTCAAATATATTCTATACCTGTGATGCTGACCAAAGCTGATTTTTCAGCATCATTACTCCAGTCTTCAGTGTCACATAATCCTTCAGAAATCATTCTAATATGCTGATTTGCTGCTCAAGAAAATTTCTGATTATTATTAGTTTTATTACTACAAATAGTTTTCTAAATTAATTTTTGCTGTCGTGTTCAGAATTTGAAATTTCATATTTATTGTTATAGACCATTGAAAATTTGATATCGTTAAAATAGGCTTTATTGTCTTTGTCACATGAGCAAAAAGGAAAACATATCTCATTGTATTCACTTGTCGGAGAAAGTGTTAATGGCAAATCTAAGTGTAAGTGTGAAGAAGAAAAATAAAACCTTTTAGATATCAACCTGCAAATGCGATGGACATTGGTTATGCTCATCTTTGCTCCCTTCTTTGAAGGTATATGGTGTAAAACGGCTCTCTATTTAACAAAGCACACAAAAGACCTGAACCGAAAGCGATGCAATCCTGTTTTACAGAATACGAAAGTTAGCTGCAAATAAACCCCATTCTGTAGAATTTTGAGTGCATAAACAAAAACTTCAAAATTAGCACAAAATGCTAAAACCAGAACATGGCTAAATAATTTTAAAATGCATCAAATGTCCAATTGAACAAAATTTGGTCAATGGACCTGCTGCAAAAGTTTAAAAGTAATGATCAGAGTGATCAGACCTCTGATAAACTTCACAGATTAAACAATACCATCATGCCCTTGTCATTTCTGGGGTTTCTTCTTGCTGTTATATTGCATGTCCATGTGCAAGGATGGTGGCCTGGAGGGCCCCAAAATCAAGCCCAGGTTTGAGAGAAGCTCCCTACACCTCAGAGGTCTGCCTGCTGTTGACGTGTGAGTGCAGTGGCATGAATTATTAACAGGGCTAAAGTAAAAAAAGGTCTGCCTCACGCAGGCCCCTCTGCCCCATGAATAATGGAGGGCTAGACTCAAGCGCAAGCATTTGGTGAGTCAAACTTCTCAGCCTGATGGACGGTTACAAGCCCAGCGTGTCAACCGTGCATACACAGTGGCTCGCAAAACACACGCCGGCAAACATAAAAACAATAACTCGCATTAGCCTGCGGAAGTGCATCATTGCCCTGCCCTGACTTTCCTAAATGCAATGCCACATAGTGTTCCTTTTGTCTGGGCTTTTTTGCACATTAAAGTTTGTCTAGGGTCCCAGATTGTGTTTTATTTAAAGTCGATGTCAAATGCAAGGACCACTTACAAGCTGAAAGCATGACAGTCGAGGAAAGCAGAAAACTAGTGCATTCTGTGGAAGAACGGAAGCGATGACTAAAGGCCTGTTCACACCAAGGATGATAACTATAACAATAATGATAAAGATATAGTTCTAAAAACCATAGTAAATATAAAAGAATAGAGTCCATAGCAGAACTATAACGGCACAGAGAAACAATGTCTTTGGAATCATTTTTTTTTCCAGCTGGTGATAACATTTGAAAGCCAATCAGAATCCATCCTGCTTTAAAGAGCATTTAAAGTGGCAGACGTCAAAACTGCAGCACGCGCTAAAAATAAACAGAGCGCTATCATTCATCGGTGTGGATGCTAATATAGTTATCGTTCTTTGCGTGAACGGGCCTTAACACTAGTTAGCAAAAGGCTTTTTTCTTTTAAATCAATCAACAGTAAAACAGATAATACTTGACCAATTTAAAATTATATGAATTATTATTAATAATGGTAATAATTATTACACATATATATATATATATATATATATATATATTCATTGGCCCACTTTATTTCTGTTGTATGGTCTGACCGGTTCTGTTGCTGCAGATATTTTGAAACATTTCTTAACCCTCTGGGTTTGGAGGTGTTTTCTGGTATTGATATTACTCTGATGGATACAGTACTGTGATTTGATGGGTTCCCTCTCACCTTGGTCGTCTTGACTTTGTTTCCCGTGCTGCAGCTCCAACCTTTTAGATCTGGCAACACCTTACACTCCTCGCCCTCCATACACGGCTGCATCTGACACCACCACTTCTGTGCTACTATTGAAGCTGCGCAGACAGAGAGAAAGACAGGAAGAAGAATCTCAACACTCCGCTCACTCTGTGGGAACCGCCAAAATGGGAAAGACACATCCCCAAATCACCATGGTTTCCAATATTTTAAAGGATGAATCAATGAAGATTGAGAGGAGAAAACCTCAGAAGATCTCAGTCACGTCCACAAAGAAATTAAACTAACTCATTCTATCTCTTTCTCGCTAAAACAATAAGGCTAATAAAGGAGGTGGTCTTTGATTCAACGCTGACGGTTTGAATCCATCAATTCAGTAGGCTTGATGCTCACTATTTCTTTCTAGAAAGAGTTCAACCTTCATGTCAAGATGACAAGGGTTGCGGTTGGGGGACCTGGCATGATGTTGAGGGTTGAGAGGAATCGAGAAATAGAGGGGAGACATTGTCAAGCTTTGGGCCTTAATTTTTAATTCAGAGCAGAGGGGAAGATGGTTTGACTGACTATTTAAACAAAAGTTTTTTTCCTTTAAGTCTACATCTATTAGGTTTAAATCCAAATGTGTTGAAACTTTTACCAGATGTATTTTTAGGAAAACCGACCACAAACTTTCATGACCTTGAATGTAGGGATGTATGCAAATGTTGTGTGCAGTAAAATGCTTTCTAAATGCTTCCATCCCAACTTTCAAAATGAGAAAGAAACATTATAATGGTCAAAATGTGGACACTTTTACAAAACTTTACCAAAAAAACATTTGCTACATTTATATTTACGATAAATCTATGGTAATTGGCCAACACTGATATTCTTACACTATTTGAAGGAAATTCCACATTAATTCACAATTTTACAGTGAATATTGCAACTATAATTAATGGTCATTTTTATATTTCAATAGCACATGCTACTTTCTGCAGCTTTCTACAGGCACTTCTTTGAAAACTTCTGTTTGTGGGTTCCGAAAATCTGATATCCTTAGTGAAATTTCTATTTTGGATTTTTTTTTAATACACGTTTTTTTATTACAAATAACGGTCCCACTTTATATTAAGTGGCTTTAAGTATTATGTACTTACATTTCCAAAATATGTACAATGTACTTATTGTGTTGAGTTGTATTGTAAAACACTTGTGCTGCTATTGAGGTGTGATACGGGTAAAGTTAGGGGCTGGTGTGATGGTATTGGTCGGTTTAAGGGTGGGTTAAGGTGTAAAGGAAGGATCAACAGTGTAATTACAAATGTAATTACATACATTAATTACAGCTGTAATTTCATACAGGTATTTTTAAAATATAACTACAACGTAAAAACATGTATGTACACAATAAGTCCATTGTATCAAAGTATTAGTTTCAATGTAAGTACATAGTACTTAAAGCCACTTAATATAAAGTGGGACCCAAATTACTTATCAGAATAAAGAAATTAGCCAAAAAGCTTGGGGGGGGGGGGGGGACGCATGAAAAAAAACATGATTTCCAATGTGGTCTCAGTTTTTTAAAACCCACAGTATGTTAATCGCTAGCACGCAAGCAAGCGCGAGGGGTGTATATATTTCATTCAGATAAAGTAGCCTACCTCCCACCTATATACAGATCTACATATTGATGTAATAATTCCTTGTAGTAACAGCTTGTTTTATTAAGTTAGGAGTTATTAATATTATTAAAGTGTGAGTATTAAACTGCACAAGTCAATAAAAGCGTGCAGCTCTAACAAACCATTGGTCAGAGTGGTCCCGCTGACCACTGTGCATCAGTGCAAACAAGTTATCCAACTGACACCTTAAAGCTCGTTCCGCTGTAAATAGTTAATGCTATAAATTTCAACCAAGTGTATAGAGTCCTTATTAAACATTCCATACATATTAAAATGACTGCGATGCATGTGGAAACTCCGTTCATGCGTACCTGATCACTTCATGTTTTTTCTCTGATTGGAAAGCTATCCAATCGTGAGACAAGTGTCCTCTGATTGAGAGCACACTTTTACATATTCCAGATGAAAATGAACAAAATGCATATATGCATTATATATGCTTGTTGAAGTCACAAATGTAAATTTTACTCCTCCCAAATTGGTAAAAAAAAAAAACATGCGATTGTTATAACGGCTCCCGGTTTATAGATATGACAGCGCTGCTGCAACACGCATCTCTTCAGCAAGCCGACGTGCAAACTGCGCAAATGAAACTGAAAGTTTAGCTTACATTCTGAAGCTCAACACACAGTTGTCTTGATTAAAAGTAGTGAGATGCAGTTATGTTGCCAAGTGGAAGTGTAACACTTTTAACAAAACTGAAAGAAGTCAGTAAAAACACGAATGACCAGGTCCAATCTGTTCTTCAAAGTCGAATTTAGGCTTGAAAACAAAGATGACAAATCTAAAACAAATGTCATGAGAAACATTTTAATTTCTGTACTATTTCTGTGTTAGCCATTATGAATATTTAAAATGTTTATGTTTATTTATACATGGGGGGGGGGGGGAGGTTATGGCACAGTGATGAACTCGGAAACTTAAAAATGGCACTTTATGACAAATAGGTTGCCGACCCCTGATCCAGAGCATAAAAATAGTGTAGAGAGGTCAAATGTCTTTCAGTCATAAGCGCAGTGGCTTTTGTCCTCGTACAGCAGATAGAATCATGCGCTGTGGTCTCGGTGCTCAGCAGGGGGTGGCCGCACCTGTCAGATGCATTAGAGGGCAGAAAAGAAGATCAAGATCGATTGACCTGTCCAGTGAGGGGGCCGTTGACATGTTATTAGACAAGCAGCCCACGCTGCACTTGAGCGAACAGCAGGATGACAGTGTCACACTCAAACGGACCCTGACTCTGATGTGACAGCCCAGAGAGATGAGACTGAGATAAAGAGGGGCAGCTAGACTTTAAAAAAAAAGCAGCCACTTTTAAATTGACAGTTTAATTTAGAAGCATTAATAATTAAAATTATTAAACAAAAGCAGCTGGCTATTTCTTGCACATTTTCTACCGTGTTCTTTTGTAAATTATACCATGATATTACCATGTTTTTTAGACATGGAGCGTAGTATTACATTCTTTCCATGTAAACACTGATGAGACAAAACATTATGACCACCACCCTGATATGCTGTTGGTCCTCCTCGTGATGCCAAAACAGTGCCCACCCACCAAGTCATGGACTCTACAAGACCCCTGAAGGTGTCCTGTGGTGTCTGGCACCAAGACATTAACAGCATATCCCTCAAGTCCTGTAGATTGATCAATCTTGTTGGTCCAGCACATCCCACAGATATTCAATTGGATTGAGATCTGAGGAATTTGGAAGACCTTGAACTCTTCAGCAAACCATTCCTGAACAATGTGTGCAGTGTGGCATTATCCTGCTGAAAGATGACACTTATACTAGGGGAACACCATTGGCATGAAGGGTCGTACCTGGTCTGCAACATTATTTACGGACAACATTATTTATTATTTACAGATTTACGTCCACACGAATAGCCGGACCCAGTGTTTCCCAGTAGAACATTGCCCAGAGGTTCACACTCCCTGCACCAGCTTGTCATTGTCCAACATTGCATCCTGGTGCCACCACTTCCCCAGGTAAACGGCGCACACCTACATGGCCATCCACCGATGTAAAATAAAATGGAAGCCAGGTCAAGTTCTAGCGCCCGCTGTAGGTCATCACAGGCTCTATGATTGGTCTGTGGCTACACAGCTCCATACGCAGAAGAGTGCGAAGCACTTGTGTGTTGTGACATATTCCTCCCATTACCATTATTAAAATTTGATGTAACTTGTGCCACAGTAGACCTTCTGTTGGCTCGGCGAATCAATGAGCCTTGGGCGCCCAACACCTTATCGCCGGTTTGTGTTTTGCTCGTCCTCGGACCACTGTTGGCAAATTCTCACCCCTGCTGAGCAGGAGCAACCCACAAGCCTTGCTGTTTCAGAGCTCCTCTGACCCAGTCGCCTTGCCATAACAATCTGGCCCTTGACCAAGTCGCTCAGATCTTTATTCCTGCCAATCAAATCTCTCCAGCATCAAACACGTTGATTACGAGAACTTGTTTCGAGAACAATCACTAGATTGTGGCCTTGTTAGGAGATTATAAATGATATTTGCTTCACCTCTGACTGGTCATGATGATGTTTTGGCTCATCAGTATATACACATATATATAAATTACAGAAGTCCAATTTGAGTGAAAAGTTGAATGGTTTTCCACATGGTAAATGTCCGTTGTTTTTTTTACATCATATATATATATAGCTTAATAGAATCAAACAGCAGACATGCACACAAAACACAAATACACACACAACAAATAAAAACAGTATTACCGTCCACACAGGAAGGAGCTGCTCTTGTTGTCCCAGCAACTTGCCCAGGGAAGCAAGAACACTTGACAGTTTGGGAGCGCTCCTCGATTTTGTTCTTATTACAGCAACGGTGGGCTGCAATGACCTCACAGGTTCCCGCTTTGACGTGCACTGAGGAAAAACAACAAGGACACAGGGTCTATTAAAATCAACCAGCTGTTTCAAACTCCCCTTGCCGACAAAGGAAACGATGAGGCACTAATGCATATTCTGTTGCTGCCGTCGGCTGCAAGGGAAATGAATTTGACATGGAGGCAGTGTACAATTTAATTAATGCTAATGCAAGCAGTTTTATTTGTCCCAGGTCAGAAATCAGAAGAAAATGGTCTCTGTGATCATCAGGTTGGGTTTTACGATTCACTTTAGTAATTACAAGTAAAACGGTTAATTGACAATCATAGGCCTTCAAGCATCTAGAAGGGTCTTCAGGCAATTTATTTATTGTTTTGTTTTGTTTATCTTTCACCTATGACTGAACAACAGCGGGGAGGAACATTACTTAGGATCTGAACGTGTGTATTCAAACATCATTCTGAAGATCTAAATTGAGGAGTTAAAAAAAGGGAATAAAACATTTTGAAAGTTTTAGTGTACGTTTCAAATCAGCCTTAATTGCATTGGTAAAGATTTTCAATTTAAGACTTGAGTTTAAAATTGATTGAAAAACTGGCCTCCATTTTCCCATTAGCTGGCCAATCTCAAAATCTCATCAACAACATTAAAAACATTTTGCCTCCAATCAATAAAGAGCCTTTAACGTGCGCACAAAAGAGTCTGTCGAGCGGCAGGCCGATTGTGGGCTTGGAAAAGAAAAACAGAGATTTACCAATGCAAACGCTGGCAGGTGAAGGGCTGAACCCCCTTTGTGTGATTATCTTTCAGCCTGAACACACTGCAGGGCCAAAGTTAATTTCAAAAAGTTTGAGCGGATGCAAATTGAATATTCAATGGTGGGAGTTTGTTCCTACAGCTTATAGAAAATGATTGCTTTGACTCATTCAATGTGCATTGCTGCCTTTATTTATTTGTGTACCTTCAACAGTGCTTAAAAAAATCTATATGAAAAACAAACTGGGCTGGGTTACTCCAAGCTGGGGTTTTTGAGTTACCTTTTGAATTTTTTAAGTTACTACCTGGTAGCAATGGCGTGAAATATGGTTAGAGTGTAAATAGTCAAGTTAAAACATGCTAAATAACTATTGCATTCATTTATTGGCATGATATATTAAGAATATTCTATTTCAGCTATGTAAAAATTCACTGTTAAATGATCATAAGAAAATATACAATTATAATGAAACAGGAAATATTGAAACAGAGGAAGCTGTTCACTGCTCTTAGCTGGATGACTTTAACTTTAATAAGCCATTTAAAACAGAATATTGACACTAAAGCTGCGATAACAATCGTTAAAATATCGCAATCCCGATTCAAACATCCACCCAATCTTATTCCTAAATGACAACGATTCGCCTACAGTATGTATTAAACCTTGGACAAGAACGATCACACCGATTCAAACCTGTTGTCATGTAAAGGTCTATTCAACCACACAGTATCTAACTGTTACAATAATTCAAATTATCACAGAAGTAATGGGATAAAAGTTTATAGTTCAAATATTAAATCACCTTTTGAAAGTAGCATGACGTATTAAGAATTTTAAATTCTTGATAAAAATCTGCTCTTCAAAACTAGGTAGAAAAAACAATCTAGCAGCAAAAAATGACATTTCCTCCATCAGTCCTCTTAAAATTAGTTTGACACCCATGTGGAAGAGCATGGCACTAGCAACACCAATGTCATGTGTGCAATCCTTAAGAGCACACACATTTCAATATTTTGAGTGTTTTGAGTGTTAAATACTTTAAGTTGTCTTTGGTTAAAAAAAAAATCTGCAAAATGCATAAATGTAAAAGATATTATCCGTGTGCTCATGAGCTTCAGTAAAAACTCAAAAGCTTTTCATTTTGGCAATGAACATTAACAGTTTCTATGTTTGGCACTGATCAAAATGTGTTTCTTAACTCGAGGTCACACTGAAATTGAATCAAATTTGCAAAACAAAGAAAGTGTGTTCCTGGAACAGAATGTTTTTGGCAGCGCCACAGAGATCAGCACTGATACAGGAGCACCTGATCCCGGATCAGCCCTCAACCTGCTGTGGGAACCCTCTCTCAGAATAGCTGCCTTCATTACACTGCAGGAATGGGTTGGCGGGGCCTAGAGAAACTACTGATTAAACAATAACCCTTTCACCAAGGTCATAAACAAGCCAACCAAATCTATAGGCAGTATGTGTGTGTACGTGAGCAATCGGCTCCTGTGAAGATTAAGTGGCCAGTGTTCAGCATGGTGCCCGAGGACCAACAAAGAGAATTAAACAGTTACTTCTTGGCTTCGTAAACTCGACTGATGTGAGACCTTTTCTAAGATGGTGTCGTGTCTTTCTCTGGACATCTGTGCAAAATTTCCATGGACTTGCAATTGCTGTAATCAATATGTTTCACTTAAGGTGTTCAGGCTGGTCGTCTGGCAGAGTCAGGGAACGTCTGCCTCTGCAGCAGGAGGGGGCACAATCGGGGCGCTAAGAGTAATGGAAGCTGGCATAGCTCTTATAGGCACCGCTTTCAACACCAAAATCACATCCATTGATCCCACATTGACAAACACTGAGGAAGGTGAGGAATGGATAAACTAGAAGGATGATAAACTCAGTTTATGCTATTTGACAAACGCCAAAATCAATGAGAAGCTATATTTGATATAAATTGTTATTATTATACATTTATTTGATCACTATAACAGTAAAAAAAAGAAAAGAAAAAAAAAGTAATAGTTAATTCTAAAACATTTTAGGTCCCACTTTAAATTAAGTGGCTTTATTTTACAGAGTTGTTACATATGTTACATGTACTTACCATAGTAATAAAAGTAAATTATGCATAATTACATGCAACTAACCCTCAACCAAATCCTAATCCAACCCTAACCCTATAGTAAGTACATGTAGTTACTTAATATTACTTACTACTTAAATGTATAATTACACTGTAACAATGACACCTTAAAATAAAGTGTAACCATAATTTGATACAATGGACGTATTGTGTACATACATTTTTTACATTGTACTTTTATTTTAAAAATACCTGCATGCAATTACAGCTGTAATAAATGTATGTAATTACATTTGTAATTACACTGTTGACCCTTCCTTTACACCTGTCCCTAACCTTACCTGTATCGTACCTCAAAAGCAGCAAAAATGTTTTACAATACAAAATGAACACAATAAGTACATTGTACTTATTTTTCGATGTAAGTACAAGCCACTTAATATAAAGTGGGACCAATTTTTATTATTATTGGGGCTGGCGATTTAACGTGTTCATTTAATTAATTAGTTATGGGGGAAAATAACGTGTGGAAATTATTAACTCATTTAATGCACCCGGCCCACAGACATAAGTAGTTCATCTTACATTTCATAATGTTGATTGGTGACGAACACGAAGCAGGGCAACAACTCACTGTGTGAGATGAAGCCTGAATGCAGTAAGAATGCCCGTACAACTCAAGATATCAGGACTCATGATGTAGTTAACAAATATCACACGAGTAATGAGCACAATATCATACGAGTGCTGTTTTTGTCCCAAATAGCATGAATGCAAAGAGAGCCATTTACTTCATTCCTGAATGAATCAGTCGTTTGAACGAATCTAATGAATGAATGACTCAATGACTTAATTTAGACATTTACCACCTACTGGCAGTTTCTTATTTAGAGTATCATTTAATTAAAAATTATTTAAATAAAAAAAAATTTAAAGGTATAGTTCAACCAAAAAATTATGTCATTATTTACTCACCCTCATGGCAGTTGAAGCCTAAAAACTTATGTCATAATTTTTTTGTTGATCAAATAAAATATTTTTTTCTAAAGCTACTTTTCTAATGTCTATTTTATGCTTTTTCTCATCTAACACAATAATGACTTTAAATTATATTTAAGAGATCATTTCTCAGCCAATTGTTGTGCGATTAATTTAGGGTTACTTCGATTAATTAATTACTACATTGTGTAATTAATTAGATAAAAAAATAAATCGCTTAACAGCCCTTTTTAATATATTTAAAAAAGTAAATACTGCAGCCATTCCTCCAATCTTCAGTGTCACATGATCCTCCAGAAATCAATCTTATATGCTGATTTGGCACTTAAAAAACACACGGTTGTGCTTCTTAATATTTTTGTGAAAACTGTGATACAATTTTTTTTTGTTTCTTTGATGACTGTAAAGTTCAAAAGAACATAATTTATTTGAAACAGAAATCTTTTGTAATGCCTTGTCACTTTTGATCAATTTAATGATTCCTTGCTGAATAAAAGTTGTTGTTTTTTAAACTGTACTGCCCCAAAACTTTTGAACGGTAGTATTTCAAATATAACAACTTACTTTCTCATGACTTATGGATTTATATTATCTAATGCAATGATACTTTTCATCTGGTTTCAAAGACGAGGCTTAAGTCTAGTCCTAGACTAAAATGTATGTTTGAGCTGTTTTAACTGAGGGAAACTTGCACTTACTAACGTATCTAAAAAAGTCAGTGCCATTGTTAAGTCACAAGTTGCACATCAGTTTTTTTCTAAGGCATGTTTATAAAAGCAACTTCAAAGTTCTAATTGAACTAAGGTCTAATCCTGACTTAATCGTAACCCTGTCTGTTAAAAACCAGGCCATAATATTTTAAGTGTGGCTAAAGTGTCCAGATAATATTAGTTACAATTATCAAATACCTTTCCAAAAACATACACATATATATATATATATATATATATATATATATATATATATATATATATATATATATATATATATATATATATATTTCCAATCGCCCAAAAAGTCTTTCAAAAAATGACAAACATATGGTTATTTCATAGGATTTGCAAATGTTGCTGGCACTTGTCAGATGTGGTTAGGATCTAAGAGTCTCCATGCAGTTTCTCATTAATGTGAGTTGAAGGGTAAAATCATCTAACATTGGGATGTGTGACATTCTCCACAAGGGTAAAGGCTATTTTAAAAATAAAACAGAACAGATTGCTGCCTCAGATACAAGTATGAGCATTAAGCAGGCATTTTTTCCCCTTATGCCTTACTTTTGTGCTTTTCCAGTCGGTCATTGATGAGCTTTTTTGGAGCAGAGCGGCTCTTTTACCACAAATAGTCAGCGAACATATTGACAAATAACAAAAAAGGGGAGAAAATGCATAAAATGTTTCTGCTAAGCTCCTATTGAATTAGCATAACACAGCCACCCTCTGCTTTGGTGCAAGAGAGAGATGACAGACTTTGTGTTCACAAAATTGCTATTCAAAGGTTGTTTTTCCACCTAGAAACACTGTGATGGAGACGCTGGACGAAAATATGAGTGCAAGCTGCTAAACCGTTATAGCACAGGCTGACAAAATATAACCATATACCTCAGATGAATGTAGTAAACAAATGATTAAACCATCATTAGCCGAAGACACATCAAAACAGCTATTATGTTGTCATGCTGAACAAAAGCATAAAGGGATGTCCTTAAAGGTACAATCTGCTTTCGTTTCATGTGACAGGCAACAATTACCCATGAGCAATAACAAAGCCTCTTCATATCTGTTAACTCCTCTTATACGTTTCAAATGCAAAGCTCTGTTTGCAGCCTCAAAGCTAATAACTACAGGGACAGTTTGCTTAACCAAGAGCAAAAATAAACCATTGCAGACCAGATTGGATTCTGTATCACAAAACATTCTGACACTTAAGTCTCACGTAAAAAATGTCATTGCACTATATAACTGTATATAAACTACCGCAGATTCCTCATAAAATCAAACTTCTTTCTAATGCAAAGATATTCAATCATTTTTAAAGTGCCCCATTATGCTATTTTAAAGGTACCTAATTTTCTTTTAGTCTCCTACAATTAGCTTACATGCATCCGAGGTAAAAAAAAAAAATTCTTGCATTTTCTCATAATACACACTGCAACATCAAATCTTTTTTCACAGTGTTTAAAATGGTTTGAAAAGCAATCCGTCTCTCTAAACCCCTCTTTTCCGAGAGCCTACTCTGCTCTGATTGGTCAGTTGGCCCAGTCTGTTGTGTTTGGTCTAATGCTTACAGTGCGTGTCAGAAATGAAACAGCCATTAACATATCTTAATTTCAGCTCTGGATCTTCCTCAGCACTTAATACACAGTGATACGAATATCAACAATGCCGTCGGTTTTTCCATTTCAATTCCAGTCCGAGTCCTCATTCTTTGGAAGTGCATGCAAAGTGGATTTGCTTTCGCAGCGCCGAAAACAGCATCTTCTCGACATGTCGACAACTCTTCCAGGCCTCAGATACAACTACAAGTTGGGTTGAGACATTGCTTGCCGGCAGCCAATGAAGACCAGACTAGCATTATGCAAATTTGTTACAAACCTAAATAGGTTTGTGCAGGAAGAATTACTGACAACTCGTTTCAGGAAGAATTGTTTTTTTCTTTTGGGAGACACTAACTTTTGCAATAATTTTGCAGAGCTTTTATGTTCACAAACAGCTACGGGTATATTACACCACTGGCCTGACACATGCCTAATGCAATATGCTGAAAAACATTCATTAAAGAATTCACGAAGTCGGCAGGTTCATCCTGGAACCAAACACACATTCATCGCTAGAGTCTTGATAGTCTCTCCATCCCAAGGCACTTGACAGACAATATCAGCCTCACCGGTTCAATGGAGCAGAGATTGTGTGTGTGTGTGTGTGTGTGTGTGTGTCTGTGTGTGCGTTTGTGTTTGTGTTTGTGTGTGTGTGTGTGTGTGTGTGTGTGTGTGTGTGTGTGTGTGTGTGTGTGTGTGTGTGTGTGTGTGTGTGTGTGTGTGTGTGTGTGTGTGTGTGTGTGTGTGTGTGTGTGTGTGTGTGTGTGTTGAAGGAAGGAGTCTGATACGTCCAAGATGGAGTGACTCCTCATGGCAGTAAAGAACCATCTGTTCCTTCATCAATGTTCTATGCTCAATGAAGAAGGAAGGGTAATATTGATTTAGTCATCCGAGAGTTAAATAACATCATGAAGTATTCATTAATGGTGCACTGACCAGAGCACACTGGTACATGCACAGAACACCTTACTTATAAAAATAATAATAAAAAAAACCCCAGAAGTCTTACTTTTCGTACACTGTTAGAAATTACCAGGATTTCACAATAATTAACAGTATTATTTTACAGTAACTTGTTGTAATTAAGTTTCCCTGTAATATCCCAATGAATACCTGTAAAAACTACAGTATCCTTGGATTTTAAAGCATTTAACTCTTATTTTACAGTAAAATCTTGCAATCTAAAACCTGCTGTTATATCACAACAAGGTCTGTAATATTACAGCAACACAGTGAAAAAAATTAAGGATTTCACAGCTTTAAACTGTATTATTACAGTGAAATATTGTATTGAAATATGCCTTGGGAAGTCACGTGATATAACCGAACTGTTTTGAACTGAAGGCTCCGTTGTGTCCCTCTTCTATTCCAGGCTAATACAATGTGCTTAGTAGTAAAAAAAAAAAAAAAAAAACCAGCAATGCATGACAATGTTAAAACTAATCAAAAGGTGTGGTACATAAATGTACAATTGATACAATACGCTAATAAAAATAATATAATTCATTATAATAGCAACAATCATCATCTATGGAATCTAAATAGTGGCAAATTTCTGTTTTTAAAATGTATTCTGTTTTGAGTTGCCTTCTTTTAAAAAAACACCATATATTGCCTTTATTAGTAAACCGTATATATATATATATATATATATACACACACACACACACACACAGTATATAGCAAATAAAAAAAAATTATAAAATATTTATCTAATAACATGTATACTACTGTTCTTAAGTTGGGGTATCTATTTCAAATAAATACCGTTCTTTTGAACCTTGTAGTTCCTGAAAAAAATGCATCACAGTTTCCACAAAAAATTAAGCATGCAGCACGACTGTTTTCAACATTGATAATAAGAAATCTTTCTTGAGCAGCAAATAGGCATATTAGAATGACTTCTGAAGGAATGATTTTGCTCCGCTTATTCCGCTCAGCGCCGCACACTCAACCCCGAATGCCCTTTTATGCTGGTTAGAGAATATGTGAAATAAGCAATATGTCTAAGGTTACGGAATTCAAATTGTTTTATTGTAGTTGCACACCTTATAGGTCTACAAATTCACAGCAAACACAAGTTAAGAACGAAGAAGAAGATATTGAAAGGGAGTGTGGTGAAACTGAGTTAGCAAAGATTCATTTTATGAAATAGTCTGCGAAGTTCTTTGTCGTTCTTTGCTGTGAGGAAAGCATCTGATCATAGTAATGAGGATATGTTTGCACAAGCTCTGCAATTCGGCATTATCCAGTCAAATCACATCACTTATTTATACCACTTTACAATATTGCTTTAAAGCCACACACATCATTACGGTTATCTATAGGCCTACTGTAATTGAGACATTTATTCAAGAAATGCATTACAAACAAAATATATATACTGTAGTACAGAGAAATTTCATGTCGGAGCAGGATTTAAGCGAACGTTCTTTTACCGGTGAGCGTGAGTGGTACATGAGTGGAGCAGAGCTCACTGGCATAGAGAGAACATTTCAAAAACATTTCAAAATTTCTTACTGGCATTTTAACCGACACACATTTTTCTGCCTAAGGAAATTTCCTTAACCTATGTCTGTAGACCAAATCTTTATGCCAAGAAACAAAGCTACAAACTTCAACAACCAAAAAAAAAAATATTGTGCAGCTACATTTTTAGACAACATGTGTGGTCAGTAGAGGCAGTAAAAGAAACGCTCTTCAACTACATTAAGTTGCACATTACTAACCACATTCCAAGTTGCGCTCCAGGAAATAAGTGTTTCCTCGACTTCATGATCAAGCTCACTTTCACTCCGTCTGTCCTAACACTTATTACTCAGTGTGACTGCAGTGAAAAGAAAGAGAAATGACTCTCTCTTTTTTTTTTTCTTTGACCAGAGAGAGAGCAAGTGAAGCAGAGTGGCAACCCAATTACCATACTATCACCATGGCAATTTACAGCAAGTCACTTATGAAATTGTTATGAGGCGATAGGAGAGCTAGCCAGCTGCCTTCTGCAGAAATGGAAGATCAAACGTTCTGTCTCGACGCTGCACTGGTTACCTGATCAGAGGCGTTTGGGTGTGAGGAGGGGTGAGATGGTCTCTAAAAAGTCTAAATGAATAGATGTCACATCAAATGTTCTTTACCGGGTCAGAGCTTTGACACAAATGCGCTGTGTTTTTCCCTCACACAAGACGCACTCTGATATCCAACGAGCCGTGGAAAGCCCGGGCTTGGGCACTGACAGCAAATTTTCGCCTGCAAGAAATGGCCGTTCAGGTTCTGCTGAGAAACAACACACATACACGGCTAAAGTACCTCTGTGGTTGGCAAAGACTAATATGAAGTCAACACTCCCAAAACAGGAGTGAGTCTGGGCAGAGGTCCAAAACCTCACGCTGGTATAAACAGAAACTGAAAAGCACACAATAGCATCACACACGAATACCTGTAAATGAAAAAGGCTTGATTTTGATGGCAGGAAATGCACCGTACGGTAGCTGTCTATTCTGGGAGTTGTTGGCCCAAATTTAAATATATTTTTCCCCCTGACATGTGGGATTTATATATATATATATATATATATATATATATATATACACACACACACACACTACATTTAAATAAACATAATTTGTTTAAATGTATGAATTTCACAATATTAACAATTAAGTAGAAAAGTAGAAAGAGTAAAACATATATATACATTATATAGGGTCAAAATATCCATTTGTGCCTAGTTATTGAAAGTGCTTATATTATGCTTTTTTGTTTTGTTTTACAATATAAAATATTCAACAAAATTGTATAATTGTTCTGAGCACATACCTTGAGTTCTTGAACTATTTGAAAACAGACTAAAATCTTCCATACAAATATTGTTACATTTTCTTTATTTATCTATATAAATTTCCTAATAACAAATTCAAGGTACATTCATTTTATTTCCCAGACAGCATTCTGCAAATAAACATTACAACCCTTTAAGCACAAGTCAACATTATTAATAATTCCATTTCGCTGATGAAGCCTTGAGACATCACCAGCGGCATCATTATCATTTAACACAACCCGAGTTTTCCGTTGGCATTATTTCTTTTTAAAAACGAATGAGTGATTTTTTCCTAATTATCGCATTAACCATAATGCGATTATCAACAAATCTGCATTTACATGAATGCTTAAACAGTTTGAGAAATATTATTTTCGCATTCTGGGTCAACACATAAGCACACAGCTTAATGAGGCAAGGATAGTGATTCCAAAATACTCTACAGATCATTGCTTACCATTCTCCCTCGGTAAATATCATTCATCATAGCGGTATCCATTTGAAAGATCTCTCTGGCTCGCTTTCCTTCCCCTGCTGTATCCTTTCCCAGACACCAGAGTGCACATAGTGGTCAAGCCAAAGGTTTGGTGACAGATTGCAGTAGCTGACAGATTCAGAACACATCGGCCAAAGGCTCAAATGAACCTCTGTCCAACACCATCCATCTCTACATTGCACCATTAATGGCTGCCCCTGATCAATGGTCCTCCCTTGAGGAATCACGCACCTATCTCAGTCAATGCTCTCTGAATGTTATTACATTTCAGTTGTTGTGAAAAAGAGCAACACCCTGAAACTAATAGAGTCGCTGTCACTGTTTGACGAAGAATACTGCTATTCCAGCATTTCAGAAATGACATTGAGTCTAGAGAAAGGCAAAAAGAGCTGTGAGATTTTCAATCCAGGATTTTTTTTTTTGTGCAGAAACATACAGTTCTCAACACATACATCCAGGACAGATACATAGTCAAAAGTTTACATACCCATGTGAAAATGTACATAAATCATAAAAATTGCATGTTATTTTTGTTTAATACTGTCCTGAATACACTGTTTCACATAACAGATGTTTACATATGGTCCACACGACAAATAGTTGAATTTATAAAAATGACCTTGTTAGTAAGTTTATACCCTTGATTCTTAATACGGTCGTATACCTGGATGATCCACGCCTGTTTTTTTTATGATGGTTCTACACGAGTCCCTTGTTCGTCCTGAGCAGTTAAACTCTCCAATGTTCTTCAAAAAAATCCTCCAAGACCTGCACAATCTTTGGTTTTCCAGCATCTTTTGCAAATTTGAACCCTTTCTGACTGAATGATTTTGAGATCCATCTTTTGACACACACAGAACACAGGACAACTGAGGGACTCACACACAACTACTACAAAAGCTGAAAACATTCACTGATGTTTAAGAAGGAAACACGTGCATTCAAAGTTTACTTTTTGAATTGAATGATCAGTGTACTTAAAGTAACATTATGTTATAAATAAATAAATATGTAAATAAGCAAATAATCAATTAAATAAATAAGCAAATAAATAGAATATTTGAAAACAGAAAAGGCAATTGGTAGATTCTGAAACAAACACAATGAAGTTATAATGCTTCTGTTAATCAGCCAAGTGGGCATAGTTATTGATCAACATTCTCAAGATGGCCAAATATTGGCTGATACATTAAGCAAAATTTACATTTATTCATTTAGCAGACACATTTATTCAGACTGATTTGCAAATAAGGAATATACAACCAAGTAGTTACATAAGGAAGTAGTAAGTTAGTAACTTGTGCTGTAATACAAAGTTCCATAGGTTCCATTATGTTTATATACATAATTGAAGAACATTAGAAGAACATTCTTCGGATGAGACGTTAAACCGAGGTCCTGACTCTCTGTGGTCACAAAAAAATCTTGTCTTTCGAAAGAGTAGGGGTGTAACCCCGGCATCCTGGCAAAATTTACCCAGTGGCCTCTGTCCATCATGGCCTCCTAATCATCAATGACAAAATGACAGAAATATGTGTGCAGCACAACAAAGTTCTTTATAAAGGCTCAGGTTTGATATTACGTTATGGCTTTAACAGCACATTCTAGCTAGTCCACAATTCCCAAAGCTGATAAAATATATGAAATCATGATGTAATATCATATAAAACATACTGAAATATCAAAATATGCTCAAAGGCTACTTATATGGACTACTATAATGGTGCATTTTCATTTTTGGAGCCACATTCAGCCTAATACCTCCATTATCAGGGAATTCAGTGTTTGTTTTCCCATGTGTTTGTTCATTCCGAATGCATCCTGTCTCTCACTACAGTCATGTTTGCTCTAAATAGCATGCTATCCCCACCCTCAAAGTGTCAGTAGTGTTTTATATCTCACATATGCACACACACACACACATACACTCTCCTCTGAGCCTGCAAAAAATGAGTGACAGGAGAGATGTCATCACACATGCTGCCGTGGTAACAAAACAACACCAATCACCTTCCTGTGCTGTCGTCTACAGTCTGAGGTGGAAAGGAAACAAACACTCTCGGATTCAGAATCGTATAAAATATAGTGCATGCTCCAAATAAAACAAATTCTATTTTAACAGGACTGCATTACTGTATTAAAAAATCGGTTTAGTTCAATTATGGTGCAATTTTTCAAATGTTACTTTGAGATTTGAAGGTTGTACATCTCTGAGGGCAATGTTTTAGGATAGTTCACAAAACAAATTACCCATACCAAACACATTGTGTTATTTTCCAAGGTCCAGAATAGATTTCCAACCAAAAAAACACCATGGCAAAAGGCATAAAAAACCTCCATGACTAGCTCTGACTCATTCAAGTAAGCTGTTACAGGTCAAGGTGAAATATTGCCAGCATTAATTGTTAATCGGCCAAATTACAATGAGTGTTAAGCAAAGCTGCTGCTAGCCAGAGGTGAAATATTACAATTATGAATTCTTAATAGTCTAAATTGCTTTAACTGAGGTCTGTTCAAGAGTCATTAACTTACTGAATGGTAGCTGTTGGTCATAATTAATTCATATTTGAAAACACCACATCGCTCCCTGACACTGAACATTTTGTTTTGCATAATTTAACCAGCATCACTTTTCTAGTGGTATAACTGGTCACTGTGGGTCACCAGACAGGGATTAGACTGCATGTACGATATGAATGCTAAATTACATCACAGCAAAACAGATATGCACAGGTAACTTATTTTAATTTATAATAAATTACCATCCACTTTTGAGTGGATGGGTTTTTTCAATTTCTTTCTTATATTTAGTTATATATTTAGTTTTTTAGGACTTCAAAAGATATCACACAACAAATACCTAATAGTGACTAATTAATAGTAATTCAGCAAACAGCTCAATAATCCAACAACTCCAACCACATGTAATAATGCATGCTGGGAGCTTGCAGACACTAAACCAATTATAACCTTTTTTACACTCTTTTAGGTTTGTTGGTACAAATTTCAAGAGAATATTGTTAGTCCAACATGTGCTATTATGTAGATGTATGATAATTCACATTTCTAAGTATATCTGACTCAAAAGGCCACTGTATGCTGGATAAAATGTAATTGCAGTGTACAAGATGAGTCATCAATATTTTTGGTCCATTTTCCAGGAAGAGAAAGTCAATTATATTTAAAATGCGTACTGTATATCTGCTTTATTTTAGGAGTACTCTAGCATGCAGATGGTTTCCGAGTAAACGAATAGGCCTATGGAGGAAAATTCTGCATCCATGGGTTACAGCCCTTTAGGCAGATATTTAGACATTTGACTTCACAAACACAGAAATCTATGTTGATGCATTATGTAAAATCAACACTGGAAATAGGACAAACATAATTCTTTTTTCATGTGGTAACATACTGGTGCCCTTATTACTGTTGAAGTAAAACAGTTATCTGAATTCAATTTCCTGAATTTTTTTTTTCAACATTTTAGAGTGGAACGGTATATTTTTAATCATTTATCATTATTATTATTAATTACATGATTTCACTCCACAAAGACAAGACAAAAGCATTTATTCTTTGCATTAATGTGTACCAATGAATAATGTACAGAACATGAATATGAGCACTTAGCATGTTATGAACTGACCGAATGGACAGATAGAAATAATTTTAAATACTGTATTAAGTCCCAGTGTCAAACATTAAATTTCACTTAGGCCAAACTACCTATTGGGGGGGATAGGGTTTAGGTTAGGTAGTGGAAATCAATGAAGGGAGGAGGGAACCAACAACCCTAGAAATGCACAAAACCTGTGGAGCATCTCTAACAATACTTCTCTCGCCTCCTCCTGTTTTGCTAAGGATGTCTGCTCGTAAATGTCTTCCAGGATTGATATCGTATTATTACTTGCACTTATTGAGTGGGTAGTTTCAAAGGGTCAGTTATTAAAGCAAATATCTTTAATTTACGATTTGAGGCCATCAATCTGTTCTAGTAATAACAGCAAGGATCTCCTTATTAGAGCTGAGAGAAAAATAGAGTTTCCTGACATATCCTCAGCTGGGTAATAATATAACTGTGCTCAAATCATGAAATGCAACTCTACTGGAGGTGTACAAACGAACCATGAGAAAAAAAATACCTTGCATTATCATAGCACCGCAGTTAACAGAGTGAAATCTAAAAAGCAATGTGCACATTCAAAATCAATTGATTTCTTGTTTAGCCTAACTATGCAATATTACTTTCAATATAGTAACTTTAATTGACAGGCTACATAGTGGATGGTAAATTAAAAATACATTTATCTTACATGCACTCTTCAATAAAGCAGGGAAAGGTTACACCCACTGAAAAGGTTAAAATTCATCTAAAAAATCCAAAACTTATTTAATTCAGTCCTTAATAGCAAAAAAAAAAAAGCACCTGTCATACTTATCAAAAAAATTGATGGCTACAATTGCAGGGTCCTAGAATGCATAAATGTGAGGTTTAAAAAAAAACAAAGAATAATTTTAAAGTCTTCGTGATGGCAATGCTAACACTGTTCTCAGCGAGGCCTGCTAGACCGCTGTCAGCACTTCTCTGCTAATTGCCACCCTCAGTTAAAACCATTATGATCCCCTTTTATTCTGCTCAAAATATAAAAAAATCATGTTGATCAGTAAAAAGACTGACCGCCAGGAAGTCTCAATGGCTACTAATGAGATGCTAGTCATGGGTAAAGGCTTGTCGTATGAGCTCTGGGGCCCGTTGCATAAACAAAGCCATTATGTTAAGATAGTGTCTTAAGTTCTAGTATGACCCACTAGCAGTTAGTCAGGGGCAGTCATTCTTACTTTTCGGTATCAAATTGTACTAATCTATGTTTTTATGTAACTGATTTTAAAAAGCTATGAACAGTCTTAAAGAAAAAAAAATATGTTTAACTTAGACTCATCATTATGAGTTATAATGATGGCGATAATGACATTGACTATGACTTGAAACAACAACTTGTTTAAACAGTGAAAATGTGAAATATGTTGAATGTAAACTGATTACTACTGTTGCTATAGGTTTGCTTAAAATTATATACTTACAGTTCCAGTGCAGTTTGGGCACACCAAGCTTTACTATTACTATTGTCCACTCAACACTTAAAGGGATAGTTCACCCAAAAATGAAAATTCTGTCATTAATTACTCACCCTCATGTCGTTCCAAACCTGTAAGACTTTTGTTCATCTTTGGAACACAAATGAAGATCTTTTATTCACATTTAAACATTAATCAACGAACATAAACAGAAGCTCAACCGAACCTGCTTGACACACGAGAATCAACCTCATTGGTTCTTGCAGGAGCTCAAGCATGCTGCGTAACACGAGAATCAATCTCATTGGTTCTTGCAGAAGCTCAATCGTACTACGTAACTCGAGAATTAACCTCATTGGTTCTCGCACGTCAAGCAAACATGCTTGAGCTTCCATTTACAACAACTAATGTGTGAGTTGATCAATGTTTACATGTGAATAAAAGCCTAAATTCATTCTGTTCATCATATAAAGTGATCGAGTCTCTTCAGAAGATTTGGAGTAAACCGCTCAATTCATATGGATTAGTTTTACGATCTCTTTTTGAACTTTTTGAAGTGTCAAATTGGTAGTTGGGAAGCTTTGAAGGGAGGGACAGAAAGCTCTCAGAATTCATTAAAAAGATCTTCATTTGTGTTCCGAAGATGAACGAAAGTCTTACGGGATTGGAATGACATGAGGGTGAGTAATTTATGACAGAATTTTAATTGTGGGGTTAAATATCCCTTTAAGAAACGTCAATTCAAT
Organism: Siphateles boraxobius; assembly: GCF_051911475.1. Lineage (NCBI taxonomy): Eukaryota > Metazoa > Chordata > Actinopteri > Cypriniformes > Leuciscidae > Siphateles > Siphateles boraxobius. The sequence goes on from NW_027509042.1 coordinate 5,526,960, forward strand.
TCTATTTACATACCACTTTTACAATGGACATTGTTTCAAAAGCAGCTTTACAGAAAATATTGCTGTAATAAATAACAATATGGAAGTTAATTATGTAGAGGCCAAAAAAATATCTATTTATCAGCTTCTTATAAAGTACCCTCTATCTACAGTAGATGAGCTCTGCACACTCCTGGGATGCTTTTTAAACCATATTAAAGGACTTCACATAAAGTATATGCCAGAATGCTGGCTGGTTTCCCTTCACTTCTTTCACATTTTCAGTGTTGTGTCAAACAAATGGTCAAACTTCACCCAAAGCAAATGCCATCTATGACAACTGAAACAATCACTACTTGCATTAAATGTCACATGTAGTACTTTAAGTCAAACTATATAAAAATGATTTGAGGACATTTATGCCATGTCTGTCTCTCTACTCTATCTACTCAATCCATCCTATCTACTCTATCTATCCTATCCAACTATCTATCTTATTTACAGTGTCAATTGCCTTAGTCTATCTATCTATCTATCTATCTATCTATCTATCTATCTACTCTATCTATCCTATCCATCTATCTATCTTATTTACAGTGTCAATTGCATTAGTCTATCTATCTATCTATCTATCTATCTATCTGTCTGTCTATCTATCTATCTATCTATCTATCTATCTATCTATCTATCTATCTATCTATCTATCTATCTATCTATCTATCTATCTATCTATCCATCCACCATGTCTTTACTCCAGTATACCGTGAGATGTGTTCCATGTGGTCCAGTGTCCCGGAGGAAACAATGCAGACACCAAAATGTCACAGTCCAAAAACAGATGTCTTCCTCCTGTCTTTCCCTTTCCACAAGCTATAGCTACATTATTCTACACAAAGTGCACTGAGGCATGCACAATTTCCCTTGTAGACATGCAAGCCCACACTAAATTCTGCAGTCTGTGGCAAGCCAGCCAACATGTAAACGAATATGGAAATAACTTTAAAGATTAAAAAAAAAATGTTTAAAATTAAATTTACCTGAACAATACCAGCAAGGAACCCTCATGAAATGTATAATAACTACCCAGAAACTCTCAAATACCTGGAGTGAATTATGAAATCTACTAGCAGGGGCTAATACCATGCTAATGAATAATGTCAACCATTATTTTTCTGGACAAAGAAGGTTATTATACAAGTGAAAGTGTTAAAGTGTAAGTGGGTATGTGCAAGTTAACCTTTTTGTTTTGGTGATCTCATGAAATTAAAAATTCAATTCAGTTTGGGGCCATATTTCATCTGAACATCAACATAACATTATTCCAGAAACCAGTTACCTCTATAACTTTATGACCTGCATGGTGTATCACTTCAAGCCCTATATCTGAAGAAAAGAAACCAGCTGTCAGATTAAATCTGATAATCAGTTCTTGCAATGTGGTTTTCACGCCTCCATTATTCCAGCGTGCGTTGCAGAATCTCCCCCTGCAGCTACTGACTAACAAATCAGAAAATGCTTGATTGCTGTGTATTAATATGGAGACGCATCTATTTAAGGAGAAGAGGAGGGAAACATTCCATCTAATCAACAGCAAGAGATGATCTTATTGTTTTATGATTCCTATGGAGAGATTTTACATCGATGCATCACATCAGCGTCTTCAAAATCAACACAGGAAATACAGTACAAATAAAATATCAATTTTTTCTCCAAGAGTGCAATAAGATTAAGAGGTGAGCAAGTGGGAAATTTCTCAAATATTGCTTTGAGTTTCACAAACTGAGTTCAGATATGCCAAGACACCAAAGTCTGTAATAAAAAGTCAGAAATTTCAATATAAACTATTTCCCAACAAATTCTTCCAAGACCAAATGATCAAAGCTATTAATATCAATGCCAAATTTTACAGCTCTTACTGTAGTAGAAGTATAGCTTTTTAATGCCAGGTCAGCATCTGATGCTATCTTCATGGCAAAAAAGGATTTCCAAAAAAATATACAAGAGTTTAATAAATACAATAAAAATAAAAACCAAACCAAAAGTACAATACAGCAGTTAATATTATAAAAGAGGTTTGTAATTCTAAAACCTTTTCTGGTAAAATCTTACTAAAGTCCTTAAATTAGCTTACTACATAAAAATGTTGTCTACTTGCATGAAACATGGGACAGTCCAATAAAATATTGTCTACTTGCATGAAACATGGGATAGTCCAATAAAATATGTTTAAGAGAAAAGGGGCTTCTTGCAGTTGATCAAATCTTGTTGTCAACAGTTGTTTCATTTGTATCTAAGGAAATACGGTTGACAAAGAGCACAATTAGCAATGGCTAACTTAACTTATTTTTTTAATAGTATGACAGTAGCTCAACGTTTATTCAACGTAATTAAATAGCTTTTCCAGTATCAAGTGACTTTTTCCAATAACTAGCATTTTTTCTAACAAATTTTTCAGTCTAGTCCATTTAACATTGTTTAGGCATTAAAAACAAAATGGGTTGCCAATGGGTTAAGAAAAGTGTAATTCAAGTTATATTGTCTGAAAAATATTCTTTATTTACTTGTTTGTTTGTTTTTGCTTGTCTAGGGATTTTATTTTATTTTAATGATGTTATGATATTTTTACTGGGGACAAAAGCAAACAAAAAGGAAAAGGATTTTGCAGTGCATTTTCAAAGCAGCCTTCTCAACTAATATTTGAGACAGGTCTCAAATATTTCCTAAAAAATAAAAGATCTACCTTTGAGCAACATTTTCTCTTGATATGCACACATTTAAATTGTCCATGCTTGTTGGGGAGACCCCAAAAACAACTATGACATTTCAATGCATTTCTGCAAGTTTTTATGTTTTTATTTAGTTATTGAAGTTGCCAGATTTTCCCTCATTCCCTCTCCCTCTGTTTTTGTCATCTCTTGCCATATCTTCCTCCCAATGTTACCCCGTCTCTCTCTCTCTCATGACTAACTAATGAGTCCTGGCATTGCTGTTGTCCCTGAGGTGTTATTGGGCTGATCTGTGCTCTCTTAAGGGTGTTCTGAGAGGTTGACTCTCCAAAGCAGCAGGAGGCACGCACTTCTCTTAAATAGCGGGGCTAAAGAGGTTTGTTTACTGGGTAACACCTTGGCCTGACCTCCTAGAGCCACTGGGAGTTACTCTGTGATTAGTTCTGTGCTAGCCTGGAGCTGAGGAGCCAGCATCGGGTGGAAAGCCACTCTCTCCCCACCACAGGGTGAATGATTGGGCAACTTGCTCTGTAATCAATCATCCTTTCTACCTCCGACATACCGCACGTACACATTCAACGGGAAAAGGATGAGGCCTCCTAAACTTGTTGCTATCTTTGTCACGGTACCTGAAAAGCAGCATGATTTTATTTAGAGTCGGCCTTTGACTTGATAACAGGAGATTAATTGTCGCTGTTGCTTGGCTTTTCCCCAATGGGTCTTTGTGGCTTTCGGCGAACACAGAGAAAGGAAGACACAGCCTCACTAGGATATATGCAGCTAATGTCTGTGTGTGTATGTGCTCAAACACGACTTTCTCTTTCCGCTCCTGGTCCACTACGGTTTGCCACTCGGCCCATGTGGACGGGGTCTTATTATTGCGATTGTATTCACATCTTCCACCTTTTGCCCAGGGTTCTCCTTCACGTTGTCACTTTCTCCTTACAATGACATTTCAGTGACAAGCCTGACACTTTCTCTTCTGGCTCCCTATTGGCCTGCAACTGGGCTCCACTGACCTAACGCTGCACTCCCATCAAGAGACTTCAGAAAGAGAAATCATAAAAGTTATCACTTTTACATCTAAATGGTTTCTCCTAGACAGGAGCAATGAGAGTAAATGGAGAATAGATCTAGGGTTGCACAATTCATTGGAATAAAAACATAATGCTTAGTGGCTTATTTCGTAGTTGTAAATAAAAAAAAATGATTGGAGTACAAATTACAAGAAACTACTACTACTATTTCAGACTTTCATAAATTGACATTTCTTTGTTATTATTTGTGAAATTTACTATCAATTTCTGAATGAAAATTGCTTCAAAGTAAAACCAACAACAATTGTTTTTTTTTCATCAAAATGCAAAGGTGTTATATTTATATAGGCATATATAATTACATGAATATATGCGCTGCATGTTTCAGAGTTAAGAGCGACTCCAGTGTTCTTTTACACACAAGCATTTGGGTCACTTATAACTTGTAGCCTATTTGTAATGATAGCTGCTTATAAATCAGCTGCTGTCAACAAAAGAGAACCTTTTACAACAGTAATAGCTTTGCTTTTATTTCTCCTATAGTAATCTGAGACAAAGTTGATACTGTAATGAACCATAATCACAATCTCAGATCCATCTCAAAAGCTTAGAAGGACTAACATATTGAATATTCAGCAGCTTGAAACTCAAATATGAGAAATTTAAGCTTAGATCTTTTTGTCTGTTTTCATTCAAGCTAATGCCAACAGAAAATTTTCATTTAAGCTAATGCCATATTATTTTTGAACAAGGTCAAGCAGATGGTTTCGAAAACAAGTGACGCACGGTTGTTCAACCCCAAGTACAAGGCAACAGTTGTCTATGAATTTCCAAGAAAAATGGACTTCAGAACCTGGGGATCAAGCTCATTCTAAGCTAAATGCAGCAGTTAAGTGGGCAACATCTGAGTTGATAGTCTGTTTTCTGTAATGCTTCCCATTAAAGTTAATGTGTATGTTTATATTTTTGCATGCAACTCACCAATATGGCTGCGATGTGTTGAGGCCAGGCTCAGCTGACCCCAAAGAGACAGCAGACAGATGCCCAACAGCAGCAATCTCCTGCCCACACGCTGCAGTTCCCTCTCCCGCATCCTACAAACACACACACAATACATTGAGGCAATTATTAACATATGATTCAATGACATATGGGAAATAACAGTCAGTAAACAGCTCATTTATCTTAAATACACCATCAAACACATGGAAATAAAAGTACTATGGTTTAGTAATGCTATCAAATAGTAATACTACAGTACTTTTATTTTAGATAACGAGGCTAGTTGTCACATAGGCTATATCTAGGATATTATAGCATATTTAGGCAACAATATAATAGAAGTAGATTTTAACCGTAATTTTTCATAGTTTTATTGAGGAAGTCTGTCAGATATATTGAAATGAAATTCGTAATTCAATTTATTAATTACAATATTTATTAGCCAAAACAGTGGTTTGATGTTTTTGCATAATATATAAGTTTTGCTGTATTAACAATCATTGTTTATCTATTGTTTTTCCTTTTTAAATTGAACTGAAAAACCTGCTAACCTGTTGTTGTTGTTTTGACAACACAATATTGTTTAAACCATTGGGGCATGTTGTCACAAAAGGTCGAGATGTGTTTGGTAATAAGGGTGGAAATGTTCAACAGCTTTTTCTAGCCTAAAATCAGGTGTGTGCAAGCACTGCAAGATACTCATGGTATTTTTTCTACAAGTGACAAATGTTTACATTAAAACGGCAATTTTGATTTCTTGTTCATTATAATGTAATGCCATGCTACTTTTCTGTAGGGAAACATTCTCATTATACACCATTTGGCAAACAAACAATTTTACAATTCCCCTTAATTGCCTCAAACACCCAGAAAATAGCCCATTTACCATTTAAATGTCAGATCAAATATCCTATTTTACTCTGAAATACAGTCAGTCAAACTACAAACAACATGACCCATAAATCCTCAAAATGCGAAATCGTTTAGAACGCACCAGACACAAATCCAAACAGCCATTAATTTCCTCAAATATCAGCCATCCTTCAAATGTGTTAGCGAGTGACACAATCTAGCTTTTTGGTGGTGGTCCGCTCTTGTCTGGAAAGCACCGTAATCCTGATATACTATCAGAGGCTGCAGGCCAGTAATTCCCTCTCTGTCTCTGAGGGGTCCGGAGAGACCAGAACACACAAAAGCAATCATCGTGCCGACATGCCAAGCTTGTCTTATACTTGTGGAGCGGGGACAACAGCAGTATCACAGGCATCTTTTCATGTCTTTTGCCAGCATCTCTCCTCAAATTACAGCAAAGGCGGGAACCATGTGAGAGGCTGGGAGCCTGCATGTTTGGCAGAGACTGTGAGGCTTTTCTGCATATGTTCAGCAGTAAGTCAGACTCTGGAGGTTTCCCTGTCCCTCATTACACTACACTAAAAGAACGTCTACGGTTACGTATGTAACCCTCGTTCCCTGAGTAGGGAACGGAGACGTTACGTCGGATGACGACGAATGGGGTTTCGCTTAGAAAGCCTATCAACTTCGAGTATTACAAAACGAGCCAATGGCAAAGAAATGCCATGGGTCTGCGGAATTTGCATGGCGTAACTCCGCCCCACCTCGTGGGTATAAAAGGAGGAAGCCGGCAGCAAGCAGATATGTTTCTTCGCTGAGGAGCCAAGACTGAGCTCAGGCGATCCCCGCGGTACAGCGGAAAGTGGCAGGCAGACGTAACGTCTCCGTTCCCTACTCAGGGAACGAGGGTTACATACGTAACCGTAGACGTTCCCTTTCGTTGTCACTCCGAGTTACGTCGGATGACGACGAATGGGGTTACCAGTCTAATCACGCCACCTTCTCAGCTGTCTTCCAGTGCCCTGCGTAAATCGAGATCCCTGTCAGCCTGGACAAAGGACTCCATATAACACAGGAATACCAAGGTACACTGGGAAGCATATCCCAAGCTTAGGGGAAGTATGCAATTAATGCCAGCCCGGAGGGGGGGGACTTAGAGAATACACATATGACCCGAAGGAAGCATATGGAAAACACTGGGGTGTCCAGCCGCAGGTGGAATATTTCAACCCCAGGGGTGGCAAGGTGGCTTGCCAAGGGAAAGACACACGCTCAGAGAGGCTTACAGTGGAAATACACATGTGGGGGTCGCTCAGAGGAGGGACCATGCACACGGGAGGCACCTAGCCGACGCACAGGCAATAGACACTGGCGCCGACGTCAGGAGTGCTGGAGGAGCTCAGGGCTTTCGGAGAAGCTCACCTGAGGAAAATATCGCACGTATCCAGTCCGTGGAGTGGAATGGCGAGCAAGCGAAGACACCTGAGCGGGTCCGGTACTAGCTGGTTGAAGCGAGTACACGAGAGGACACAGGCTCCACTCGGAGATTATAGAATCTGGCGAATGTGTTAGGTGTCGCCCAGCCTGCAGCTCTGCAGATGTCTGTTAGCGAGGCGCCATGCGCTAGAGCCCAAGAGGACGCCACACTCCGGGTGGAGTGGGCAGTCACACCAAGGGGGCACGGTCGACTTTGCTGCTGGTAAGCCAAAGCAATGGTGTCCACTATCCAGTGAGACAACCTTTGCTTGGAGAGAGCCTTTCCCTTCAGCTTCCCACCATAACAGACAAAGAGCTGGTCTGAGGTCCTGAAACACTGCGTTCTGTCTACATAGGCGCGGAGAGCGCGTACTGGACAGAGCAGTGTCAAGGCTGGGTCTGCCTCCTCCGAGGGCAGCGCTTGCAGGTTCACCACCTGGTCCCGAAAGGGAGTGGTAGGAACCTTGGGCACATATCCAGGCCGGGGTCTCAGGATCACGTGAGAGTAAGCCGGCCCAAATTCCAGGCACGCTTCGTCAACGGAGAATGCGTGCAGGTCCCCAACCCTCTTGATGGAGGCCAGTGCAACCAGGAGCGCTGTCTTCATAGACAGGAACTTAAGCTCGACTGATTGCAGGGGCTCAAAGGGAGCACTCTTCAGGGCAGTTAGAACCACTGAGAGGTCCCAAGAGGGAACGAGAGGAGGACGAGGAGGATTCAGTCTCCTCGCTCCTCTCAGGAACCTGATGATCAGGTCGTGCTTCCCCACCGACTTACCTTCGATGAGGTCATGATGTGCGGCAATGGCGGCAACATAGACCTTCAGGGTGGAGGGAGACAGCCTTCGCTCCAGCCCCTGTTGAAGGAAGGAAAGCAAAACACTGATCGAGTATCTCCGGGGGTCTTCTCGGTGAGAAGAGCACCAGTTGACGAAGAGGTTCCACTTCAACGCATAGACGTGTCTCGTGGACGGCGCTCCAGCGGAAGTGATGGTAGCCACCACCGCTGGTGGTAGGGTACTCAAACCTGCCTCGTCCCATCCAGGAGCCACACGTGGAGGTTCCAAAGATCGGGACGAGGGTGCCATAGGGTGCCCCGTCCCTGAGAAAGAAGGTTCTTCCTCAGAGGGATCGGCCAGGGAGGTGCTGTCGCGAGGAGTACTAGTTCGGGGAACCAGGTCCGGTTGGGCCAGTAAGGGGCAACCAGAATGACCTGCTCCTCGTCCTCCCTGACCTTGCGCAAAGTGTGCGCAAGAAGGCTCACTGGGGGAAACGCATACTTGCGGCCCTGCGGCCAGCTGTGCGCCAGAGCATCCGTGCCGAGCGTGCCCTCGGTCAGGGAATAGAACTGGGCGCAATGGGTCGAGTCGTGAGAGGCAAACAGATCTATCTGCGCGTCCCCGAACTGGTCCCAAATCAGCTGAACCGACTGGGGATGGAGTCGCCATTCTCCAGGGAGGGGCTGAAGCCGTGAGAGCTCGTCGGCTGCACAGTTCAGCGCTCCGGGAATGAAGATGGCTCGAAGCGACCTCAAATGCTTCTGACTCCATAGGAGGAGGTGGCGAGCGAGTTGTGACATACGGCGGGAGCGTAGACCACCTTGATGGTTGATGTACGCCACAGTGGCGGTATTGTCTGAACGGACTAGTACGTGTTGACCCCTGAGCAACGCCCGGAAGCGGTGCAGGGCAAGGCGTACTGCCAACAACTCGAGGCAATTGACATGCCACAGCCGCTGGGGTCCTGTCCAGGAGCCCGCAGCAGCATGTCCATTGCACATGGCGCCCCAGCCCGTGGTGGAGGCATCTGTTGAGACAACAACATGCCGGGAAGCTCGTGCCAGGGGGACACCGGCCCTGAGAAAACCGAGGTTCGCCCACGGGGTGAAGAACTGACGGCAGGTCGGAGTAACTGGTACTCGGAACGTGCCGTGTTGCCATGCCCACCTCGGGACTCGGTCGCGAAGCCAAAGCTGAAGCGGTCTCATATGAAGCAATCCGAGCGGCGTGACCGCGGCTGCAGATGCCATATGCCCCAGGAGCCTCTGAAAAAGTTTCAGTGGAACCGCACTCTTGCCCTCGAATTGTCTTAGGCAAGTCAGCAGTGACTGCGCGCGCTCGCTCGTAAGCTGCGCGGACATGGCGACCGAGTCGATGTCCATACCGAGAAAAGAGATCCTCTGCACGGGGCAAAGTTTGCTCTTCTCCCAGTTGACCCGAAGGCCCAGACGGGCTAGGTGCCGAAGCACTAGGTCCCTGTGTTCGCAAACCTGATCTCGAGAGTGAGCTAGGATCAGCCAGTCGTCGATATAACTCAGGATGCGAACCCCTTGTTCTCGAAGGGGAACAAGGGCCGCCTCGACGACCTTCGTGAAGATGCGAGGAGACAGGGCTAGCCCGAAAGGGAGAACCGCGTACTGGTATGCCTGCCCCTCGAAAGCAAACCGGAGGAACGGTCTGTGTCGAGGAAGAATGGAGACATGAAAGTAGGCGTCCTTCAGGTCGATCGCTGCAAACCAATCCTGGGGCCGTATGCATTCGAAAACGCGTTTGGCGGTGAGCATCTTGAACGGCATCCTGTGAAGGGAGCGGTTCAGCACGCGCAAGTCCAGGATTGGCCGTAACCCACCGGTTTTCTTGGGGACAATGAAGTAGGGGCTGTAGAAGCCGGACCTCATCTCGGCTGGAGGGACAGTCTCGATTGCACCCTTCGCCAGCAGGGTGGCAATCTCTGCTCTCATGATAGGGGCATTGCCACCGACCAAAGTGGAGCGGACTCCCCTGAAGCGGGGAGGAGACCGTGCGAACTGAATCGCATAGCCGAGCCTGACGGTACGCACGATCCAGTGGGACAGACGGGGAAGCTCTAGCCAGGCTCCCAGGAACTGAACCAACGGGATCATGCGAGCCACAGGCGTCCCCCCGGAGGGGCAGCGAAGCGGAGTAACTGGCCCAGATGTGGACGGCATAGCGGCCCGGAGAGGGGGCACAGTTAGCAACCGCGCCCTGGCAGAGGGGGCCAGGGGAGGACCAGGCTGGTCGTCCCGCGGGGGCCTGCTCTGCCAGGGGTCTGGCGACAGAGGGGGACAGCGGCGAAGCGGTCCGTGGACGGCACGCCATGTCAACCACCTCTGGGACAGAGGGGGACGAGGAGAGCACGGCTTGTGGGCGGCGCTCTGTGATGTCCGAGAACTCTGTGCTCAGAGACGGGAGAATCAGCTCTTTGGAGAATAAGGATTCTTCCCCGGCCCTCCCCGGGGAAAGGAGTGGTCCTGCTACCAACTCCTGGAAAGAACTGAGTCCCATCTCTAAGGAGCCCAACTCAAGAGCGCCGCTTAACCCGGCGTGTAGCGGGGTGCGGGGCTGGAGAGGACTGTGGCGTCCGACCGCGGCCTCCAGAGCCGACCCGGGTGAACGGGCGGGGTGGGAGCCGCGGGGGGGCGCCCTCGGCAGTGGGCAGACTGAGGGATCTGAGCGGACGGCGGGGCCGTCGGGACAGAATCAACCTCAGTCTGCTCCATCGCCGAGGTGCCCGTCTCACGAGCGCCGCTTAACCCGGCGTGTAGCGGGGGGCGGGGCTGGAGAGGGCTGTGGCGTCCGCCCGCGGCCCCCAGGGCCGGCCCGTGAACGGGCGGGGTGGGAGCCGCGGGAGGGCGCCTTCGGCGGTGGGCAGACGAGGGATCTGAGCGGACGGCGGGGCCGTCGGGACAGAATCAACCTCACTCTGCTCATGGGCGGCTGAGAGCTGTTGGGCAAGCCCTCAACCGCACCGCCGAAGAGGCCGACCTGGGATATGGGAATGTCGGACAGACGGGTCCGCGCGACATCCAGCACATCAGACAGGTTCAGCCACAGACTGGTGAGCATCACCTGACCCAGGGAGCGTACGGCCACTTTCGTCGCTCAGAGAGCAAGGTCAGTGGCGGCGCGCAGCTCAGTGAAGAGCCCTGGGTCAGTCCCGCCCTCGTGCAGGTCCATGAGCATCTGGGTCAGGTGGACCAGCAGAATGACCATGGCATGCAGTGAGGCGGCTGCCAGTCCCGTGGCGCTATAGGATCTCGCCACAAGCCTGGACGAAAAACTACAGGCCACGGGCGGGTGCTTAGGACTGCGCCGAGAAGAAGCACTCTGAGGACACATAGCATCGCAACAGAGCGTTCAGCCGGGGGAACCCCAGTGTACCCATGGGCAGCGGCCCCATCGAGGGGAGGAAAGGCGGATGAGATCAGCGAGCGGTCCCGAGAAGACAAGGGGGTCTTCTTGGACTTCGAGATCTCATCATGCACGTCCGGGAAGAGAGGTATTGGGGTTTGCCGTGGACGAGGGTCGGCGGCCTTACCCAAAACCCATCGTCCCAGGAAAGCATGGTCGTCATCTCCGGATCAGACTCAGGCACAGCCGTATGCACACCGGAAGGTGGCAGCTGTGACGAGCCCTCACTTCCAGAAGACTCAAACCCACCTAGTGATGCTGCAACAGACATGGCATCTTCCTCTGTAGCTTCAACTGAAACACGCGGGCCACCAGAGGGTAGACTCGCGGGAATCAGCAGTTCACTAGCGGGCACCGTCATTGAAGAGGGGGGCTGGGGTCACGGACACATAGTCGGCGCCTAGATCCAGACCGTAACCCTCAGGTCACCCTGGCCACCAGCCGAAGATCGGGGGGTGGATGAGGGGACTCTCACTCTTGCGAGTTCACCGAGTCTCGACCTATATATGACGCGATGATCACGTTCCCAGCGAGAACATGAGTCACCCACGAGCGCTGTTCAAGCATGATCAAAGCCCAAACACACTAGACAGCGCTCGTGCCCATCAGAGTCCGATACCAGTCCGCTGCAACCAGAAATGCACGGGCGAGCCGTCTTTAAAAAGACGTGCCACGTGTAAGCTCTTTTAGTGAGAGAAAACTCAAGTGTTGAAGCACCCGGGGAGAAACGCACCGACTGGCAGACCACTGCAACAGATCAGCAGGAAGCACGCTCTCGCCGTAGATCGCCGTCACACCAACACTCGAGGTACTCGTTTGTAAAGCTGACAATTCAGAGATGGCTTGTGGAGAGAAGAATACACTTGGCTCCGAAGCGAAAACATATCTGCTTGCTGCCGGCTTCCTCCTTTTATACCCACGAGGTGGGGCGGAGTTACGCCATGCAAATTCCGCAGACCCATGGCATTTCTTTGCCATTGGCTCGTTTTGTAATACTCGAAGTTGATAGGCTTTCTAAGCGAAACCCCATTCGTCGTCATCCGACGTAACTCGGAGTGACAACGAAAGGGAACACTGGTTTGGCTTTTATGGCCGCAGCAGAAGCATGCGAATAACCTAATTTGAGGTTTTGATTAAGGCAGACGTTTTCTGAATCAGTACTATTTGATTAGAGAAAAAGCCCTCAGTTGCATTTTGTAAGCCAAAAAAATATCTTATACATGTTAATGAACACTACATTGATATATATATATATATATATATATATAGAGAGAGAGAGAGAGAGAGAGAGAGAGAGAGAGAGAGAGAGAGAGAGAGAGAGAGAGAGAGAGAGAGAGAGAGAGAGAGAGAGAGAGAACCAGATTTTTACAGTAGTGCTTACCCATGAAAAACTGACTGACACAATGTAGGGTGTTCTGGGTGGTTGCATATTCCTGTGCAGCTAATAGACTTCTGACTGGATGCCAGGGTGTGGCTATGCAGTTGCAGGGGATTTCTAGACGATTGCCGGGGCTTTGCTATTGAGTTGCTATGCGGTTGCTATGCGGTTGCCAGGGTGTTCTGGTGGTGGTTAGGGTGTTGCTATGCAGCTAGTGCATAGTGTGTTTTCACCATGTTACAATGAAGTTGCTACCAAGATAACTTGGCTAATGTTGTGGCAAAAGCAACATTGACTAAAACATGATTTTTCTCAGCTTTTTGCTCAAAGACTACGTCAGGATCGGATTCAGAATGATGATCAAAACATAGATGGAGCAGATCGAGTCCATCAACACCCCCTAATGCTTGCACAGTCCTGTAGCTCATCCTGGGTCGACATTTCATTCAGTAACATTAGGCAGTTTTGATGTATATGCTGTTTAATGTTGATGATCCTGTTATTTTACATATGCATATATGATTACATATGATAGCACTTGTTTCTGCATCTTCTTCGCATGTGTTTTGATCAGGAGATTCAGTACTCTTTCAGAAGATGTGTCATAGCGCCCCTAACGTATAACAGTGAAAACAAGGAAAGCCGTACATTTCCATCAATGGCGGAGAAAGAGTTAATAATGTTCTCAAAATGTTAGCACAAAAACATTACTTAAACATCATTCATGGAATGTTTTTTCCCCAAAAATGTAGTTGGATGATCGCGTAATGTTTTTTAAATGTTACTACTTGTTTCCGAACATTTAGAGAACATTCAAAAGTAACGTTTCCATCATGTTTTCAAAATTATAAAATGGAACATTCACATAAACAAGAAAAAAAACTTCAAAACATTTAAAAAACATAGTTTTTAGTACATTGAAAAAATAATATTTTCATAACTTAATAGGAACATTGGCAAAGCGTTCTTAGAACATACTTTTGTTAGCTGGGTAGTATGTTGCCATGGAAATCATGCAGTTTGCAGTAGAAAAGGTGATACAAGTTGCTTCAAGTTGCTTGGTGGTTCCTTCCGTTTGTCCTGTGCCACATGACCAGGTGATCGTCATGTGACTAATTGATTGCTGTTTAAAAGAACTCTGATTGTGTTTGTACTCACACCCAGATGAACGCGTAGGTGTGCCGTTGCTTGTCACCTGTTTTTAAAATTTAAGCCATGAAATAATTAAGGCTTTGTTGACTATGCTGATTTTTAGCGAGCTCTGAGTGGTTGCCAGTAGAGCTGCATGATTCTGAATAGGGAATCACGAGTTTCAAACAGAGATCACGATTCTCACACGATTCTGAACGAGTTTCTGACAAAATGTTAATCGCTGCAGTTTCTTTAAATTGTTTAATTAATCTGAATTATTTAAAAACCTCGGTTTTAATGGATGATTCAGTGACTCACTCATAAATACTTTACGTGTTTCATTACTGGATGAACTGTTTGAGTTTTGAATGTTACAGTGTGATTTTGTCAAAGGTTTAATAGACAGGTAAATCCTTGTCACTTAAAGATCACGTGGGTGTTTGAATAGAGATTGTGGTCTTTTAATGATTTATTGTGTAGCTTTAGTTGGCAGGATGCTGCTATGTAGCTGCTATGGTGTTATTAAATGGTTGTCAGTGTGTTCCTATGCAGTTGGTAAGGTGTTTCGAGCTACGATGATGCTTGATTATGGGTGTTCTGACTGGGATGCTTCAAAGACATTCTTATGCAGATGAAAAAGTATTCTGAGTGATGAAGCATGTTATTAGTGTTGTTGGTAGGATGTTGTTACGCAGTTGGTACATTCGTTTTAAGTATATTCGTTTTAAAATGCTGTTGCCAGGGAGTTGCTAAGTGGTTGCTAAGTTTTTGCTTCACTGTACAGTTTTCCATTTTGATTGTTCGCCAGGTGCAAAACATCACGTCTGTAACGAACACCTCTCCTCAAGAAGCCACACAATTTAAAAAAAAAAGGTTTAATTCATGTTTTGAACAGACTTCAAAATCCTACATGAAATAATAACATCGATGATTGCCTAGCAAACAACACTAAAAAATTAAATATGTGCTTTTTAAAACTTGATTAGAAACTTATGTGTGCAAAAACTATCATCACCCCAGCGTCTTTTCTTTCTCTCTTTCCCTCATGCTTTCTTTCTCCCACCCATAAGCACAATTAGACTCTCTGTCCGCAATAACCGCACAAAGCCGATGGGCTTCACAAGCTTATGAGGTCGTTGACAAGTCACTGGAGTTGAAGTATTGAAAACACACACACTGTAAATAGCTGACGTCGCCCTGCATTCACCCAAAGGGCTTGCACATATTGATTGAAGAGAGACGTTGGTAAATAGGAGCCAAAGAGGTCAGAATGTTTTTTTTCCTAACAAACCCGGGCATGCAACAACACTTTACTAAGCGGACGTGTTTTGGTTTAAGGGCAGAACAATTCAATTGCATTTTTAACGTGTTAAGATTCAAACAATGTAGTCTTTGACAAGCCCTCATGTGATCCAATCAAATTCTCAAAACACAATCTAATTAAGGGTATGATAGAGGCATCCAATAAGTTCATTATTAATTTGGCTAGTATAAACTGTATAGTGCCTACTATTTTTTTTAATAATATGTGAAGCAGTATGCAACGGTAAACATTTCAAACTGTAGTACAAACATTTGCATTCTGTGCACAGTATACATACTACATAATGCAGAAACTACTGTTGAAAAATTTGGGGTCAGTAGGATTTAATATTAATACTTCTAATATTAATCCCAATACCTTTAAAATTAATACTTGTATCTAGCAAAGATTAAAAGTCAATGTAACGACTTGCATATAATATTACAAAATAATTCTATTTCAAATAAATGTCACATATGTTGCAATACAACTCATAACGGTATTTTGCATTCTTAGGTGAAAAATGCACATTTTGCACACTATCTTTATAAGTGGTAGCACATAAAATGTGCATACAATGCAAACAACACAACACACTAAGGAAATAATAGTAGTAAACTATTCTAAATCCTGCTTTTTCCTTTGTGGACCCACAATTCTTCACTCCCTCTGAGGCAGTATGACTCACTTTTAAAGTGTATAAACACATAAACCAGAGGGAGGAAAGAACCAACAAGTTATTAAGCGTCTTCTCCCCAGACTCATCATCTCACTGCAATATGTGTAAAACACTATACACCTAAGGGACACCAACAACAGCAACTGATTGGCAGCGTTAAAGACACCAATGAAGGCATTTTATGAAACATTCAAAGAAGAACAGGCATTAAGAGTAAAAGTGCAATTGCCAAACCACTCAAACGCAATAAAGTGAGTGAAGGGGAAAAAACAACTCCTCCACCTGTTCTCCCCTAGAAGAGCGAATCACTTTCAAACGAGCAATCCAGCCCACCACGGCTGGCTAATTAGTCCCTTTGGAATGCCCCTCGTGCAGATGGCAAGATGTCTGACATATTTATTTTGGTCCTTCTCGTCAAATCACTCCTTTCTCTGGTTCTCAAACTCACCCTCTTCGTACGAACGGAGGCGTTAAATGCATTTAGTCCTGCAGATGTAGAATCATACAAGTTCTCCAGACTCGCTTGACCTTGCTGCGTGGAGGTAAGTGCGCTCATATGAAAGAAGCGAAGACAAAACAAAATTACAGAGCCGCCCAGGTAGGCGCGTTTCCCCACAGGGCTCGAAGGAACCGGGCACGCGAGGCTCGTGTCTGCCAGCTCGCCAACCACAGGAGAGCAAGTTAAGATCTAGACATCTGCTGGGTGAATTGGGGAATCAAAGATGGAGAATGTCTGAAAGGAAAGAGAGAGGAATGTATTCAAAGGAAGAAATGAGGGCCTCAGGTGTAGTTATGGGTCCACAGCACCATTGATGGGCCTTGACAAGCAAGAGCCAGAAGGGGAAAACAGACGTTTGGGCACTAGACACTTTCCACAAATAGGATTCAAAATCGGTCTGAAATACTATATTAGTTTCCATTTTCTACAAATGCTCAGTTAAAGAAGGTGCTTAGCCTTCAAAACATAGTGATCATCAAACTAAATAATATATTAGTCAGTTGGCAATTTAAAACAAAAAACAAATACAATTTAAAACTTTGATTTACATATAAAATCATCTAAATTAGACTTTCACTTCAAAGGGGCTAGTCTATTTGCAACCAAACATGATTTTTCCTTCAAAGGATTTCCACAAGAAGTAATATTTAAACACTAGATCTTTTATTTCATGATCTCTAAAAAAAAAGAACAAACAAATGAATGTAGACACAATCTATTTATCTATAGAAGACTGTCAGACAGCATTGTTATCACTGACAGAACAATACGATTTCTTTTTTGATCAGAAACCCAATCAAAATGTATGTGTGTTGAAGTTAATAAGACAACATATGGTGGGCAGAACACTTTGTGTGACAAGCCTTTTGGTTCAGTCGCTTTGAAAACATCTAATGCCAGCTAATATGGAACCTTCAAAGCTCAGCGTTTGATGTCAGTTGGTGAAATCAATAACAATATTTTTTTTTGCAGATTTTTAAATGGATTCTATTGCATTTGAGTTTAGACTGATGTGCAAAACAATAACTTTCAGTTGTCAATGTTTTAAAGGAATTTCTATAAGCAATCTGTTAAGGTTAGTCTCAAAAGTCCCAAACATGGTTAGCCAACTGTTTCAAACTGTCAAAAAAATAACATACTGTAGCAATCTGTACTACCATGCAAACGTTGGAGTCTGTAAGATTTTTTTTAATGTTTTGAAAAGTCTCACCAAGGCTGCATTTTTTTGATGAAAAATACTGTACACTGTAGAAATAATGTGAAATATCATCAATTTAAAATAGCTCTGTTTTATTTTAATATATTTTAAAATGTAATTTATTCCCGTGCAGCAAGGCTGAATTTTCAGTATCATTACTCTAGTCTTCAGTGTCACATGATCCTTAATAAATCATTCTAAAATGCTGATTTGATGCTTAAGAAACATTTCATATTATCAGAGTAATATGACCAAGACCAAAGCCAGACCAACACTCCTTAAACACTCCTTGTTTACCAGCCACAGTGGCGGGTAGATTGTAAAACATATTTTTATTGGTTACTATTTAAAACATTCCTTGTAAGGGATTGGACATCTTTTGTCAAAGAATGCTGTTGCTAAGTAAAAATAATGCACTTTTGTCAAGTAACTAATTTGATTGGTTTTCAGCGCTGTGCGTCACGGACACAGCGCACGGACACGGCGCTGAACGGACCGTGACACATATAGCTGAGATGAGGTAGCCTACAGACGAAAGGAAAATTAAAAAAATGTGGCGACATATACCCGGTGTTAAGAGGCCCGCCGCGGAGTCAGCAGTATATGAATGTACAAACTATTGAGGGCAAAGTAAATAAAAAGTGAAGGTACTTTTCGAACAAGTGGCGCATTGATGACGAAGGGAAACCGAGGGAATGGTTAGCCTACCTTCCCGTCGAACAGTCCATGCACTGTACTTACTGTCGAACCTATGCGTCGTCCGAAAATGCAAACAATTTGTTCATTAGAGGAACAACTAACCTTAAAATAGAGTCAATAATGAATATGACCAATTCTATTCAGAAACGTCCATGCGATCGGCAAAAAGGGCAGACCTTTTCGGGACTACGTTTGGATGTGCAAGTAATTTACTAACTTGAAGTTGTGTTTTGTGATGGCTAGATAGCTATCGTTTTTTTAGTTTAGCGATAGTTTTAGCAGCCACGAGGATAGAGGCCGATACCGTGGGTGGTCCGGAGCTCGATTATGTGTCAGTTAAACTTTTCATCTCCAATCCTATCTGTATTTGTGAGAAGTGGTGCTGTCCTGAGTTGAAAGATAGCCTACTTTACGGCTTTATTATCGAGTTAAGCCTCTGGGGTCGACAAACGCGCTGGCGCGTTTTGCTGAATTTTTTTTCAAATAGCAGCAAAATACATTTAAATACTCCATCATTTATGATCATACAGACTTAACTAATATTAAAAACTAAACTGTAAAATAACCATGCATACAATTCTCTCAAAAATACAAACATGTACATACATGTTGCTCACATATTATGGTAGCACTGTTTGTGCTTTTTTTTTTTTTTTTTTTTTAAAGGCGTGCGCCCGTGAGCATCCACGGAGGAAAACATAAATTGGCGCCTGAGTGCAGCATAACTCATATTGTTAAACGGATAAAACGAATTACATATTTGTAATGGCCGTCAATGTTATCAAAGTCACAATTCTCATTCATAAATTTGAATTCCAGAAAAAGTGGCTGGTAGATAATACAAGTGGCTGGTAAAATTGGGCATCCAGCATCCACTGTGGCTGGTGGGCAAAAAAGTTAATTTCCCACCCTGATCCTGATGCTATAGTTAACTTTCAACTAATGTAAATGAGTATTTTTTAGTGCAACATGAAAATAAGCAGATTAACTTGTGATTTAACAGTAGGAAGTAGCAAGTCTTGGTTCACAGCTTAGACTTAACAAAAATGTCCTCGTTGAAAATAGTCCTAATTTACACCCAGGTTCTGACTCAAAGGACGATATATGATGCTATATGGTTTACAGGCAGGCACACATAACTTTGAACCACTGGAACAATTTGTTGTAAGACTGGGGGGAAAAAATGAGAAAAAGAAAAGAGAATGCAATATAGGTTCAAGAAAGACAATTCTACAAGATTACACACCTGTATGAATGTCAGAGCTGAACCTCATTTTCCTTGCAGCTTCAAGACAGCCTTTTCAAGAAGTGGCTGTGAAATACAGGGGAAGCTAGTCGAAGTGTTGCATATCTCTTCTGTAAAAGTCAAACCTCATACTGATTGCATGCATTTCACCGGGCTGAGAATACAAAGGGTTTTCTTTGTTTTTCTGGGTGAAAATCTTTCTGGATCTGATCTTTCCACTTTGTGGTACACTGGAAACTCCTTAAAAATACGCCTGTGCTCTTCATTTCCAGATGAAAGACTCCGCAACAACACAAACTGAGCCGCTGGAAACCTGTCTTTAGTCTACAAACATCTGTTGGAACAAGGAATGGAATGATGTGCAAAGGAGAGTCTTGAAACTAAAGACACGTTAGAATCCAGTTGAGTGTCATCTTATCTTAATAAGCCAATGTTACTTAACCTAGGCGGCCAAAGAACATTTCATGTGGTTATAGGACAAGAAAAGCTCAAATTGATTTGCACATTGAGATTTAAGGCTTAATTATTAAAGGGACAGTTGAAAAAATAGTCAAAGGGGTCTAATGTTGTTTGGAACACTCTTTAAAATCTCTTCTTTTGTGTTTCACAGAAGAAAGCAAGTCATCTGGAATGGCATGACAGTGAGTGCAAAGTCTGCGAACTTTCCCAATAATACTCAAGCACATACACGTTTGACCGGTTGACCCATTGTTTAAAACTCCTGGATTACAGACACACACGTATGGGTACATGAATGTACACAAACACACACACACTCATCCTGTCTTGGCTCTGCTGGTCTCAGACTGCCCTGAGGATGTGCCCGACTCATTCTGCAAGTGTCTCTCATTTTCCAGGTCTCTCCATATTGGTCCCGCTGAGGAACAGAGGTCAAAGATTTCGGAATTACTTGTTCTAGCATACAACTCCAAAGAGGATACGCAAAGAATATGTCACATATAATGTCAGATCAGAGGGAATTTTTTTGGCATGGGGGGGGGGGGGGGGCGCGGGGGGAGAGAACAAAAAAAATGTCCCTTTCATCTTTTTTTGGGACAGTTATACTGAATTGTATTTTTAATAAAACAGTTGCATGGTGAAAAATGAAAATGGTAGAAAGATTAAGAAAATAACTTTTATTATGTTTCAACCTGATTTTATTTTAAACCAAACATTACATTAAATTAGCAAGAGTTAATTATACAATTTAATCCTATTATTTCGATTATCTGTCCCCGTGGATTTTTTTATTCATGACAATGTACCAAGGACAAAAAACAGTACCCAAATAAATAAATACATCACGCTTATGTAGCCAAAAATAATTGTATTTAGTGACCCAAAATCCATCACAATCTCTTACAGTTACAGTCTAACCAGATATAACAAAATTACAACAACAAAAACGGAGCAATTCCAATTCCTCACACCATTGGTGCTCAGGCCCTAATTACACACCACCACCTCATAATTCTATTATTAGCATACATGACTGGTGTTAAAATTTAGACTAAACAGCTCAATTCATTAGTTTTGCAATCTCTTTAGATCTCTTTTTCAAAGTGTTAGTTGCGTTTGTACAGAAAACTCTCAGATTTATGTTCTCAGCTAGAAGCTGTCATTTTCCATTGCATTTTCCAGGCAAAGGTCTCTAGGAGCCCAGCGAAGTGAATTCTAAATAACCAAAGCAATCAGTATGCAACCCTGACTGCTTTTAACTGTTTCTTTCATCTGAATATTGGGCTCTGGATTATTTTAAAAACCCTCCCGCTATCCAAACTACTAGTATTTTTTCCCCCAAAGCCCAAACTGCTCTCTCCTCCACCAACCAAGATTTCACTCAAGCAGATGATTGCTAAATGCTAATGCTAAAGCACGAGGGGGAAATCTGACACAAATTGAAAGCATATTGAAGGCCAGAAGAGCCGTAATGCGATCAAAGGCATGCTGAGTGGATCTCCAGGCTTCCCTCAGTGCTTTTCAGCTGACACTGTGTCTGCCTGAGCAGAAAATTATGCTTCTGTTTTTGTCAGTCATAAGAAAATCCTCCTCCTCCTAACTGTGAGCCCTGGAGTCTGAAAGCTCTAATACTGATGACAGAACCCACAAATTGGCATGAGCTAGATTTAAGAGTTGAAATAAATACTGTACCTACTTAAAGGCATTAGAAAAGTCTTGAAGTGAAATTCTTTGCACAAAATGAAGCTTTGCAGAATAGTGTTGTGTATGAAGTCAAAAAGCTGATTAGTTGCATTCCAGTTTGCATGCTGTTGTTTAAAGAAATACGCAAGGCCAAGATAAGTTAAAGAGCTTGGTACTTTAGAGATGCCAAGTGACTCATCCAAGTGGGCTCTTTTTTTTTTAGAAGTTTTCTCTCTGATATTCTAAACAGCCATAAAATGGACATTCTTGGATTAAAATCAAGAGATTTTCGTGGGTTGTTTGTGGTGGTTGGGGTGGCTGCTTAAACCACACCGTGACCGGACTGCCCTGAGCTCATTCCCTGACACGGTTGTGTCTTGGATTCAGGCGTTTAGTGATGTTCTCACTACGGCTGTCACCTGCATTTGATGATGGCCATGCATTGATCAGAGGCACAGGAGTTGAGTGGGGTGCATAAAACCCCCTTAGCTGTTCTAAATTCACTGCACAGCTTCCTGGGGCTTAATGCTTTAATGTATCATTATTAATCAATAGATTATCAAAGGACATCAACCTAGTAAACACACGTCTAAAGCCCTATTCGGATGGGATTAGTTGAACATGAAGAGGTGGGGTAAGGTAATTATTACCAGAGCTTCTCAGTGATTTTAGTCCCGTCTGAATGTGCCATCTCAGTAATCATCATAGGGACAATGTTTTACCCTCTGTAAAAAGGTCCAGAAAAATTACCTCAGGTTATACTAATCTAGTGCGAATAGACCCGCAGTAAATATGTATGTAAATATTCCGTAATTTCCTGTTTAAAAGTAGTTTTCCATGTTTTTTCAAGTATGGAGACGCTTAAAAAAAGCATTCAGTTGCATTCTAGGCAGTGGGACAAGTCTGTGGCAAAACTCAAGTGTTTTCCACATACCATTCAGATCGAAAGAAGGTCAAAAGCACTTGTTAGAAGCACAAAACTTCTTTTAGCGTTAGGTAATTGCCTATTACCAGCTCAATCCAATCTGAATTTAATTAAAGGGGTCATCGGATTCAAAATTCACTTTTATATGTTGTTTGCATAAATGTGTCTTAGCAGTGTGTGGACACAGCCACCATACAATGAAAAAAATCCATTCACTCTTCTTCTTTTTTATCCTCAAAAAGTCTAAACACCCTCAATCAAGCCGTTTGGATTTTCTGAGTAATATGATGTCATATTGCTCATGCTCTGCCCACGACCGCTGATGGACTGTCCCGTATTAGCATATTTACACCCTCAGCCATTTGTATACTATCTGCCATGGCAGTCTTGTGTGGGCACGCCCCAGGGAAGAGAGGGGTGGGGTGAGTAGTTACTCATCATTTAAAGAGACATGCACCGAAACGGGTCACTGTGAACAGAGCTGTTTTTGAGGAGGTAAAATGGGTGTTGTTTTACCGAGGAATTTTAACCAAAGTATGTTAGAAACTTTACTTGAAGAAAATGGAAGGAAAATTACAGATGACCCCTTTATTACATCGTTTGAGCGGACCTAACCGTTTATATATATATATATAGGTTATATGTGTTTTGCGCACATGAGGAAGCAACGAATATGCACATGACGACCGGAAGGTGACGCCGGTGCATAAATCGAGTTACCCCTCCTACTTCTGCTAGTTTACCTCAGGTCTCTTATCCATATTAACACAAATTGTTTTATCATGTGAAGACTAACATCTCTCAGATTAAACTGTGAACATCAAATAGATGTTTTGCTGAACTCAGGGAAAGGGTTTCTACACAATGAAGAAAACAGGTAACACTTTCTAATAAGTTATTAAGTATCATTAACAAACTATTACTTTATAGTTAATTCATAGTTGATATATTGTAGTCTCTATAGGGTTAATATATAAATAGGCTATAAAAAAGGTTCTTCATTCACTGTCACTGTAATTAAAACATTTATTATTGTTTAATTAGTAGTAATCAGTGTTTCTAAAAAAGTTTACAAATACATTAAGCACACACACACACACACACACACACACGTTTTAAGAAACACTTAATACTAATACTTTTGACTTAAGCTCGGCGTCTTCTAAGGGCCCCCCCCCCCCCTGCCTCGGGCCCTGGGTACTCGGTACCCTTTTTACCCCCGCTACCACGCCCCTGTGTATGATAAGCACATGATTTTGCAGAGCAGTTTAGTAACTGACATCATGCTGCTCTGTTCTTGCAAGTGTCAATCGTCTTATGGCTCTCTCTTGGACTCGAACACAATTGACAGTGTCAATTAACATCAGCCAGCCATATTCTTTCTTCACAGCAGACCACCATGAAACATTGGACACTGCAGAGTTTGTATCAGAGAAGTGCTCGAACAGAATGATCTGTTGTGATTTTCACTCTATGACTGCGAGTTTGATCGATAATTGTGTTTTCTTCAATGTTGCACTTGTCATCTGTACAGACAATAACAACAAGACTTTTTCTGTAAGCTACAGATGAAAGAATGATGCAATAAATGACATATTGTCTGAAACATTCTTTTTTCTAAAACCAGGTTTCAGCTGCCTACACCTCTGTATATATTCAAATCATATCCGTGAAGTATTAAAACCGTACAGGAGGCTCTATTAACAAGAAGCAGTCGACCAATATTCAAGACACACAGAGCAAATGGCCAATAGCACCACAATAATGCACATTTTCTTGTTAATCTTGTTCTTGAGTTTTGTGAAAAATAAGAGTTCAAGCTTTTTAAAAATGTTTTAAGTGTCTCAACGCTTCCCAGCCATTGACATAATTTTTCCGGCTTTCCGTGTTTTCAATGTTATACGGTAGGGGACGCTATTACACAATGTCTGAAAGAGTAGAGGATCTCTGGATCTAAACACAGGCAAAAACGAAGCAGAAACAAGCGATAATAGCATTTCTTATGCACGTTGTAGTCTTTGAAAAAAAAAATTTGTTCAAAATGTTGCTTTTTTTTTATGAAACATCCACATTCAAGAATGTTTCATTTTTGTTAAATTATATCATACAGGTCATTCCTGATATGCAGCACCTTCTGAACTAAACAGAGTACTAGACTTTCAGAAGTAAACTTTATATATTTTTAACTTGATTATTGGCAAGAAAATGCTGTAGAATAGAATAGAATAGAATAGAATAGAATAGAATAGTTGAGGAAATGGCTACTTTTAAAGTGATAGTACAAAAGACTAACTGGAAAAAAACAGGACATGTAAAATAATTATAAATTAATGACCAATTAAACGAAATTACCAAGAAATATTAGTAATAATTTAAAATTACACTAAAATAAAATGACCATATTTAATAATTTTTCATTTTATAGTTTAGTCCATATCACCAAAGTAACTAATGTAAACTAAAGTCAAACTACAATATTGCAGTTATTTCAAATGTACCGGCTGCCTTGATCTCCAGAAACTGGTCAGCCATTACCATAAGCTTGTGTTTTATTAAGCACTAAGCTTTTAGTAAGTAAACAAATGATTCACATTAATGGGTTGAGAGCAGTGGAATTGAAGCTAAGCAAAAGAGGGAAATGCAAACCACAAACTCTCAGACCTGCTTTGGCTTTGGTAATAGGCCTCTTTAAAACACCTGCTGTGAAGGTCTGCAGAGTGAGAATGCTGATCTAGGATCAGGAATCTTTCTCTCTCCCCATTAGTCTTAGTCAGCAAGCGGAGAGAAGACGGTGTGCCTCTGGAACAGCACTGCCTGGTGAACAGCCTTACTTGCATTATTCACAGAACCAGCAGACAGGTTTGGCTGCTCCATTTGCTGCCCTGCTGTCAAGAAGCAGCGAGCATGCAGTCTTACATTATTGACCAATGCAGCGAGCAAAGGGGAAGCGAGCAAAGGGAGGGAGAGAGAGCGAGATGGTCCACAAAAGGGTAACAGGATAATCTGAGTTTAAAGAGGCGCTTTTTGCACCATTCTACCATGGGAAAAAACACCACTTGATGAGTAAGCACAAGGAATAATAGGATGATAAAATAACGCAAAAGAATTACCACGGCCTACACTTTTGCCACCATGTTACGATTATTCCATTGCTGGCATCAGCAAGACATCACACACCAACAATTTAACTGGGAAAGGATTTTCTTTTTGTGTTTGTTCCGTTCAAGTTCTTTTTGATTCTTTAAGCTGGTTTATGGATGCAAAAGGGTTCAATTGACACGGTTTTCTAGAGCAAAACACGATCCACCTCGCTCAGCAACACACTCTCTGTTCTGGAGAAGTCACGAAATAAAATGCAAACAAATGTGCACCCATTCATGACCCAAAAAAAACATTTAGTAGCAATTTTGTTTGGTTTATTTCAAGCTGAATATGCAACCCATGACCACTAAAGTCAAAAACAAGAATGCTATCTATCTGAGTGTGTGTGTGTGTGTGTGTGTGTGTGTGTGTGTGTGTGTGTGTGTGTGTGTGTGTGTGTGTGTGTGTGTGTGTGTGTGTGTGTGTGTGTGTGTGTGTGTGTGTGTGTGTGTGTGTGTGTGTGTGTGTGTGTGTGTGTGTGTGTGTGTGTGCTTGTGTGTTGAATAGGCTCCTAATTATTACCAATATTCCAATAACTTTATTTTCATTTATCAATATAAAGTATAGACTGCATGAGTTTGCGCTCAAAGATGTTCGAATCAAATTTACATCCATGGCACTGATACAGCTGTGTACAGTACCGTTTTTTCAGCATGTTGTTATGTGGTTGCTAGGGTGTTCTGGGTGGTTGCTTACCGATTAAAGTCAAAAGAACCCATCCGCAAGTCTCTAGATATGGTTCGGGTCCCTGCTTCAATGTAAGCCTGTGGAATTTTCTTTACCCATTTTATCATCTGACTGCCAGGTGAAAAGTGTAAGTCTGACCACTTAGAAAAATAATAATACACCTCTACTCAACATGCCACATGATCTGAAATATTATTCACATCCGGAGAACAAATGGTAGCCTACAGGATGAGTTACACTTTCAGACTATTTATTTATCTTTTAAAAGATAAGCATTAGTAATCATGATATGTTCCTCAGCAAGCAGCACTAAATTTCAAAGCCTTGCAGATGACATTCATTTGTACTGAATCTGAACAACATATGTGCTTGTTTGCAAAATGTGAAATTCCTTTCAAGGGCAGCTAATAAAAACCGCTACAGCTCTTAGCCTTGTGAGACGCTGCTGACATTAATTAGATATGTAATTGAGTTCTCTGGCATGTTTAGACAAGCTAATTCTCAGAGCAATTTTGAGCCTTTATTCCTTTATTTCAGTTGTTAACGTTCCACAATCTTGAATTCTTTAAATTCATTACGCAGGCCACTCCTAATGCATACAGATCAGTTTCTCAGCAATATAATTACAGGAATAAAGCTATGAACTGTAAGAAAATATTCACCATGTACCATAGGTGGAGTATTTAAGGCCCGTATGTGTGCATGCATGCATATGACTAGTGGTCGACCGATATTGGTTTTTTGATGGCCGATATCTTAGAGAGCAGGGTGGCCGATGGCCAATATAAAGCCAATATTTTTAAATATATATATATATATATATATATATTTTTTTTTTTTTTTTTAAATCAATATTAATCAATTAAATAATTTAAAAACAAATCTTTCAAATTAACATGCTTATACTTTACATGGCAACTTCTTGAATCTGCAATCTTATAACTGTTTTTTTCACAAATAAAGTAATTACTTAAAAATGTATGAATATGTGAATAAAAAGGAAGAAAACGCTGTAACTGGGGTAATCTGGTAATCATGCACACTGGTAATCATATTTTTTCAAATAAAGACAAGGTAACGCTAATTTTACATACGATGTAAGTGAAAACGATATGAATATGACACAGTGGGCAACTGGATATAGCACAGCATATTTTAAAATGAAGGATTTAAAGTTTTTCGATCGCATCTCCTGTGAAGCTGATCCTCTGTTTGCATTCACTCACTTTGCACGGACAGACTGTTACTCGCAGAAATACATTTATCCAGGCTACAAATGCACATTTCACAAGATATCACAGCTGGATGCGATTAAAAATGCAGGGTTTGTGAAATTAAATGTTTATTAGATATTCAGATATTTGTTTAAATGAGTTAGATGCACATTTGCTGAATGTTAATGGTAAATGAGAAAGTAGTTTAGTCTGATTGTTTGCTTTTATATTATTTGTAAAAGCGAAGGCAAATGCTTCACTTTCAAAATAAAAGTCCGGAGCGCCGTCAAAATAAAAGTCGACCAAAAGTGTTCCACATCAGAAAAACGTTTTCAAATTTCAAAAAAGACAAATATCGGCCGATATATCGGTCAACCACTATATATGACATTCTTAATTTCCAGAGCTGATAGACAAAGAAAATGGCATGTTTGACTTCCTAACTGCTTCATTTACTCTTGCTTTCAAGGCTTTGCCGAAGCATATTTCCACCTTGCATTTATTCATATGCACATAGTCTTGACTTGATGCTACGCATAGTTTAATATTTATTTTGCCTAAAGCAGTCTTGCAGCAAATTTACACCCACCCGCAGCATTATGGAAAAATATTACTGGATATCATCATAAACTTGTGATGCGTTAGTCTACATAAAGCTGTGTGTTTAGCAGCTTCACTAAATCGGTAGCTGCTTTTATGACACAATATTTTTTGTTGTTATCAACATGCATTACAAGAGAAATAAACACTTTTTCCATATATTATTCAAAATTTAATAAAGACCGTAAGGCTATATTTCAGCTGCAAGGAAACTGCGGTGAATAAAGAAAAAAACATATAGCAGATTAACAAAAATATGATTGAACATACAGCAGCTACAAACTCGATTTAGACACTTAGTAGGCACAACAGTACAACCACAAATGATAATTCTGTCATTATTTACTCAACTTTTTGTTGCTGCAAATCTGAGTATCTGTCTAGTGTCAAACACAAAAGAGGATGTTAAGCACAATGTTTGTGGTGCTAAATTTAAAAAAGTGACAAAAAAACTAAGAAAGACTAAAAATAGCACCACAAAACCATATGACTTGTGTACAACATTACATCCCTTACAGTAGCTTTGTGTTGAGAGACAAAATGCAAACAGACTGAATTTTTTTTTTAATCACTGCCATAGCTCTTATTCCTGCAAATATCTGCATATTCAAATTTGCCATGTTGTGATTGCTTATGAGACCCATGAGAACCACATGACATTTGACACATTTTGACTTACCATATTTGAATATATGCAAATGAGATATGAAAGCAGTGCTGGAAAAAATTATCAGCGAATAATGATAATTTTCAATTTATCTATTTTTCCCCATCACACAAAGCTACTGCATGGTTTTAGGAAACTTGGAATACCACGCATGAGTCATGAGTTAAAATAAGAAATAGTGAAATAGCTACACACACTGGAAGTAAGTAAGTAAAGGAACGGGTGAACTATTTGCCCACAAAGGAGGCCACTGCAGTTTATCTTCTCTAAATAACAATTTAGAATTGGATAGAACTGGAAAAAATTCTTTTTAAAAGAAGGCATCACTAAGCAATTCATTTTTACTAACAAAGAGCCCTTTGATGGACTTCAAAATCCTAATACTCCTTTAACAAATGTATTCTTTTGAATATCAGAGAACAACTGAGGGATTCCGGGAAAGATTGTGCTGTCGGCAAGCCATCTGCATGAGCCTGTGCTTGCTTATGTGTAAAATGAACAGAGGAAAGAGCTTGGAGGGGAACAGCGTTTTCTTCGCTTGTGAATAGATGCTCTTGACATTGCATTAAACAGACATAATTGCCAGTTAACCCCTTGCAGGTAGCCTGGGGCAGGGCACTGCCTCCACAATTGCAGTTCCAAAGCGCAGAGTTCAGGGGCGTAGCCCAGGGGCCACCCAGGTGACGTCTATTTATTTCAGTTTATGTCAACTCCTTTTTTTATAACTATTTTTCCTCTTGTCTGTCCCCTCGCTTTCACTCAATATAAAACCTTCTCTCCAACTCTCACTCTCTCTATCTTACTTCACTTTTTTGGAACAAAAACATGCACTAAGAAAATAATGAACTGGTTTGGGGTGAAAAGAATGTTCTGGATGGCATTCCAAACCCACGTGACTTTGTTCCTTTTCTGGAAGAAACTGTTTATGAATAATGAATGTACTGGTTCATGTTTTGCATTCAATTACATTAAATGGGGTCTGGACACATAAGTAGTCATATGGACCACTAGCTAGGTTTCCATCCAAAGTTGCAAATTTAACTTTAAATTTAAAGTTGCGCAAAATTGGAATATCGTATAAAACATATAAGACACTGCTTCCATCCAGTGAGTTGAATAGAACAAAACTGTCACTTCCTGATAATCTAGAGCAAGATATCACTAAGAAAAATGGAAGTTGCTGCAGTAGGAGAAGCCACTGCGGGTCTTTTTTTCATAATAAATAACCTTTCGCCTCAGAGCGCGCAGACGAAATACAATAAATGGTGTCATGTTATCTTGCTTACGTTGCTTTCAGTGGCGGATACCTGCTGTTTGGGAATCCAGTTGTGCAAGACAGCTCTGGGAGATAATTATACCGAACCACTTCGACGACAGACTTTGGGCTAAGGCATTTCAGAATGACCAAAACCAAATTTGATGCTGTGTAACACGATTGGTCCGGTTATTATGTCCCATCGTGCAATTGAGCGGACACTTTTGTGCATTTTTAGAATTCATGGGCATCTTGCCGTTTACATTCATTTTTATGCAATATCCCAAATTGCACATAAAAATATGGATGGAAACATAGCTACTGTTATGGTGTTTTTGAGACTTTGACCTGTACAGTTCTTCGGACCATGTTGTGTTTCACAGAAGAAACAAAGTTACACAGGTTTGGAATGACATGAGTGAGAATAAACAAAGCAAACTTTACCTACAAGGTAACCGTCAGCATTTTTCTTTTAAGTTGCCAGTCACCGCAAGCGTTTTTGATAATTTTTTCCAAAAAAAATAATGGCCCCCAGAATATTTTGTTGTATGACAGGCTGAACGTGCAATACATCAAAAGAAAGAACAGACTCTCGGCTTTTAAACAAATTTTTTTTTTCTAGCTTTATGCATTCTTTTTATATAAACACTTGAATATAGGTAAGTTTCATTAAAAAAGCAACATTTTGAGCAAAAACCAGAGAAAATCACGTTTTCGCCAAATACTACGTCTGGATCGGATTCAGAACAATGATCAAAACATAGATGAAGTAGATCTAGTCCATCAACACCCCTAATGCTTGCACAGTCCTGTAACTCATCCTGGGTCGACATTTCATTCAGTAACATTACAGTTTTAAATATAAGCGGTTTAATGTTGGTGATGACATTATTTTACATGCATATGATATTGCTTGTTTCTGTAACTTCTTCGTATGTGCTTTGATCAGGAGATTCAGTACTCTTTCAGAAGCTGTGTCATAGCGCCCCATAGCGTATAACAATAAAAAAACTGAAACCCGTAAAATTACGTGTTTGGTGGGGAAAGAGTTAACTTTATTCAAGCCAAAAATATAATTTAACATGACTGAACCAATCTATATACATTAATTTATACCAAGAAAACAAAGTTAAATGAGGTAGAAATTACACTTTAAAGAAACAATTGCAGGTTACCACTTTTTACAGTGAAGGCCGTATTGTTTTGCCTAGAACAGTAACACAGCTAAAGAATAATTTAGACAACATTACAGTGTAAATATCACTTTATTGAGCATAAATATGATTATCATTTTTGTACAGAAGAATTCATAAACATGCTGTAACACAAACCCAATGGAATGCCCTGCCCATTGACCTCAATTGCAATTGCATTAGTGTTAACATGTCTTTTACATTCCTCTAATAATAATATGCTAATGCAAACACTGCTTTAACCATTTCAGAGTCGCCCCTCCATTGTGCAAGTGTATTTAACAAACTGAAGGTCAACATGATCTGTGGTAATTCACAGCAAGCCAGAGACGCTACTGATAGAACTTATTTTGAACCCAGAACATTATTTTAAACCTAATATAGAACAATTATTAATGTGTATGTTTAACACTGATTTGCATGATTGTCTCTACATAAATTATCTCTTCAAGGCAATATTGTGGCTGGAATCCTTTCAGCACTCCAGATGCAAAAATGGGGCACTAGATCATGCCAAAAACAGAAAAAGAGACAGATTTAAACATCAAAATTGCCCCTCTTTATTTTCTTCATACAAATACCTCAACGATTCACTAGTATTACAAAGAATTATCAGAATTTTTTGCAATAATGTAATGTTGTAATTTTTCATTATAGTCCCTACCATCTGACCACCAGCCCTGATCACCCCACCTACATTTTACTTGGGAACATGTCATATTATCGAAGTAAAATGGGTGGCAAAAACATTTCAAAGTGACTTTAAAAAGTCACGGTGACCGGGACAATCTGAACGTGAGCAAGCTCCGCTGACCTCTGAATGTTAAAATATAGTCCACTTAATCTGGGTCGAAGTGGTAATGGTATGTCACACAGCCACAATTAATGAGATGAGCTGGTCAAATCTATCCCACGCTCTATTAGCTCGACTACAAGGTCCCGTCAACAGAGCCTCATTACCGCACTAAACATAAGTGCCAGCGGCAGACTGAAGAACCCTAAAAAATTACAAACCATTTGCACCCAATTCTATAATTCTGGAGAACTAGCAGAGTCTAGACGTTAAGCACTTGCTAATGTGTAGTGCCTATTTAGGTTGCTGTCCATGGTTCTGAAACATGTTCCTCACATCATTTGTTCCTTTGCGTTGACATCATTTTAAATATCACACCGACTTTACCATAGTGGCACTGTAAATGTGCCGGTTCACAGACAGTTCAGTGCTCTTAGGAGTTCTCAAATATGTCATGCTGCTGAGGTTCAGGGCATTGCCCTTAAATGCAATATGCCTTGTATTGCAGGCAGATTTAGTAAGAAAGTGTCTAAGAACATGCTCTATGCAAGTATGCCAACAAAGACACAAATGCTTGGCTAATACTTAATAATGGTAGGCTAAACCTCATTACTTCAGGGGCAATCAAGTTAATGCCAGTGCCATTAAAGTGTTAGTTCACCCTAAAATTTAAATGGTCATCATTTACCAACTCTCCGCTATGATTTTCTTTCTTCTGTGGAACACAAAGAGATGTTTTGAAGAACGTTCACAATGCACTTAATGAAAGTGGATGGGGACCGGGCCAGTCAAGCTCCAAAAATGCAACATAAAAAAAAATACAGTCCGTATGACTCATGTGCTACAGTGCTATATTTCAAGACTTCTGAAACAATGATAGCAGTGCGTCATCTTGCATAGGTAAGTCATTGTTCACTGAAAATCTTGCATGGCCACTATTCACTTTCATTGGTGGAAAAGAACAGCTTGGACTTGTGCTAAATGACTCTTTTTGTGTCAAATTGAGTTGTTAAATCGAGCTTGTGTATCTAGAAGTGCTTGACTTAAAAAGTAACTTTCAGGCCTAAATGCAATAAATAAATGAATGAATGGATGCAAATGGCAAGTAATTTTATTTCCATCAGATCTCTTACTATGAAACAGTACAGACAAATATTTACAATAAACACTGAAATAAATTCCACTCGGTACAGACAGAAGCTATAAAATTGTATTTGGAAAATCCATAAATATAATGTGCTCTCTACAGATTTATTTCCAGAGGGCTTATCTGATTTTACATTTAATGTGAAGACGATAAGCCCTTCCATCCAAAAGATAAAGCAAATGAATTTCAATGAATGCCCGAATCATTTGTCAAGCAAACGCTCAAAATAGCACAAGATCATTCTTATTGACAAAGTAAAAACTTAGTTAAGATCCATAATCTCTGATAGGCAGTGCCTGAAAACAAAACTGATGAGTAAAACCCCCCAAACCTCCCTTTATTTCACTTTGCAACTATCACAAATGCAAGAATTACACTAACCCTAAACGAATGTAGTCTCCAATTATATGATCTCAAATAACCTCCTATACTCCATGTCCTCAACTCAATGAGAAGAGACATACAAAACAGGCAAATCTTCTTAGATAAAGTCAATTTTGTACAACAGCTTTATTCAGTTGTTACGATTACAACATATAATAAGACCAAAAAATACTTTCTATTAGGGCTGGACAGCATGGCGATATATAGCCTACTGTACCTGACTGACACACTGCTGAAGCACACGCACAGAAAAACTCGTCTCTCAACATGCGAATTCAGTTCTTTCATCTTTTCATCTTTCATCATTCTTTTATTGCGCTTGAATGGTCGAATACACACGCGATTGTGTCAAAATGCCCATCATGGGGAGTATCCATGTAAACACAGTCGGTTATGTCTCAAGTGAAAGTAAACACTGTGAACCGGATGTGTATCAGTATAATGAATCCGTGTGTTTTGTCTTAATGTGACAGCAGCCTAATACAAGCTGTCATTAATGTTAATCAAACAATAGAGAAAATATCTTGCGACTCTTGACTGAATAACTTTTCTTATATAAGAATAAATGTATATTGAGTTCATACAGTGAAGACAGTGCATACTACTAGTATTTTATTTTTATATTTAATTATTACATTTCTGTACTATTTCTAACTACATGTAAAAAAATAAACCTATTGTACCTGAAAAACTTAATTTGATTAATATTTTTGTGATATTGTATTATACTGTAAATAAATTTTCATATTGTGAAATACGATTTTGGTCATATCACACACCTATACTTTCCATAGTCAAAGTTAAAAAAAAACTTTGCTTGGATAGTGGTAAACTTCTAATTTATCAGCTAAACAGTTTCTGAACCAGTGCTTTTATAATTCTAAAACTATACCCATCCACACCTAAAACTATATAAATGATTTCAAAATAATTTTAAATGGTATATATAATTACGGAGCCCCTAAGGGACATAGTGTTGGAGAAAAAATAAAAAGTAAATGCTTTTGCGTTCCCTGAGAAACTTTTTATTCGCTTGCAAAACCTTCTGAGCTCTTTGCGAGCGAACACAAAGTTTCTCGGGGAACACAAAACGTTTGCGCGAGAGCGCAAAAAGCATTGACTTTATTATTTTGCAGTTGCTAGAGTGGCAATATTATGCTCCGAAAACATGCTTTCTATCAATGTAAGTTTAAAGGATTTAACATTTTAATGTCAGCCATGAGAAAAGTAAGTCTGATCAGTTAAAGTACTCTTTTCACAAATAACTATAATTTAAAGTATCATTCATGTCAGTAACTTAACTCATAACGCACCGTTTGTGCTACGATGTTAAAAAATAATAGTGAGGCTTGTATTAGCCAGGTTCACTAATAATTATTAGGAGACATAATTCACTAATAAATTTTTAGGAGCATCTTGTGGTTTTTTTTAATCAAGATGATTAATCAAGGAGATGATTATGGAGAAGATTACTGAGAAATACAAAAAAAGTCTGCACAATATTCTGCTGTGTGTGTGTAAGTACAATGACAAAGACTTATAGTTTTATGGCAGGGTTCCTTGATTTATGATGGCATTATTTAATTCAGTTGCATGACAGCATGAGCCTGTTGGACATCTTCATCCATTAGCCTTTCACATTGTATTCACATCTACCTTATCACCATAAGAAAGTCAAACTCTGAAAGGAACAGCCTGCGGTTTTCATTATTGTATTGTGGCCGGGCTCAGAGATAAGGTGAGGGAAACAGTTCAATGTGTGACCAACCGTTTTTCATTTCCTGACAGCAACAAACCTGAAGCATATTAGCATACAAGCATTATAATGTATCAGGCATAACATCTAACTCTTTGGAATTGGAGGCAGAACATAATGTAGCTGCACACAACAACAAAATTCCCAACCTATTTGGTTTTTTTTTTTTTTTTTTTTAGAACTGCATCTGCAAACAACAGGGGAAACTGATGGATCAAATAAACAAAAGACTGCAGCAAATTTAGCATTCTCCCGCCGTGAACAGTTTGTGTGCCGTGGGTTCATTTTTAGCATAATTAATTCTCTTGTATTTTGCAGCTCTGTTGTACTGAGAAAAAGCTGCACATTTGTCATTTGGAGCAACTAATTCATCAGCAATTATCACATTTTAGAAAAGGAAGGTTGATTTGATTTTGAACTTAAAGGACAATATATAATGATGGGCAAACATTGAGAAGGGAATTCATCAATAACACATTGCGTTGGCTGACAGCACTGTTTAGACACACACGTTGATGCTGTTTTAGCACCAAAAAAAAGGAATTATGCAAATCAGGTAGTAGAAAATGCGATAGCAATTTGAAGAAAGAAAATTAATTTTAAAAAAGTGACAGTATATGTTGCAATTTGCTGTAAATTATATGCTGTAATTTACCCAACCAGATCAAATAATATACAAAAGATAACACTTAACTTTATCTTTAAATGATCTTTCTTTTGAAGAAAGTAAGTCTTATGGATTTTAAATGAAATGAGGGTGAGTAAAATTGACACAATTTAAATTTTGGATAAACAATTTGAATTCAATTTAGTTAATGAAACAAATTTTAAGTTTAACATATTTAAAATGTTAAAAATAAAATGTTTTCCACATATTTTGATTGTTTAATCGCACATAAACTAATATTCCCTTCGAGTCATCACTTTTGGCCACTACTGTAGTTAAAGTAAATGAGCCACAGGTTTTGCACTGAGATAGCAGGAAGCAACATGATTAGTGATGCATGATATATTGGCCATCATATTAGTATCAGCCATTTTTAAAGTTATCGTTATCGGCCCAATAAGAAATTTTGTCTTATATCTTAAAGCCAATAAATAATGGATTATTTTATTTTAGTCATTGCATATGCATTTTGATTCTTCATAAGCAAGTATTTTGTTCAATGACTTGTTTGCATTATTTAGGCATCGTTTTATTTGGCCATAGTGGTGTAATTAATTTTAAAACTTACACGGGTTCAAACTAGGCTACTGTACTGCATATGTGTTTGAGACATTTTTTTGTTTCTGCAATTAGGCTCTCAAAAACTATATAACAAGATTTAGATTTAGATTTATCGTTCAAAATAATTATCGGTATCGGCCAAAATTTTCATATCGGTGCATCCCTAAACATGATAAAACATGATTCAGTAGTAGCAAGATTCTTTATCCACTTCAGAAGAAAGGCCT
Source organism: Siphateles boraxobius (assembly GCF_051911475.1). Lineage (NCBI taxonomy): Eukaryota > Metazoa > Chordata > Actinopteri > Cypriniformes > Leuciscidae > Siphateles > Siphateles boraxobius. Next base: position 5,563,734 of record NW_027509042.1, read on the forward strand.
CTTGAGCCTAACTTATGACAGCCTTGAAGTTCAGGTGGAACCACGAACGGCTCATCGACCGCAGGCACTGCTAGCACTCTGGATGAGTATGCTAAGGATTTTTTAGAACAGGAATGCCCTGAGCCCCTCTCATTAGCTTGAAAGAAAATATTCCATCGTTTCAGGGAAACAAATCTTTAATTCTCAGTTGGGTTGTGACCTGTCAGGTTGGAACTGACGGTGAGCTGAATGTTAACCAGTGATGTGTTGAAGGTGAGCTAGTCGAGATGATATTGAGGGTTTCAAGAGGTTTGGAGGTGAGCTCCGAGCGCACCTCTTGTCTTTCTCAAGTTAGAATCACTTTAACGAACAGATTCTTCTTTCAAGACGTTGTACAGCTTTACTCGGATAAGACCTGAAATGAGATCAGTGAACTTTGACATTCTTCTCAAAAGTTTGGGCGAGGATTAGACGGCGCAAAGCTGGAAAGGGCAACTCTCCAATAAAGAGGGCGAAACGACAGTAGCCTTCAGGCACAGTTCTGCATGTTCCTGTCAAGCTTTCTGTGATGTCATACTTCCTTTTTATTTCACATCAGAGGGTGCAAAATCAACGAATCTACCAAACGAAGCTGTTAATCGGTTGGCAATGTTCCTCACAGGCTTCCGCCAAACATGGGGAAAATACAGCACGACACAAGCAGCCTTAGCATCTGTTCTCTAATCCAGAAGACCCAGTGCATTTTCTGTTTCTCCGGCTTTTATTTATTAGCTGTCATTTTGGCTTATCTGTCTGCGAGAAGAATGTGACATTTGTAATTAGGAAAAGGCAATTCATTAGCGCAAAAAAATGGCAGATGCCTGGGCAGGAGGTCAGAGAATGGAGAGTGCCACCGCACCACAATCTGTATTCAGACGCCACAAAGACGAGAGGCTTTTATCTTTTGACACAGCAGGTATGCGAAGAACATCACGCCATTGTCGAGTCTTCAGCTGGAGCTGTGAGAGAGACCAGGCCCGGCAGGAGAGACACAGGCGAGATGGCTTGATCTCCGGATCTCTCAGCTTTGGAGAAACGAAGCAGTTTCAATTTGACGGTGGAGAACACAAGCAAGACAGGCTCTCAAATGGATCAAACCTACAGGGAGGTGAGCGTCACTTCAACAAAAGCTAACTCTGTCATCCTACAGCTCCATTTTTACATCACAGGAAATGCTTTAGCCAGTCTACCGAAAGAATTCTGGGATGTCTTGAGACTTGAAAGGCCCTTAAAAGCTTGAGTCAAAAGCTACAGTTATCAAAGTATAGCCACACAGTTGTACGTAGTACTCACTTATGAATCATAATTCTAAATGTCACTACCCATGGTGTCCCTGTAATAGAGCCCAACTGCAGTTTGCAAGCTTGGATTTACTGCTGTTTTCTAGCACCAGAGTACCAGCATTTACCACTTTTTTTTCAAATAATCGTTTCACTCGTTTCTATTCAGCAAATTTACTCACCCTCATGTTTATCCAAAACATTTGCATTTCTTTCTGCTGCGGAACACAAAACAATATATTTTGAAGATTGTTGTTTGACTGGACAAAATTGGTTGAATGTTCCACAGAAGGACAGGAAAGACTTACAGGTTTGTAACAACATGAGTTAGAGTAAATGAAGACAGAAGTATAATTTTTGGGTAATCTATTGCTTTAATGCATTTACTGAATTATAACGCTTCATTTATCAAATATAACTATATATATAAACCAATATAATTTATATATAAACCAATTTCAAAAGCAGACATCATTTGCACTCTTTTTATCATGGATATAAATTACCATTGAAGCTCAAAAAGGTTGCAATACTGTGTTTTGTACAAACCTCTGGTCTGACAGGTGATTTTATCTAATGTGCACTTACAGTATATTTAGCTGTCATCTAAATGAATTGCTTACACATTAGTTTGTTGTCTTTTCTTAAAAAGTTTCATTTCATCAGTCGCCCAAGACTGTTTATTCGTTGGCCGAGGTACTGACACCGAAGTACAATAGGTCAATAGTTAGTATCAATTCGTCCTGCCTAATGAAAAAACACAAAGTGAAACAAATTATTAGTTTCAAAAATTATAGTTTAGTTTAATTAAATTTATATTTTTTTCCAGTAGAGATGTTTTAAATTGAACAAAAATGTCACAAAAAATGTCCATTTCAAATAAATGCTGTTCCTTTGAACTTGTCATTTTCATTTTCCTGAAGAAAAAAAAAATTGTCATGGTTTCAACAAAAATATTAAGCAGCACAACGGTTTTCGACATTTATTTCTTGAGCAGCAGATCAGCATATTAGAATGATTTCTGAAGTATCATGTTACACTGAAGACTGGACTAATGATTCTGAAAATTCAGCTTTGCCATCACAGGAAAAATTACTTTTTAGAAAAGTTATTTTAAATTGTAATAATATTTTACAATATTACTGTTCTACTGTATTTTTGATCAAATAAATGCAGCCTTGGTGAGCATAAGAGACTTTTTACAAAAAATGAATTTTTAAAAATCTTACCGACCTGACTTTTGAACGGTAGTGTACACACTGAAACACTAAACACACTGTAAACCTGAATAAGTTGGCAAAACTCAAATTTAAGGCAATCAAATTTTGTTAAATCAAAGTTAAAAAGTTTAAGTAAGTAGAACTGGCAGATTTTTATTTTGTACTTATACATTTAAATTGTTCTTAACTTGAATACATTTAACTTAAATTTTCATGTAATCTCAATGTGAACACTTTTATTAGTATGAACCAGGGGTCTACAACACGTCGCTCGCGAGCTACCAGTAGCTCATGGCCTGATTGGAGGTAACTCGCCAAGGGGCCGTTCACATATCGCGTCTTTTGCGCGCTCAAGTGCATTATTTCAAATGTAGGAAGCTCATAATTGAAGTGACGCGCTATTTTTTTCCAGGCGCAGTGAGATGAAAAAATGCATTAGCTACTAAAACTTTTTTGTCATTGTGGAGAGCGCAGTGCATGGTTGCATAGCAACGTCAGACGCCACGGGAAAATCGGACCGAATTTTCCTATTAATAATAAAAGATAAGCTAATGTGCATTGTAAACGTCAGTAATTTATGTTTTTTGACTCATTCTTTTTATAAAAATGATTAAAAGGCTGAAATATGGTAACTAACCATTATGGTAACTATCCTAAAACCAACATTAAAGGTTGTATCAGCGATTGTGGGTGAAGTCACTTCTGTTTGTGTTTGAAGCGAGATCCCAAACAAACAAAGTTAGCTCGCCCCTCCCTCAACGGATTCCAATTCGTCAGAATCAACTCGCTCACTAGCATGCCAATCTCACACACTAAATCCCTCCCTACAATCTGATATTCGCTAGAGCTATCCAAGTTTAGTCGAGCTTCACTCATATTTTTTAAAGAATTATATTTTCACACACAGTTCACATACAAAAAAGTCATCACTAGCAGCTACTCACCTGTCCAAAAGAAACAGTGCAACCTGGGCGTCCGATTTAAAAATTTTCTCTCCACCGTTTAAAAGCCTTCCCGATTATTATTTGTTTCTTTGACGAAAAACGAGGGTATTCCCTCGCCCTAATCCTCCTTCTCTTTTTGGGGATTGCCTCTTCCATGTTAAATGTATCTGGTCCGTTGATAGCATAGGGTTGATAGATGCTGCCTTATTCTTCAGCTCCGACTTCGCGTGCAGGCGCCGTGCACGAGCGCAAAAACAAACAACACCCGCCCTTGTCGGTGATTGGTTAGAACACTGTTTATTTTGATTTTGAGTGGTGGTTGTACCCATTTGTTTTGTGTGCAGATCTCAGAGCCTAGGCTGCCTACAGAGACTTGGTTTTTTGACAGCCTGCTTATGGGGCGGGCAGCTAGCGGATCATTAGGAAAGATTAGATGAATCTGATAATTTTTGTTTGGGCCTGAAATCGCTGATACAACCTTTAACAGAAATTATTCTAAATTAGCCTAAAAAACATTAATCACTACTAAATCACCCACTTAACATTAATCTTGCACACAAAAAAACATTATATTGTTTTTAGCATTTACTCTCCCTTTCAAGTGCCATTGGCAAAGCATGCTGGGAAATAGACTCAAAAAACTCAAAACAATGAAACAGTTCAGTTTACTTAAAATATATCAGTTCTGTGAACTTGAAAGAAAAAGAAAGTTCTAAATACTCATAAAAGTAAATTTTACTGAACTAATTTGTTTAATTTAAGTTTGTCATACTCAAACCAATTCATTATTTTGAGAGTTAGAGTCCTTATGAATATAAGGTTTACAGTGCAGCATAGCTAAATCTACCATTTGAACCAATTTCTATCATCACATGGTATAAACCACCATAATGCAAAGTCCTACTATACTGCATCTTCATCTCTACAAGGCCTTTGCTTTGCTACTAAATTGATTTGTTGGGTGCAAAAAAACAACTTGATCAATAAATTTGGCCTGTACACACACACACGTACACACACACACACACACACACACACACACACACACACACACACACACACGTACACTCAGCAAAGAGAGAGGAAAACTATAGCCATGTATAAGTGGACTATCAAATAAATGCTTAACTCATTAAACAAAAGCCATTGAATGGGCATTTGTGTGTTTCTGAGGACAGAGAAAAGGCAAATTCGAGGCAAAACTGGTGCCGTGTGCATTCAGAGAGTAATTCCTGTGGGACAAGACAGAGCCGGCCGAATCAAACCTTGCTTAGGAGTCATTATTTTTAGCCTTGTTTACCGGGTGGCCTCTCTTGTGCTCTTCTTCTAGAGTACAGGAAGAAAAACAAGAAAGTGGCACGGAGGAATGAACACATCATTATACAATCTGATGCCACATCATTAAGATCAAATCAAGTCTCTAGACAACACTAAAATATACGATAAACAATGGAGGAAATCAAACAAAATAAAGAAATGTTACATTGAGACTCCACACTACGCAATCGACTATTTTTAGATGAGGTGATCAACAGTATAAGATGCAGAATCATATTAGTTATGAACACACATATTGTGGATTCTGGGAATGCCTGCTGAGCATATGCCCATAAATACCAAAATTTGCAGAGTAATCACTAGTGCTAATTAAACAGAAGTTAGATTAAGGGTCTACAGTGTTAAGGGTAATTTTGCTGTTGGTAATTTAACACATTTGATTTGGTATATTTGCACACTAGATCTTGCCATTTGAAGTATTTGTAATACACATACTTCTTTTTTATTTTATCTGTAAGTCCAAAATATACAGTATTCTGTAACTGCACACTTTCAATTTTGTACAAAATGTATTTATCATCATTAAAATGAAATAAAAATCCCTGAAACAGCAATTGTAAAATAATATACTATGTAAAGTATTTATGGCCTAGTCCTAGAAACCCACATAAAGTTTGAGGGTATTAATATTTTACTTGAGGTGTCGTTTAGCTGATTCAGTATTTGTTGTGGCACACAAATGTAGCTCAGTACTAAGTGCTGATAATAATAGTTTATAGTGAACACTGCTATTCTAAATAAATAATTCATAAGACATGATAGCAGGGCTTGACAATAAGGCCTGGGGCCAGCGTAAATGTCCATTGGGACAGTTGACTGTCACTTGCCTGATCGGGCCAGTGAGGCATCCCGAAAGTTTATCATTTGCACGTTTTTTACATTTATAAAATTACATAAAAAAATTGACAGTCGAGTTTACGAGTATCCTAGTAACCATAATCCGTTATATCCGTGAACATAAACAGTTGAAAAATTTAAAATGCATGTGCAACAGTATATTGGATTCGTGCAGCTCTTAAAGTGACAGCAGCCTATAATAAACCTGCTGCTGTCTTTGTTTTAATGTTATGTTTTTTTTAAAGATATATTTTTGGCGTTTTTGCCTTTTATTATGATAGGACAGTTAGTTGAGAGGAAGCAAAGTTCGAGAGAGAGGGAGACGGGATTGGGAAAGGTCCACGAGCCGGGACTCGAACTCGGGACGCCCGCAGTGCAACTGTGCTAATATGTAGGCTCACTGCGCACGAGGCTATTAAAAAAAATCACACACTGCTCTTGGCTGTGTAGCCAATAACTTTTGTAACTTTAAGGATTAATATATTTATTAAATATATTTATTATAATTGGAATTCATGACATAATGCTTTTCCACACCTTTCTCCTATGAAAAAAAAACTATGTTCATCCCTAACAACCTCATTTACATTCCTATCAAATTAAATAGTGTACTGTATCTATCAGGGCTGGACGATAAATATATTGAATATTCAATATAATGATATTGTATAGAAATCTAAAGTTAAACAACTTTGCAATGATTTTACAGCACTTATTTTGATTCAATTATTTTGATTCAAAATAGATCCAATGATAACTGCATTTATTTATCACTAAATGTTCAAGGAAGTCTACCTTCCATTATAAATGAATAAAATAAATCAATAATACATCAATAAATCTACCTCTCCAGCACTTCAGATACATAGACATCTTGATATAGAAATGAAACAAATATTTTTGAAAGGTCGAGATCAACTTTATCTATACTGCTCAGCTCAAGTATCTATCAAAAGATGTACTGTAACTCACATAAAAACTGTTTTACAGCAGCTACTGTATATTCAAAAAAACAGTAATAAGTCAATAAAAGAGTCCCTCAGTGGCACAAACCTGTCACCTTTATCATTATCTCTGCATCAGCTGTCATGTGTACACCCATACCCATATTCCAGCTCTCACAGCTGTCATATCCAAAAATATGAATATTTCAAAGCTCACTGACATACTGGCTATTAAATCAAATAACAACCTTCACAAAACACACACCATATGATTTGAGTTTAAAGAGAACTCACACAAAATTCACCCCTGAATCAGTCAAAATAAACCCCCTACAGCAGATGTGGGAGGACAAGAGGACAAAATGCAGTTATGTCGACTAAAAATTAAACATGAATGAATTGAGTCAGTTTACTTGCCCACACTATATGCGTTGATGTATTACTATTGACTAAATAAAGTCACTGGTTAAGCTGAATTGTTGAAGGTTAGTGACTAAAATGCTGTTTTGTACGCTAAGTGTCACTTTAGTCAATACGCCTCACTGTCTTTGGATGAACGGTTTCCCATTCTTGTATAACCACTGAGGTCAAATTGAAATGTAGGCAAAAATAATCAGCCATCTGAGAATACAGTCAAGCCCTTGAGAACTACAGTCATGCTTTCCTGGTCTAATCAGATCACCTGATCTTCCCACTGTGTCTTCCTGTCCTCACAATCTCCCACTCATTCTTTTACAAATTCATCCCTCCATCCTCTTCTTTCTTTCCTCTATTTGCACGATTCTGTCACACGGTTACATCAGCCTACCCAAAGGGCCAGAAACAGAAGCAGAAAGGGAAAAGAGAGAGCAACAGACAGACAGATAGACCCTGTGGAGATGGGAGGAGCCTGTCAGTTAGACACACCCCAAAATCAAAACTTCCGTCCATTCATCAGCTCTCTGTAGAGCGTGAGTTCATCTTGATGGATCCCGAGTCTTCATATGGCTCATTCTCTGTCCAACACGACAGTCCAAAGTAATTTCCATCAGCCCTACAAAAAGTGCAGCACTCAACAAAATGCTTTTTAGCTCCTCGATAATTGCCTATGCCGTCAAAAATGAAATTCTAAAGAAACAACATAATTAATTCCAAGGACGTAGGTTAGGGCTGTCGCGATAACCGCAATATTGCAGTACCGCGCTACTGACATGCCAACCGCAGAGGAATGCAAGTAACCGCAGCAACCGCGAACCGCGTTTTCTTTTTTCATAAGGCCACCCTTCGTGGTTCGTACCATGTGTATTGAATGTTAAATAAGTTAATAATGATAACAATACTGTTTATCATGGTGATTTGTACAGAGAATTCGTGGATTTGGACTTAAGCCTAAACAGACAGTGAATGTGATCGACTGAGCGCGTGCGATTACTTGCGTCTGTCTTTGAAGTCAAGTCATGTATATTCGTGAAAAGGTTGCCGTTTCCAAGGAAAGCGAAATATTTGTCGTAGGCTACCATCCTTTTAACGTGTAAGTGTATTTACCATGAATGGCGTCAGCGCTGGTCAGCATTACACAGCGCGAGGAAGCCGTGGGGGGAAAGCAGCGAGTCACGCATTGAATCAATGCCATTGGTCTCTATTAAAGCTCCCGTAGGCAACAATTTTTTGATCATATTCAGTGAAATCGACACTATAATCCGACAGAACAACATAAATAAAGTGGTTTTAGAAAAAAACCCGAGCTTCTAACTCCACCTGGAGCGTGTTATTTGTTTTGGAAAAATCCACCTGTCCCGGATCATAGGGTCCAATCAGCGCAGGGGGGGTGTGAGATCTGACTGTCAATCACAGGTCGTGCACACACCACCCCTCGCGCACGTTACAATCACATGCACACGCCTGAAGTTCGCGCAGTAATGAAGAGTGATGGCGGAAAAGATTCCAATTCCTTGGTTAACCTCAAGAGCTAGGAGGTCAAAAACAACACAGGAAAAGAGAACACCTGCTGAAAAGAAAGAAGTAAAGAAAGAAAGCGCGTAAATAAACCAGGATCAACATCAGATCGGCATTTGAAAGGTGGAGAGATTTACGTGATATAATTGGGTTCAAGCTGGATGCAGAGCTTGCAACATTTCTTCTCCACAGGTAATTGTGCTTTATCAACCAGTTACTTTATTTATTAGTGTTATGTTAGTAATTCCACAGGTAATTGTGCTTTATCAACCAGTACCTTTATTTCTAAGTGTTATGTTAGTAATCTAAGTATGTTTGCCCAAATGTGTTGGTATGGATAGCTAACGTTAGCACTTGTTGGGCAGGTTCGTTTGTTTGCACTGAAATCCGTGTGAATGTAACGTTAGGTGGATAAACATGTCCAGATGAAGGGATAAAGTTCGGCTTTTAGGAAGAATCAATGCTACTCTATCTTTCTTACGAGAGTAAGAACAGTAGTAAAGCTACTGTTATTGTATGTGCTATCTTACTAGCTCTGATATATAAGCAGAAAAATGTACAATGACCATGTCTGCCACATACAGCAATAATAGCGTTTCAGACAGACGATGGTGTTTATTTACGTTTAATTGGTGGGTAATCCATTTCGTAACAATCTACTCCAAAATGACAAAACAACAATAACAAAATACTTCATGGTGTTGATGGATGCTGATGAGACGGGCGCGTTCACAGAAAATCTGGTGCACTGGCACTGACGAGCACGAAGCCACGAACTCGGTGGGAGGATATTCGTTGATAGTGGGGCAGGGACATGAGAGTTGTAAACATTCAAAATTTTGCCTAAGTCCACTCAATCTGCCAGACTTGCCGACTGGAGCTTTAAGTGAAGCATTGCTTCAGCTTTGCCCAAAAGTGAAGCATTGCTGGCCAGCTGAGCCTTGAAAAGTGGAGCTCAAAGTTAAAAAATAATTAACACCTTGTTTCATTACATCTATCATTTAAGGAATCAGCTTTTTTGAACGTTTTCGTTGAATGAACGGTTTAATGACTCACTCAAAGACAGTCCGTTGCCGTAACAACTGCGCGCTGAGTGACAGTCTTTCAGTGCGCAGAGACGCTGTTTAGTTTCGGTTACATTGGTTACATTGTTTTTGTGTATGCTGACCACATCATAACATGTATTTATATAGCAACAAATAAATGTAAATAAATAAATGGCGGTAAAACCGCATATCCCGCTATTGAGCCACTCAAAATTACCGCAAGGGAAATTCCTTCACCGCGACAGCCCTAACGTAGGTTCTGTTTTAACATGGGTAGGGATATTTTAAAATCTACTGAACCAAATGCAGAATGCTTTAACTTAAACAGTGAAATTTCCTGTTACGGCAGATCCGTTTTTCTTGTTTAGGGTATAGAAACATACAGAGTTCAAAACATACAACACTCTGGAGGAGTTTATTTGGGGATAATGACCATTTGACAATGTCATACAACTTATTTTGTTACTTACTAAATAAATATATGGACATGAAAAATTACAGTAATTTGAAATTATTTTATTATATAGATTAACAAAGATTACAGTAACAATAATATTCCCATTACAACATTGAAAATGTTCAATCTGCCTACCTTTATACATATTTGAATGAGTACACTACAATATAAATTTATAAGAATGAGTAAATTATTATTTATGTGCTTAAAAAAACAAGAAAACATCAGGATATTGTACCTGTTGGGGAGTGCCCAAACCTACGCCATTACCTATATTGTTACACAGTGCCTATAATTAGCAGTGGCCTTCTAGTATGCAGTGAGTTCTGTTAAGTTCAAATTTAGTACAGACCCGTATCTCCGATATAAATCGTAACGTGGCCTCTGTATCGGGATATTTATTGTATTTTTTGACAGATACACACAGCCCTACTTCTCCCTGGAGTTGGTTCACTCTCCGACTATGATTACCAACCAAACTAAAAACACATTCTTTCCATTAGTGTTGTTGTCACGGGTCGCTCTTTTGCTGATATACCCGATGAGTAGAGTTAATTACGCAAAATGCAATTTATCATTGTCAAAAAAAACACACTATTGGTTTCAAGCAATATTTTTGTTTTTTTGCTTAAACTGTGGACTCAAGGTATAGATCAAAAAGTTTATGCCCAACATAAAATAAGTCCTCAGAGGGCATTTTACTACAGTTGATAACTGCTGCAAACAAATGTGTTCTCTGGCATGCAATGGCATATGAATGCAATCTTGGTTCAGTAAATAAATAATAATATTTGGGATAATTTGAACCCCAATCTCCTGCACTCAAAGCAAAAAAGTTACCAGCAGACTAACAGGTCAAAAGACCATACAGAGTATTTATCTATCAAAGATGTTAATAAATAATTTTGCATAAATATTAATGAGCTAAACCATTTCATGATGTCAAAAAATCTTATGTTTGTGAAACTGCCACAACCAAAAAAATTTACACCCATGTATTATAAACATTGTATTGGCCACACTTCTCGCTAAAAAATTCAGTCGACCACTGTAATTTCAAAATATCTTGATGAAGACCAGAAAGACGCATTAAGACAGCAAATGGGATTAGTTTTGATTTCATGTTGACAAATTTGTATTTTTTAATTCTCCAAAATGTATTCCCAGGGGCATAATTGTTGCTTGCAAACTATGGAGAAAATGTCAGATGCGATATTGCAATAGTCTTTTCTTCCATATTGTGACGTGTATCTAAACACAGACAGCTTTTCAAACAAGAAACAAAAATTAGGACGGGACTTGATTGCAGTGATGTCATGTGAGTGACAGGTGGTTCTGCCCTCGCACCAAAAAAGTCATCAGAAAAGAGATGGGGTTAAGGGGGAAAGTTATTTTAATAAAAGATTATGAGGAATTCATACACATGGATTTTAAAAAACAATTATGTGCACAGATAATTTTTTTATAATGAATACTGCAATATTACATATAATAGGAATTGTACATTATTATTTCATGGTGACTTTAAATAAATAAGAAAAACTAACTCTCAGCCTAAGGACAGTAATAGTAAAATAACTTTACATTCTATAAGTTATGATGTAATTAGTTACTTATAAATTAGTAGAACAAACACAATAATGCAACATTACATTTAAAGGTATGTTCCTGAATAATATTTACATATGTCAATAAACGTGTTAATGCCTCGGTTTGGGTTTGTGCGGCTGCGAGATTCTTAATGTGTCCCCTGTAGTCACGTCTCTTCACTGCTTGCTCTCATTCTCTCGCTTTCATTATTTATTTCTCCTCCCAGCTTCACTTGGCAGTTATTTTGTCAGGCTGTGTGGGAGACAAAATAATTGCCTCTATATTTTCCAAATTGATTTTCTTGTGCAAGTTTAATAAAGTTCTCACTGCAGACTCTGCTGACAGCCATTGTGCAGTAGCCCTCGTTTTATGCCATTTACATACTTGCAGGTATTTACAAAGGATAAGTCTCATTATTATCAGCCTGACAGGAAGAGAATTTTATTAATATCCGATGGCGAGAGAGATCATTCTGCTCTTGTGTTAGTTTATTGTCATTTAGCAAATAATTGTGGCAAAGAGAACAGCCACGTTGTGAATGAGCTACAGAACTGTACATTGTATTTGTTTACAGATACAAAACCTTAAATGAAACATTTTAAAATAAAGTTTGGCAGATGCTATTTGCACCCTAATGTAAACAGTAATCTATACTACTTGCACCCCACATTTGCTAAATTAACTTACTCATTCTGTACGTTATGAGGCGAATTATAAATGTCAGTTTCAGAATCACTGCAGGAAGGAAAAGGCATTCGAAGGCCATTAGTGAAATGTAAATACAACAGTCATTTCAAGGAAGTAATGTGCGGTTTATGATCAACATGATCCCTGACAATTTATTTTGAAATGTGAGGTTATTTATTAACATAACCAACTTTTTAGCAGCCTTGAGAGTAATTTTCTTATTAAATTTCTCCATAAGGATATTAAAGGGATAGTTCACCCAAAATAACATATTCATACGTAAAGCCAAAAAACATACATTTTGATTTCATGGGGACTTTAAAGTATAGGACATTGTGATGTCCACTTTCCAATGAAATTCACCCATGCTTTCATAACTTCCATAAAAATTGTAAAGTTTACCATCATGTAATGCCATCAGGTTGACTTGAGTGGCCTAAGAGCTTTTTTCCCCCTAGTCAAAGATACTAATTAAACACTAATTAAATATGCTCTCAAACGAAGATAAGAAAAGATCGCAAAAACTGTCTAATGACAAACTCCTCAGGAAACTTAATGACCAAATAAAAGTGCATTAAGATCACTACAGGAATCACAATGTTGCATAATTTTACTTTGCAATCAAAATCAGCACAGCTTTATGATAAATATTTGCTATAGACTCAATAGCTTTAGTTGCAAATGAACTCATACATTGCATTGGCATTATATCAGCAATAAGCCACCATATGCTCAAGATATCGACACCAGCCATATCGTCCATCACTACAAGAGAGCAACTAAAGCTGGATATCCACTTTGAATTTTTCTGTTTTATCAGCCTGCTGAAAGTTGATTAAACCAAAGAATCTGAGAGAAACCTCAGCCCCACACCGATGGCGGTCGAATATAGGGCCTGGCCCTGGAGAACCAAAAACCAGGACAGCCAGAGAAAAAGCTGGCTGAGAGAAGAGGGAAAATGAGGGGGAGAAAAAAAGAAGACACAAATGAAAAAGAACAGCAGTCTTTTTATCCACTCTCCTGCCACTCTCGTCCCTGCTCTTCCCACTTCATCCCTCCATCTCACAGAAGCGGTGCTCCCACCCAAGAGAATGAAGGTAAAAAAGGAGGTTGAAGAAAAAAAACCTAGAAAATTGTCTGTCGACCATCACACCAGTTTTGAGAACCGGCTCTGGCCTGTCAGGGCAAGGCAAAGGCTGCTTACGGAGGAGAGAGAACAAGGTAAGAGGATGCATTAGAGAGGCCTCATGCTCTCTCGCTGTCATTAATGAGGGGCCAAAACGACATGTCCATCCACACACACTCCTGCTTTCATCAACAACACACGCACACACCATCCCTTAATTTTTTGCCTGAAATACAAGGCTATAAATAATGGAGAATAGTGCTTTCAAAGTTTTACATGAATGCACAGATGTGGCTGTGTAGATGGATGCATATGCAGGAGCCGAGCTAGTGCTGGGGATTTCGAGATTTCTATCTTTTGACTGGTCACCAGGGACACATTTCAGTGACACATTTTCTACAACCTTCATAATTTCACCTGTTGTTCGTGACCATGTTCTTATTGACTACATACTGTATAACTATATAGGCCTACATGTATATAAAGGAGACTACATTTTGTGACTACAAAGGACTATAAACCTACATGTCATTAATTGTTAGGCCGTGTGTTCACCTAAGCGTTTTTTCATGCAGCTGGCATAAAATTCCAATCGTTTTTTTAAATGGGAGCGCCGCGTTTTTTTAAACGCCATGAGCGTAACGAGGCGCTGAGCGTGTATTTAACGCTCAAGCGCTGAGCGCCCGGCGTTTTTTACTGGTTGCCGAGAGTTGAAAAATGTTCAACTTTGGTGTAAAACGCTGCGCTCATCACTGTCACTTTTTACACACGACGAATACCACACCGACCAACTGTCACAACATTCTTTCTGTACAAAGACATCAACCTGCAGAGCTAACCGAACAAAATGGATGAAAAATACATTTTTAGTATGAAACGAATTAGCTACGAAATCAGTTACAAGTAAACTGTGCTGCGGATATTCTGTATCATAGCAACGAATCGTCTCAACTGAAAAAACGCTAGGCGCTGCCAAAACGCTCTCAAGCGCCCAGTGCTAGGCGTTCTCTTACGAGAGGTTCTCTCGTATTGCGTAAGTATAGCTTACGCTACGGGAAAGATTCATCTTTTCGAGATATTGAAGCCAAAAAATTATCCTTAATTTTTGTATCCATTGTCAACGCAGTGCCGCAGCTAGCAGACCTTGAGCAGGCTGTCTAGCGTGCTCATAGGCTGCCCTGCGGGAACTGCTGCAGCCTACCACTGAACCCGATGTGATGTCATGTCCAATGAAGGGCGCTCGCGCCTTCACAGCGTCGAAGCCCGTCAGAATGGGCGTGGCTTAGCGTATATAAGCAGGCTCGGAGGCTGAATTATCTGATTTTCATCTCTTCAGCGAGCTCTTCGCATTGCTGGATCTAGAGAAGCCGCCGCCGCAGCCGTCGAAACAGCGACAAGCCAGCTAAGGACAGTGCCTGAGGACGCCGGCTATCTTCGCCACCTTCAGCCTTCCATGCCAGCTACGCTATCCAGCGACGTATCCTTTCTATTCTATCTAAAAGAGCGCGAGATGTCTTTTTCAAGATGCCTCGTTACACTTGTGGCTCGTGCAGAGCCCCTCTCAGCGTCGGAGACCGCCACGTTATCTGCACTCTCTGCCTGGGACCGGACCACGTTGCTCTTGACCTCTCTACCGGAGGATGTGAGCACTGTGAAGAGCTTCCGATGTCGACCCTGCGGGCTCGACTCGAAGCTTGCAAAACTGAAGCTGTCACTCCGCCCTTTGGGGGACCGCGCAGGACGAAGCGCCGTTCCCAAAGACTCCGGAGCCTGTGGCCGCTGCGACACGCTCGCCTGAGTCCCTCCCTCGAGCCTCGCCTTCTCCGCCGACCTTCACCGGCGCGCAGGCACCGGCTACGGTCCGCTCTGCCCCCGCGTCTGACGATGAGGCGGAAGGACCCGCCGCTGTGGACATCTGTTCTATCCTGGCTTCTGATAGTGAGGGATGGTCGAGTTCTCAGCACTCCGCCGCCTTCTTGACCCAGGAATCCGGCAGGGCCCGCACTGGAGTGGACGCTGAGTTAATGCGCCTCCTCTCACAGGCCATTGACCACCTCGGGCTCGAGTGGTCGCCGCCCAAGGAGCCCGCGCACAAAAGACCTGGCAGGGGGCGGTCGACGGCGGTGACTCTGGAGAAAGCAGCCGTCGAGCGCCCCCTGCCAGGCCTGCACCCTTCCTTCCAGAGCTGCACTCTGAGCTTTCAAAATCGTGGAACGCTCCATTCTCCGCGAGGCTCCAATCCTCTATCTCCGCGTCACTCTCCCAAGTGGACGGCGCCACGAGAAGGGATACAGCTCGATCCCCAGGGTTGAGGAAGCGATTGCTGCACACCTTTGCCCGCCCTCCGAGAGATGGCGCTCAAAGCCTGCTTTGCCTTCTAAAGCCTGCAGGACTTCATCCTCTCTTGTCGGTCGCGCATACGCGGCCGCCGGACAAGCAGCTTCCGCCCTGCACTCCATGGCTGTCCTACAGATCCTACAAGCCGATCTCCTCCGTGAATGGGACAAGAAAGGCCCGGATCCAGCTGCCGTAACGGACCTGAGAAGCACGACGGATCTTTCCCTTCGTGCTTCCAGGGCTGCAGCTCAAGCCCTAGGACGGTGCATGGCCTCGCTTACTGTCACAGAAAGACACTTATGGTTAACGCTGGCTGACATGAGGGAGACTGAGCGAGCTGCCTTCCTCGACGCTCCTCTCTCCCACTCTGGTTTTTCTGAAGTTCAGAAAACCTCTCAGGCTATGAATCTGTTCCTGCCCCGTCACGCTAGCTCCGCTGCAGGTCGCCCACGTGACCGGCCGCCTGCACGAGCCACTACACAGTGCCCAGTTCAGCCGAGACAGTCCAGCCAATCTTCGCAGCGACAGGGCGGCTGCCCCAGATCGCGCTCAGCTAACCGCAGCAGACCGCACCCCCCACGTGGGCCGCGGCCAAAGATCACGCTGAAACCTGAGCAAGCGAAGTCCTCCTAGCAACAGTGAGAGAGAAAAGACTGTTGGGTCTCGCCGCGGCTGGACCACCGTCAAAGCTCATTCCTCCGGTCCAGTTTCTCGAGCCCGCACAGCGCGGCGATCAGAACCCGGAGGTCATTCTGCCCCTAGCTGCACATATAAAAGGATGGGAAGCGATTCCAGGGGTATCAGAATGGGTGCTAAGCACAATAAAGCACGCTTTCAAGCACGGACCACGACGACAGTGAATGCGGAAGTAGCACATCTACTTCGCTCAGAAATAGCAAAACTGCTATGCAAAAGGGCCATAGAACCGGTGCCGCCTTCTCTGAGTGAGGCAGGCTTTTACAGCCGTTATTTTCTCGCTCCCAAGAAGGACGGGGGTCTCAGACCCATACTAGATCTGAGACATTTGAACAAAGCTCTTATGATAAGACCGTTCAAAATGATTACAACCAGACAACTCCTCGCGCACGTTCGCCCGAGAGACTGGTTTATATCTCTCGATCTGAAAGATGCCCATTTTCAGATTCAGATAATACCCCGTCACAGGCCATTCTTGAGATTCGCCTTCGACGGACAGGTTTATCAGTACACAGTCCTGCCGTTCGGTCTGTCTTTAGCACCCCGCATATTGACGAAGTGCATGGACGCAGCACTCGCCCCCTTGAGAAATCAGGGCATGCGAATTCTGAACTATTTGGACGATTGGCTGGTTCTAGCACAATCAGAGTCAGAAATACTGTCTCACAGAGCTGTGCTCCTCAGTCACCTGGAAAGCCTGGGTCTCACGGTCAACTGGACCAAGAGCTCATTAATGCCCAGTCAGTCAATTTCCTTTTTAGGAATAGAACTGGACTTCGTGGCTATGACGGCCCGCTTGTCAACTCAGCGCGCGCGCTGAGGAAAACATCCGCGCTGAGGAAAACATCCTTTCTTCTGGAAAACATTCCAGAAGATGCTGGGTTATATGGCTTCAGCCGCTGCGGTACTTCAGCTGGGTTTGCTACGTATGCACCCGATACAACGCTGGCTGGCCGCTCGTGTGACTCACCGAGCTTGGAAGTCAGGCTGTGCCCGGATCAGAGTGACTCAGAGCTGTATCACAGCTCTTCAGCCCTGGTTAGTGGCCGACTGGTACCAGCGGGGAGTAGGCCTGTCACGATAACAAATTTTGCTGGACGATAAATTGTCCAAGAAATTATTGCGATAAACGATAATATTGATAATAAACGATAATATTGTCTGAGACCATTTTCATCTAAAATAATGATAATGACATAATAATGCAGGTACACCTTTTCAAAGATCAATAAAAATTTCTAAAGACTATTTAAATGAGCAAAACAACCAAAAACAATAAAAGCAATGGACTCTGTCTCTGTTAACAAAAAATGCACTTACCAATGTGTGACTTCCGTTCACACTGAGAATCATATGCATCATGTACCTACTGTGTTAGCATGCAACTCATATGAGTATGTGCACTAGTTTGTGTGTGTGTGCTCGCGTCTCAAATGAGTATGTGCGCGGAGAGTTTGTGTGTGTGTGTGCTCCGTCTCATTGAGTTTGTGCGCGAGTTTGTGTGTGTGTGTGTGTGTGTGTGCACGCGCGCTCGCGGCTCATATGAGTGTGCGCGAGTTTGTGTGTGTGCGCGCATAGACATCATATGATGTCTATGTGTGCGCACATCTCATATGTGCGTGGAGAGTTTTTGTGCGCACGCGTGTCTCATATGATGTGCGTGGAGAGTGTGTGTGTGTGCGCATCTAGTTCTCGTGTGTGTAGAGTTTGCGTGTATGTGCGTGAGCGACTTTAGGTGTGTCGTTGTGCATTTCATATGTAGGTTATTTGTTTGAGCATTCAGCTGTGTACATGTATGTTTGACTACTTAATATATGTGTATGCAAGACAAGTGTTTCATATATGTGTGCGTGAATGAAGTTTGATTTAAGCCATAGACGGATCATATGAGGGTGAAAGAGCGCGCGCGAGAGAGAGAGATGTACGCGCTATGGCGCTCTGCAATCAAATACAATTGTGAATAGGCTCAGTAAAAAAAAAACACTCGAAAATCAATGTGTGGCGGTCAGCGTTGATATTGTCATCCAGTCTCTTTGGTAGAGAGAGAGAGAGAGATAGAGAGAGAGAGAGAGAGAGAGAGAGAGAGACGAGGAAAACAAAACAAGCATGCAAATGGAAATTTTTGCGGCCGGAAAAATTATCGAGCTCATTTTTTTTATCGTGCGATTAATTGATATATTGATTATCGCGACAGGCCTAGCGGGGACTGGTTATGGGGACAGTCTCATACCGGAAGGCCTTTGGCCTTTGGTCAGACCGGGAAAAACTCCTTCATATAAACTGTCTGGAAATGATAGCGGTCGAGAATGCGCTGAAGCGTTTCCTCCCGTTTATACAGGACCCACATGTTCTAGTCTGCTCGGACAACATGTCTGTGGTGTCCTACGTGAACCGCCAGGGCGGTGTCAGATACAGAAATCTCTGCAATCTGGCAGAACGCCTCCTCGTTTGGTCTCAGCACCACCTGCGCTCGCTGAGAGCGGCGCATGTGCCAGGCCATCTGAACGACGGCCCAGACAGACTGTCCAGGAACAATGTTCCCCCGGGGGAATGGTCCCTGCACCCTCAAACAGTCCAGTTGCTATGGCGCCTTTTAGGCAAAGCGGAGGTCTACCTATTTGCGTCACAGGACAACGCTCACTGCCCAAAGTTCTTTTCAAAGAACGAGGACACGCTGGCCCAGACCTGGCCCAGCCGCCCACTATATGCTTTCCCCCCCAGTATCTCTGTTACCACAGGTGATCAAGAGAATCAGGGAAACGCGCCAATCAGTGCTCCTCATAGCCCCCCGCTGGGAGAACCAGACTTGGTTCCCGGAGCTAACGCGGCTTTCACAGACAGCCCCGTGACCAATTCCAGTCAGAGCAGATCTCCTCTCTCAAGCTCGCGGCTCGATCTGGCATCCCCATCCAGAGCGCTGGTCTCTGCACGTATGGTTGACCAATGGTTACCCATTGCCCTGCCAGACGCAGTACTGAACACTATCACGCAGTCTAGAGCTCCTTCTACCAGAAGGCTCTACGCGTCTAAATGGTCTGTGTTCTCTAAATGGTGCACTGAAAAAAATCTGGACCCACTGAAATGTGGGGTTCCGCGGTTGCTCAGTTTCCTTCAAGAGCTATTGGAAAAGGGAAGGTCCCCCTCCACGCTCAAAGTCTATGTGGCAGCCGTCGCAGCATTCTCAGAATCGACGCGCGGCCAGTCGATAGGCAGGAACGAGCTCATCATCCGCTTCCTCAGAGGAGCCAGGAGGATGAATCCCCCGCGCCCCCCTTCAGTTCCTATGTGGAATCTTTCTTCGGTCCCCGAGGCCCTGAAAGCATACCCCTTTGAACCTTTAGACTCTGCGGATCTAAAATACTTATCACTTAAAACCGTTGTTCTGATCGCTCTGTCGTCAGTCAAACGTGTGGAGGACTTACACGCGCTGTCTGTTAGCGCCACGTGTCTCGAGTTTGGCCCGAATGACTCGAAAGTCATCCTCAAACCTAGACATGGCTATGTTCCTAAAGTGATTGGCACACCGTTCAGAGCACAGGTCATTTCGCTATCGGCTCTGCCAGCATCCGATGGCGAGAGTGATGTTAATCTCCTCTGCCAGTCAGGGCGCTGAGAGTTTACATTATGCACTCGGCCCCTTTCAGGCGCGCCGAGCAGCTTTTCCTTTTGTTTGGTGGACGCACCAAAGGTCTCTCCGCCTCGAAACACAGTCTATCCAGATGGATAATAGATGCGATTGCAGCTGCTTATACAGCAAAAGGTCTGCAATGCCCCTTGGGCGTCAGGGCTCATTCCACCAGAGGGGTAGCCTCTTCGTGGGCATGGTCCAGTGGAATTTCTATCCATGACATATGTGTGGCGGCGGGCTGGGCCTCCCCGTCCACCTTTGTCAGATTATACAATCTGGAAGTTCCCGCCCTGCAGGTGAAACTACTATCAGTCTAAGTGAGAGGTCAGTTCTGCCCAGGTACTATCATGCGCAAACTACTCTCATGTGACTAGCTCTTCTGGTTGAGCTGCGCTGTATCAGGTTATGTGCTATATGCTTATACATTGACCGGCATCGCCGCTCTGTATTCCCTGTGAGTGCTTTTACTGCGCTTATATTACATGCGCTTATTCCCGCTGATCTGGGATCCCCGTATCTTTCTGGGACTCATAAGTGTATGCTGGCGCGCACGGCGTTGACAAGGGGTTATACTTACGCAAAACGAGAGAACCTCTCGTAAGAGAACGTACTCGGTTACCTAACGTAACCTCGGTTCTCTCTAGAAGAGGGAACGAGTATTGCGTAACCTGCCGTGCTTGTGCACAAGCGTTTTTTCGCTTCAGTCGATGAAAACCAGAGAATTCAGGCTCCGAGCCTGCTTATATACGCTAAGCCACGCCCATTCTGGCGGGCTTCGACGCTCTGAAGGCGCGAGCGCCCTTCATTGGACGTGACGTCACGTCGGGCTCAGTGGTAGGCTGCAGCAGTTCCCGCAGGGCAGCCTATGAGCACGCTAGACAGCCTGCTCAAGGTCTGCTAGCTGCGGCACTGCGTTGACAATGGATACAAAAATTAAGGATAATTTTTTGGCTTCAATATCTCGAAAAGATTAATCTTTCCCGTAGCGTAAGCTATACTTACGCAATACTCGTTCCCTCTTCTAGAGAGAACCGAGGTTACGTTAGGTAACCGAGTACGTTTTCAGCAGAGCGCCTAGCGTTTTCAGCCGGCTAAAAACGCTTTGGTGGACACATGGCCTTAGGGGGGAAAAAACGTCTCTAAAAGAAGTAGGCTACTAAAACAAAAAAACTCTTTTGCCAGCTGGTGTTAATGGTGGTTAACAAACAAGCCAGATGCAAGGTGCACAAACTGATAACAAATTATCTCTAAACCACTTAGCCTACTCACACGATACAGTTTATCAAAACTACCCTTTAAAACAACAGAGGTAACGTCAGGCCTAAATGACTATCATGTTCTCAGTTGTCTCTGACATTTACATAAATAGTACTCTAATGTTATTCAAAGAACCACAGTACATGTCCAAAAAATATGGTAATGGTAATCGGCATGATACATTCGAGTTTTTATTTACCTGGAGATTAATTCGGGAGTGGCGCGTGCAGGTGTTTCCACACTGTGAAGACCTTCATCGCTCGTAGACGATAATATGTATTTATATGGATTGTAGGGGAATATCTACTTAATCCGGCGCTATTTGTGTTAAAAAGTTTCGTGTTAATATTTTACGGAATGAGAAACCGCTTCAAACGACTGTTAGCACGTCGGAGCATAGGGCTGTACGAAATGATTCGAACTGGATCATGATGAACCGATTCCAACCGTGTTTATTCAAGTCATTGAAGAGAACAGAATCGTGAATCTCTCGTTCTGATTCTAATAAACAGCTGACGGAATTCAGCAGACACACAGTAATATAATGGTTCTTTAAATTAATACGTATAAGCTAATATCCTTTTTACTTGACTTTGTGATATATTTTCTGGTTGGATATGCCTGATCATACAGAGTCATTCACAGGCTACATGTGATGGGATTTAACTTAAATTCTTCGACTCTAACCAGAATGGATTTCTATGTTTGATGACAAAAGACTGTAAGTAAATATAAGCTCCAAATGATTCAGTGCGTGAATGAACTGTCTAAAAGATTTTAACTTAATGCAGAACCGATTCAGACAATGTTGCTATGTTGTTTGGCCAGCTCACACGAGTGAACTGACTCAAAAGAGTCATTCATTAATGATGTGTTGTGATTCTGACTGGCAGGGAAAGCATTGCTCATTCAGTACAGTATGGGCATATTCATTCAGTATGTCCAACCAATTATATGCTCCTTCACACCCCTGTGCTATAGTCAGACTTTGAAGTAAGAAAAGGTCAAAGCAGCCATTGTCACAGTGTTGGGTTTGTGTTCCCCTGATGTCCACTAGATGTCCTCCTTTGGATTTTGACCCTTGCTTTGGACTGGTTTACGATTTTGGATTATCCCTAATAAAACTACTGCTTTTGGATTTAACCGCTGTTTCCCGTGTGTGGATCGTGACAGAAGGACTCCGTCACACCCTAAATCCAGCGGTATGTTTTCAAACTTCTCTTCCCCTGCCACTGAGCGGGAGAGGAGAGATTATTTTCAGGGAACCCGCCTAGTCATTTTCCGTGGGACCCGGGGAGGTCGCAAGGAGGAGGTGGTCGAGAAGAAGTTCAACACCACTCTCCACCCTGGCCCCCCTTCGACCCTGGGCCAGTGAGGGACAGCTCAGAGCCAACATCTCACCGTCACGGTCAAAGACTGTTCACGTTCCGTCTGCCCAGTCAGAGACTGTTCACGTCACGTCTGCCCAGTCAGAGACTGTTCACGTTCCGTCTGCCCAGTCAGAGACTGTTCACAGTCTGTCTGCCTTCATGGACCTGGACTATCTGGAGCGTCTGGCTCGGATCCTGGACATGCCTGTGTCTGCGGTTCCAGAGCCGGAGCCAGTGTCTGCTGTTCCAGAGCCGGAGGCAGGGCCAGTGCTCGTTCCAGAGCCGGAGGCAGAGCCAGTACCCGTTCCAGAGCCGGAGGCAGAGCCAGTGCCGTCTGCCTTCATGGACCTGGACTATCTGGAGCGTCTGGCTCGGATCCTGGAAATGCCCGTGTCTGCTGTTTCAGAGCCGGAGCCAGTGTCTGTTCCAGGGCCAGAGCCAGTGTCTGTTCCAGGGCCGGAGCCAGTGTCTGTTCCAGGGCCGGAGCCAGTGTCTATTCCAGAGCTGGAGGCAGAGCCATTGCCCGTTCCAGAGCCGGAGGCAGAGCCAATGCCTGTTCCAGAGCCGGAGGCAGAGCCAATGCCCGTTCCAGAGCCGGAGGCAGAGCCAATGCCCATTCCAGAGCCGGAGGCAGAGCCAGTGCCTGTTCCAGAGCTGGAGCCATTGTCTGTTCCAGAGCCAGTGCTTGTTCCAGCGACAGAGCCAGTGTTTGTTTCTGTGTTTGTGTCTGTTCTTGTGACTGTTACAGTTCTTGTGTCTGTTCCTGAGCCCGTGTCTGTTCCTGAGCCGGTGTCTGTTCCTGAGCCGGTGTCTGTACCTGAGCTGGTGTCTGTTGTTCCTGAGCCGGTGTCCGGTCCTGAGCCGGTGTCTGCTGTACCTGAGCCGGTGTCTGTTCCTGAGCCGGTGTCTGCTGTACCTGAGCCGGTGTCTGCTGTACCTGAGCCTGTGTCTGCTGTACATGAGCCGTCGTCTGCTGTACCTGAGCCGGTGTCTGCTGTACCTGAGCCGGTGTCTGCTGTACCTGAGCCGGTGTCTGCTGTTCCTGAGCCGGTGTCTGCTGTTCCTGAGCCGGTGTCTGCTGTACCTGAGCCGGTGTCTGCTGTTCCTGAGCCGGTGTCTGCTGTTCCTGAGCCGGTGTCTGCTCCGCCCTGGCCGCCCGAGGGGTCTGCTCCGCCCTGGCCGCCCGAGGGGTCTGCTCCGCCCTGGCCGCCCGAGGGGTCTTCCCCGCCCTGGCCGCCCGAGGGGTCTTCCCCGCCCTGGCCGCCCGAGGGTTCTTCACCGCCCTGACCGCCCGAGGGGTCTTCACCGCCCTGGCCGCCCGAGGGGTCTTCACCGCCCTGGCCGCCCGAGGGGTCGTCACCGCCCTGGCCCCCCGAGAGGTCTTCTTCGCCCTGGCCGCCCGATGGACTTTGCGTCTCGCCCTGGCCTCCCGATGAACTGTGTGTTTCGCCCTGGCCTCCCGATGGACTTTATGTTTCCCCCTGGATGCCCGATAGATTTTTTGTTTTGCCCTGGTCCCCGGTTAAACCCTCACCCCTTGTTCCTGTCTCCCTTCATGGACCTGGCCCACCTTCCCTCCCCCTGATCCTCCACCGTTCCACCTCCCTCCTGAACCTCTTTTATTGTGATGTGTTTTCTGTGTTGTTTGTTGTTGTTGTCGTGGAGCGTCTGGTAGCCGCTCCGTAGAGGGTGGGGTTATGTCACAGTGTTGGGTTTGTGTTCCCCTGATGTCCACTAGATGTCCTCCTTTCCCAAGGTGTCCTTCACTTATGAACTACATTTCCCACGATCCTTTGTCTCATCATGCACTCAGCTGTTCCTTATCACTGATCATTGCACTCAGCCAATTCCCCATTATCATTGTCGATTCCCTGTGTATATAACCCTGTCTGTTTCAGTATGTGTCACGGAGTCCTTGTATGTATCACGCTACTTC
The DNA here is from genome assembly GCF_051911475.1 of Siphateles boraxobius. Taxonomy (NCBI): domain Eukaryota; kingdom Metazoa; phylum Chordata; class Actinopteri; order Cypriniformes; family Leuciscidae; genus Siphateles; species Siphateles boraxobius. Next base: position 5,588,380 of record NW_027509042.1, read on the forward strand.
TGTCATCCAGTTTCCTTGCTTCTTGTTTTGTTCCTGTTCCTGTTCATGTTGGATTGCCTTTTGGATTTTGACCCTTGCTTTGGACTGGTTTACGATTTTGGATTATCCCTAATAAAACTACTGCTTTTGGATTTAACCCCTGTTTCCCGTGTGTGGATCGTGAAAGCCATATGTGCTTCACAAGGGAGAGAGCTCAATGACCAAAATATAGTACATGGAAGTGAATGAGAATGGTTTGTTCAAATAAAAAAACTCCACTAACACAAACTGTTTGGAAACTGAGCATCCTTTCAAAATTATTGCAGAGATCTCAGTTATGGAGATGTAGGTTGTAGGTCAGCCCCTTTTTAAAACTTAATTTAGCACTAGAAAGATTTCCCTCTAAGTGCCCACTTATGCGGATCGTACAACTTTATGGCCAAATTTCTGAGACACATTCATCATTGTGGTCGTTAAAGACCTTCCTTTTATCTCTGTGTATTTTTAATTTTCAATAAAGTTGAACATTTTAGGTATAGGCTAATAAAAGAAATACGTTTTTTCATTTTGATGATGATCTAATGATTATGAATATATCGTTCAAAAGTTTGGGGTCAAATAATATTGAAAAAAAGTATCATGGTTTCCACAAACATAAAAAATAAATGTTTCTTAAGGAGAAAATCAGCATACTAGAATGATTTCTAAAGGATCATGTGATACTGAAGACTGGAGTAATGATGCTGAAAAATTCAGCTTTGATCACAGGAATAAATTGTTTGAAAATATATTAAAACAGAAAAAAGTTCATTTAAATTTCAATCATTTTTCACGATATTACTGTTTCCCTGTATTTTTTTATTAAATAAATCCAGCCTTTTTAAAGGGGTCATCTTCATGTAAAGTTTGTAATATACTTCGGTTAAAATTCCTCCATGGTTGTGTAAAACAACACCCTTTTTACCTCCTCAAAAACAGCTCTGTTGACAGCGACACGTTACGTGCATGTCTCTTTAAATGATAATGAGCAACTGCTCACCCCACCCCTCTCTTCCATGGGGCGTATCCACACCTCCATGGCAACCTGCTGGCAGATAGTATACAAAAGGCTGAGGGTGGAAATATGCTAATACGGGACAGTCCGTCAGCGGTCGTGGGCGGAGCATGTGTGTTTAGGCTTTTTGAGGATTAAAAAAAAGGAGTGAATGGATTAATGGTCACATTTATATGCAAACACAATTAAAAAAAAGTGAATTTTGCATCCGATGACCCCTTTAAGCAAAAGAGACTTCTTTTAAAAACATAAAAAAATCTTACCGACCCCAAAACTTTTGAATGGTATTTGACATTAATTGTGGCCCTCTAGAAAAGCCATCTACAAAGTTTTGTGAAATAAGTTTTATGTAAGTTCAAGAGAACACGTTCCGTTGAAAGAATGAATCAATGGAAACATCTGTCTGTTGTCAGAATTCAGAGTAATTTTGGAAGTGTAGAATTACTTTTACTGCAAGATCCGCATGTGTTCTTTGACGTTTAATTATGTGTGTGCCAGTCTTTCCTACACAGCGCCATGACAAAAGAAATTATGTTTTTCCCGAGTTGTGACTTGGCGGTCTGAATTGAATGTGATGGCATGAAAAAATGTTGTAGACAACATGTCTTTCTATTGCATTGGCTTCACTAGCTTTACACACAACTAGATGACTCTTGTGAGCTAATAATACTTGTAATGAGCATGACATCAAATTGCTCCAGTGGTAGAAAAAAAATCATTATTATGCCATGTATTGTAGTGGTCAAGGTGCATATTCATTTTTTTTTATTTTTTTTTTGAATTCCTCTAAATTAATCAATTATATTCACAACATTAATTGTAATAAATAAACAAATGTTAAAAATAAAGGATGTAGTAAGGACCCGGTTGCAACAAGGATTTCTGCAAAGAAAAAAATCTTTAGGAAATACTGGCTTGTGTGCATGCTTTATTTGATTGACAGGTCTTTTCCACTTGGCTGACATGCATTGAGAAAGTGGAAATTGGAGAGAGGAAACATCAGGTTTGGCATCTCGAACACACATTCGCACACAGACAAAAAGATTGAGGGAGAGGCAGAGACGGTTCATGGCCGTCTATGATTTGTCCGTATAGCTTTTGAGAGGAAGTAAACATGGATCAGGCTGTCAAACAGACAGGAGGCCGTAGAGTGGGAAAAGAGAGCATGTCAGGTTCCAGCGATGTGGGCAGCTCTTCCTTCCTGTGAAAAGTAGAGCAGAGCTCATCCAATCTTGGCTTGCCTCTTTCTCTCACACGTTATAATATTTTTTCCCGCTGAACTCTAAGTGATGGTTCCGTAGCTCAGAGAAATTAGTCACCTCCACAGATGCAGAGGCGCTGCAGATAAGCCATTGTCTTCTCTCTCCTTACATAGTAATTCTTGACACTGTCTCAAAATGTTGCTTTGGAATCCAACCCACTGCTATGCCCTGTGGAAAAGGCCGTGGGACTGTGCTTAAAATTGTTCTAGAAGCAAACCCTGAGAATGTAATGGTTGAAAAGTTTTTCTGTTTTTGTTTTTTTGCACAGAGTGACTGTGACATAAATATTCAAGATGTCTAACCATATGTGCCTAATTGGCTTAATTTGTAAAGAGCAGCATTTTTGGTTGTCTGGTGATCTATCAATGAGTGTCCAAAGTTAACAATTCAAACATTTCAGTCTCATGATATTATTTTCTAGCATAAATATGACTCTTGAACCTCCTTCAATGTAAGTCTATGGAAAATTTCCTCCACCAGGTCAATATTAGTCTGGAAAGGTAATAGTACACCTCTTCTCAATTAGCCATATGTACAGTATATTTCTTTACTGCCATAAAATCCGGATCCGTGTGAACAGGAATCATTTGGACGATGTTGTTGTCTATACGCCCATTACAGATTTGTGCAAAACTTTTGCGATTCGATAAAAAAACATTGCGAAATGACAGAGTTTCCATTAACCGATGTTATGCGACTAAAACGTCATTTTTTTCCTCTCGCGGTCAGTCATTCCAAAAATCATGGCAACGGATGTTGGTAGGTTTATATGGTTTATATATATATATCTCAGCCACCGCACCAGTCATTATTTTTAATTGAACGAGACGTAGGCGTGTTTTTCAAGCATTAATGGTAAGGAAAGCCCCTTATACTTGTGAGCAGCACATATGAGGTGTTTCTCCCTCCTATCTGCTTCAAGCTTTTGATTGTGGCATTTCTTTAAGGTTTAGAATCCAGTATTCCTGCAATTCTTTTGTATTTTATGAATTTTATAAAGAACTCTGTCTTCTGTCCAAAACATCCACGTCAGCTGACCTGTAAATGCCATTGTTTCCATTTCAGTTTTGCAAAATATTCCTTTTTCGAGTTGCCTGGAAAAACCACCTCAGGCGTAAAAACTTTTTGCGATAAATGGGAGTTTTTGCTAAATTTACGTGTTTCCATTGGCCGTATTTTCAATTTCAATGTGCGCAATTTGAATGGTAATGGAAACGCGGATATTGTCATGTAAACGTTCCCTAATGTACAAAGATGTCCATTTGGGGGAACTGCCCTAGTAACAACAATTTTCTTTATTATTATTATTTGTTTTTTGGGGAGTGTTTGTTGGACTGCTTGATGCTGTTCTGTAAGCTTCTTGGCTCCATAGAAAATCGAAATCAATGAGACGAATGTGTAAAATTAATACTTTCAGCGCAAAAATGTGTAAAATTCCAGCAAGCTCATTTCCAGAAAATCTCATTATTTTGTAAAGATATCTACCTCAGACCTTTAAATTAGGCAAGTAAAGGACACAAAATGTCTTTCCATTATCTTGAATTCTTGTAGTATGATATGACAGATATGAAGGAGACATTGTCAGAATGTTTTAAAAGTCATTAATTCTCAAACAGTAATTCTCAAATCACCATGAATTTTATGTATGCATACATACTTTGCTTATGTTAGCAACAGTACTATTCCAATATATCGGCTAATATGGTAATTTACCGGTAGATGGCGAGTGTCTTGTTTTTGTTTTTGTCAAGTTTTGTTGTTTTTGTCATTAAATATTTTCCTGTTATGGAATCTTTTTTTAAAACATCAGGAAAATATGTAAAACATGTACATTACATTATTGCTTAAAATATTTTTAATTGAATTATTTTAATTTCTTAAAAAATATCACATAAATGATGTGAGCCAAGCCATTATATCATTTAAGAGATGTATTCACAGCTGAACATGTCATCTGTAAGAGAATCGAGAATTAAGGGAAACAAAAGTTTCTCAGGTGAAAGCAAAAGTTTTATGAGATAATGCAAAAGCTTTGAAATATATTATCTCATTTTTTGCCCATTCCCACGTGCCTTTAGGGGCTCTGAAATAAAGTTTAAGCATTAAAAAAAGCATTTATCCTCCATTTTGCTAAAAAGACACAAACCATCTTTGACTTTACTTAGGCTTGACACAATAGTAACAGCCTAAACCAATGACAATGGTTGTTAATGATTGTGTTCCAGGTTCGTTCAATTTCAGCGCTCAATCAAAAAAACTAATCTCAGCACAGTGTTAGACTGCCACAATGGTCATAAGAAATGCTTAAAAGAAGCACATGTTGCGTTTGCCTGCTAAAACTGACAAGCTCAATTGGACCGTGAAGGATTTGATTCCTCCCCCGCAAAATGTGCCAGCGATATGGAATCTTTATGTGATCGCTTGTTAGGTTTTCAAACGGCTCCATTCCAACTAATGAATTGCTTCGATCTTGAGTCCTGACAATCTAGTCTTATCTCTACGTATTCACATATACATATGAGAGAAAACGGCTTGATCAAACGGCCCAAAGCTGCCCTTGAGCCAAGTCCAAGTAGAGGGTGGAGTTTGAGGTGGGGAGGGGGAGAGATAACGAAAGCGAATATTCCGATATCTGTTTCATATTCTTTGTCATAGATCAAGGCTAAGACAAGGCGGCGTGGAATGAATTTATGATCAGAGACCTCCTTTGAAGTTCTTGCTGTTCTTTCAAAGAATTGTCTGACGATGAGTAACTTGAAGACTTTCTATGTTAGGTCAGAAGAAAGTGCCCTGGCAGGTGGTGGAAAAGTGAGAGAAAAAGAGATTAAAATCTTTCCTCTGTCGATCTTTCGATCTCTGCTCTGCCAGCTTATTTATCAGACATGAGAGGGTCAAAAACTGCCAGGGGCGCCCATTTCAATCTGTCAACTCTTCACTGCTGCAGTTTACACCAGGGGACTACCGCCCCCAGCCCTGCCTGACAAGCGCAAAAATGTGGAAACCTTTCACATAATTGTGTGCTTTATTGTCTCATATTCCCCTAATTACAATCAGAGAGGGGTCGTTTCTGCCCAGACAAAGAAATAACAAGCATCAGAGAAAAATAACAACCGATTTGCCGTAGCCTATAATTGCGATTTTCAGCCCCAAATTGCAGCCTAATGATTACAGGCGTGGGGCGGACCTGGCAGAGGTTGCTGGGATGCATGAATACTGCTTGAGCAAGAGAGAGAGAGAGAGAGAGAGAGAGAGATACAAGGAGATGACGTAAAAAGTGCAATGCGAATTAACAGAGAAAAGAAAGTGCAGTCTCTTCAACTATATGCCAATTACATTGTATTTTTTTTTCTTTTTGAAACAATTCCAACATGATCATTTCCATCAATTGTGCCATTAAGTTTTTTTAAAAGTCACTTGGTAAGACAACAGTATCAGGATAGATATAGGTATATAGATGGATGGATGGATGGATGGATGGATGGATGGATGGATGGATTCTGTGTATTTAGATACATAAAATGCATGTTATCAAATTAGCCTTAGCAAGACCATTTTTGTCCCCTGAAAACTTCCATTGCCGTCGTTTACAGAATTAATGGTGATTTGACATTCATAAGAAATGGCAAAAACGGCAGAATTCCCCTGTATATACTGTTGGATATGTTAGCAGACAAAATTAGGGAAGAATTTGAAAAGTGTTTTGAGAAAATTAATTTTCCACAGGGCAAAAGTTCCCATAGTTGAAGAAACACCAAATTAAAACTTTTCCTGTTCCGTCACAACACAACTCTTTATCTGAAAACGCAAAGCCAAACCGAACGTTAAGAGCTGTTGATAACTGACAGTAAAGGCCTTAGGACGTTCTGCGGCATTGGAGATAATGGAGATTTGGGAAAACAGAAAGGGGAAGGAAAAAGGGCTGCCAAACGCCGACACGCTACAACAAACGTGGCATGGGTGTGCGGCAGGAGCGGGAACCCACAGAAGGGGCGGGCAAGTGGGACGCCTCTGAGGCCAGTTCCAGCACTGCCATGATTATGCTGTCAGGAACGTGGGCGGTACATCCGTGACTTGTAATGGTGGAGTACAACTCTACAGCGTATGCTCTCCATTTGCAAACACCTCATGTCTCAATTATATGTTGTGCTCATAGTAAACAAATGAGATAGTCATTACATATATGTCCTGTTTAATTACATAAAATGAATGAAGCAATAAATCATTTGTCTGTAAATTGTACATTTATAGGAGTTTCTACAGGCATTTTAACGACACAATCCTTATACAACCCAAATGTTCTTGTCAGATGCTGATCCTAATGGTTGTTGTGTTCAACTCCTCAGGCTAAAATTTTAGAATAGAGGTGAAAAGTATAACAAAAACATGGTGAGTAATTTCATATCAAGGGAATAGTATAGTATTACAAAGTATTACTGGAGAAGCAGTCAAGCAGCAGATGTCAGCAGTAGTGTGTAAGTGTATTGGTTTCTTGTTTCATTTGTTTTTAGTGTGCTATAGTTCTTGTATTTTGTTAAATAGTAAGGCATGTCTAATACCAGGTAAAGTGGGGTTGTCAAAAGTGACAGTAAGGCATTTTTATAATGTTACAAAAGATCTATATTTCAAATAAATGCTGTTCTTTTCTATTCATCAAAGAATCCTGAAAAAAATGCATTATGGTTTCCACAAAAATGTTAAGCAGCACAACTGTTTTCAACATTGGTTATAATTTTTTTTTTTATTAGCACTAAATCAGCATATTATAAAGATTTCAAAAGGATCATGTGAAACTGAAAACTGTAGTAATGATGCTAAAAATTCAGTTTTGCCATCACAGAAGAATTTTTTTCTCTTGATTTGAATAGACTTTAATCTAAGTTCTTCACAATTTAATTAACAAAACTAGTTCTCACCCTGGCTTGAAAACTAGTTCTCACCCTGAGAAAAATAATAAGCCAGTAAGCCACACTGACTGAAACAATGTGGCTGTACCAGAAATATCATGGATGCCTAAATTCCAAGCGCATCTAAATTTGCCCGTCTATGCTTTCCAAACTTGTAAGTGAAAGTAAACTAATGAGCGGTCGATCTGATATCAGGTAGGCATTGGAAAATTGAAAAAGTCACGCTAAGCTGTTCATCAAAATTTCAGCCTGGGACGATATTTTTCTGCACAGCCCTGGTATATTGAGAGAGCTTATGGTAATATGGTTTGCTTTGAGAGTGGCATATTGAAAATAAGTCCGGTGGGATCGAAAAGAGAGTGTGGAGAGAGGAATGTGGCCCTGAGCAATTTCACTGTGTTTACACTGCGCCTCACAACAAGACTGCCACATAAACTCAGCCTGATGGAGCCCAGGGCAAGCAGTGGACAAACAGTGACCAGCTCACGGACTGTAAGAAATATGCTGAATTCGTGTGCCATCGGAAATATCCTTCCACTTCTGAAGTCGTGATTACCAGTCAAGTGCTTTGTTGTCGGAAACAACAGGAATCATGGGTTTATTCTTCCCTATTTTTGGGTAAATCTTATTAAAGCCAAAATGATATTTAGTGTCCCATTCATTGACCACAAAATAAAAATTCACAGAGCTGTCTAGATAATCAGCTTGCTGACGATTCTGGAAGTTTATACAGGCTATTTCTGCTCTACAATATGCTTCAAATTATGCATTACTCTAATGATAAGACAAGGCAATGTCGCTGTTGTGAAATAACTAATAAAGCATACCTGTCACAGCAGCAATCGTTCTCCCCTCCGTCATGTTTATAGTTTACGGCAGGCTCAACTCAGGAACTCGGATATCAAAATTATCTCCGAGATTCCCAGTGGTAAATACAATATGAGAGGGTGTTCATGTCCATTTTTTACTAGGAAACTCATATTTACGATAATTCCAATGAAGGCAGCATTACTCCTGAAACTCAAGCAACACACAGATGTCACTGGAGTAAAAAACAACTACCGTAACATATACACAATTACATTTGGTGTATTTGCAAGTAGGGATAAAAACAAGAGGTGGAGATATAAATATAGTAAAATTACGAATGAGATCTCTTTATGAGATCAGAGAAATGAGATTAAATGGAGACTTATCCCCTGAGAAAAAGACTCCAGTAATCTCATGTGTCGCTTTTAGAGTTTCAGGGGGAAAAACAATGTCAAACTGCTCTTGTAGATTAGCAAATATACCAAAGTGTGCAAGGAAAAAAGAAATCTCAATGTAATCTCGAATATTTCTCATCAAATCCAACAAAATAATCTTAACTGTGCTACTGATTGAAATCAATTCATTGTATAGCTCTCTACTAAGTCTCATTTTGTCTGTTTTTATTTCTATTTTATCTGTTCACCCAAAGTGTGTGCACATAAAGCCATCTCTCAGTAGTAAACAGTCAAATACACACAAAACTATGTTAAAATGCAAGTCTTGATGAGTATTCATTAAAACACAATATGTTTTAAGTCAAAGTAAACCGTTGGAAAAAATCCATGTGTAACAGTATAATGGATCCATGTGTCAGGTCTTAAAGTGACAGCAGCCTAATATACCTGCGCCAAATTGTGAGATAATAAAATTTCTATATGGCAGTGTTTCCCCAAGGCCCAAGGTATCAATGTCACAATTGTGGCCAGTGAAAATGCTGAGTGGCTAGTAACTTTGGAAAATCACTAGCCACGGTGGCTGGTGAGCAAAAAAGTTAATGTCAAGCCCTGATTATAATATATAAGACATTATTCTATTCAGCAAAGATGCATTGTATTGTTCAAGTGACAGTAAAGGCATTTGCAATGTTTCAAAATATTTCTAACTCAAATAAATGCAGTTATTTTGAACTTCTATTCATCAAAGAATCCTAAAAAAAAGATTTGCTCAAAATATTAATCAGCACAACCTGTTTTCAGAATTGATAATAATAAGAAATGTTTTTAGCTCCAAATTAGCATATTACAATGATTTCTGAAGGACCATGTGACATTTTAGAATATATACAAATTAGGGGAAATATTTTACAACATCACTGTTTTTAATGTATTTTGGTCAAATTACTGCAGTCTTGGTGAGCATAAGAGACTTCTTTCAAAAGCATACTGTAAAAAAATGTCATCAACAATTGTCTCACTTTTTTTATCTATTGTTGATACTTGAATGAAACATAACTGAGATCTCATGAGCTATGAAAAAGCAACCGTTGAGCAATAACATTTTCCTTTGGGGACATTAGGAGTTAGAGAGAGAGATAGAAAAGAAAAAAATGAGAGCAATCGAGAACCGGTGGCCAGAGAGAAAGAAGGAGACTGAGAGAGATGTGTTTCCTGTTTTAATCTCAAAGGAACACACCGTGCAGGATATGGGGATGTTCTCGCTCCGGTGGGAGGCGGGATGGCACACCGACGACTCCAAGGCAACCAATTTGTTTGTTTATTGTCTTGGTGTTTTGTCACGGTCACAGTTCATTGCAGTCTACCTCCACTCCAGCACGCTCTTTTAAATGGCATCTATAAAACATGCGGCCTCTGTCGCCCGTCTTCCTCATCCCTCTCTCATGCACTGTCGTTTTTGTATCCCCCTTTCTTTATCCGTCCCTTTATCCCTTCTCTCTCATTCCCTCCTTCTGTTTCTTCCAGAATCTCGTTCTCTCTCTCTCTCTCTCTCTCTCTCTCTCTCTCTCTCTCTCTCTCTCTCTCTCTCTCTCTCTCTCTCTCTCTCTCTCTCTTCTTTGTCTCTCACTCCTCACATCAGTCAGGCATTATGTGATGGCACAGAAGCTTCCAGGATGCCCACTCACATTCTCTGCGCTCACAAAGCTGCCCTGCTCTCTGCTAAATCCAATCACACATGGAGCTGCATTCAAGAAAGAGCACATCGGCACAGGGAAGAATCACTTGCAAAATATCCGCAAGGTTACGCTGTTGCATAATTAAGGTTATGCGATTTTAGACTAATGATTCCCAACTAGCTGCTTAAGTGGTGAACAACTAAGTCCAGTTTAATGGATTTTCCCTCTAAAAACAATTTAAAGGTGAAGTAACTTCTGCACCACTATAGAGTCATCAAATGGAATTGCAAACAATGACTGTTTTTGAATTGGTTTCCAGATCATTTCGCCTGTTTTCTTATTGGTTGGAGAAAAAGAAAGCTCCGCCCCCAAACTCACATCATTGGATGAGTTGGTTGCTATGTCTGCTTGGCTGCAAACAGTATGATGAGATTTCATACACATATGAATGGTCAGTGTTGAGTAAATTACTTAAAAATTGTAGTATGTTACTGATTCTAAATTACATGAAAAAATTGCAGTTAGTAACTTAATCCATTACATTACAGATTTAATATAATTGACCCTCTAAATAACAAAATCATGGGATTAATCACAAGGATTTTCTGTAGACAGCCATGGTTTATACATCTAGTATAACATTACAATAGTGGGTGGGAGGGGAAATTATTTTGGAAACATTACCATGACTTCTTTTGAAAAATATGCTTTTTATTGCATTAATGCCAAACTGAACATTAGAGTATAAATAATTAGGTGTATCTATTGCCAGCCAGATTCATTTTATTTCAGTTGTCTTCAAAATATAATAATTATTAAATTTAAAAAAAAATTATAATATAATTTAAGGAGTCTGTAAGATGTTTATGCTGTCCAATTATGCATATATTTGATCAAAAATATGGTAAAAGAGTAATACTGTGAAATATTATTACAATTTAAAGGAACCTTTTAAACTGTAATTCTATTTTAAAATAATATATTTTATACAAAAGTATGTCATTTATTCCTGTGATACAAAGATAAATTTCTGCATCATTACTTTAGTCTTCAGTGTCACATGATCCTTCAGAAATCAGTCTAATCTGCTGATTTTCTGCTTAAGAACCACAGGGTTCCAGACTGTGACCATTTTTTGAGAATGTGCGAGTTAAAATGTTATGTGGTCGCATTTGTGCGAGTGGACGCTTGAGCAACAGAACGCCGTTGTATCAGCTGCTGCAGTCCGTAAGTTATGTTCAAAATGAACGAGTAGGCTACATCATGAATACATTTTCCAAACCGTGCTTTTGACTTAGGCTATGTTTACACGGAAACGATCTGAAGAGAAAACGCAAAAGTGGCGCTTTTTATTCTGCGTTTAGACGAGCGTTATCGGGGGGAAATCCGCGTGCATATGGTGACGCAAAAGTGTGTGAAATTCGATGTAGTATGCACTCCAGGCGGCTAGGTGGCAATGTGAAGCACTGCGACACAACAACACCAGTATCTGAGAATATTTTGTACAACTGCTGAAAAGACTCTTGTACGTTTATCAGAGCTGCTAGGGCAACTTGAAGGTCCGACGTATGGCAATAATCCGACATATTGGGGTTATTTTCCTGTAATGGCGCATGCCTGTGACGTAAACACGTACGCGACGAGAGCCATAGTGAGCAGATTTGCGTTTTTACTGTTTAGATGGGAACGCGACGGTGGATCGTTTTTATGATTTCCACTCTGGAGGGTGGTTTCACTTTTTTGCGTTTTTAAGCCTCCAAAACGCCGTCGCCGTGTAAACGAAAGGCACATCCGATAAAATATTTTTACGTTTTCACCCAGAATCGTTCTCGTGTAAACAGGGCCTTATTCTGAATCACTACGGTACTCCTATAATAAGTGTTTATATTCTGACTATTTTATCCCGGGGTCGTCTCGGCTGCGGAGTAGGCCCGTGCCTGCGTGACTCGCCATAGACATTAACGGAGAGAAGTTCCGTCTACAATGTTCTTCCGCAATACATGTGCAGTTTATTTATTGACGAACGTAGACGTCACGCGCATTGCACACTGATGGTGAAACGCGCCAATTACGAATTCACGAATTAAGGCATATAAAAATGATACAAATGGTCTCACGAAACACAGAGCCCCTTCCTCCTACGTCTTTTCAGCGGTTATATTTTCCTCTGTCGAGTGATTACTCTCATGATCGCTCGACAGAGGACAAGGAAATTATTATAAAATGCAGAAGGTAAGGAGTGTGAGATTTATGCTTTTTGTTACAACTATAAACTTTGATAACGAAAAATCTGTATCAGTTTATTATAATACTTTAATCTTTTAAAATGTAATGCATACATTTGAATGTTTAATGATTTTTAAAAGATAGAAAGATGATAATAGACAGATAGATAGATAGAATATGATTCAAATGTAAATAGATAGATTGTATATAATTCAAATGTAAAATGCTTAAAATTACAGATTAAAATTACTGTCCAAAATCCATGAAAATCCTGAAATTTGGCAATGATAAATAATATATTACAGGTATTTCTGCTGCAACCCAGAAAGCCTTTGCTAGCCTTGGTCCATTGAAACCACTATTCATCAGCATGCATTGATTAATCCCATGGCATGTAGCAAAAAAAAAAAAAAAGGTGCGACCAAATCATATGCTGGTGCGACCAACTGAGAAAGTTGGTAGCACCAGTGCAACCAGTGGAAAAGTTAGTCTGGAGCCCTGAACCATCTCTTATTATTATCACTATTGAAAACACTTGTGCTGCTTCATATTTTTGTGGAAACCGTGATACATTTTTTAATTAACATCTAAATACATCTTACATTAAATAACATTTTTTTTTACATCTATTAATTATTTGATGAATAGAAGGTTCAGAAGAACAGTATTTATTTGAAATAGAAATCTTTGTAACATTATACAGTAAATGTCTTCACTGTCACGTTTGATCAATTGAATGCATCCTTGCTGAATAAAAGTGTTCATTTATCTAACTGTGTGGCCATCATTAGGACCAGCATCATTTTCTCTTCCTCTTGGTCTGTGCTGTTACTTGACTGTTTATTGTTATTTTGTAGAGGCTTTGTCATTGTTCTTGCACACACACACAGTGAGATAAGCCACGGCTCCTATGAGCCATCACAGCTTTCTCAATTGGCTACGCAACTGAGCTTTGGACACATTACGTGGAGTGTGACATCCATCTCAATGTGTGCTGTAGCTGCTATATTTGCAGATTCAATGCTCTGCAGTGGCTCTGAATTGGTAATTCAACCATGCTGTTTTGAGACTGCTTTAGTACTTTTAATTACAAACTCAAAGATTAAGATTCGATAGAGGAAAAATCCCCAATGCTGCTTCATTATCCATGCTAGCTCTGCAAGAATGTAAATACCAGGTGGATGCGCTGAAATGAATGAAAACAAGCTAAGTGACGACAGTAAATGAGAATACTGGGGCTTCTTGTTATGGGCATGTTGTCATAACAGCTAACAAGGAATGTTTTTAGAACCTTGAATAACGTTAACAGAATAATGTTAACAGAACGTTCTTTCAAAGTTATCAGGGTAGGGTTGCACCAGCCATTCGTAAGTTCTTTCTTAAATTGGAACGTAAAGTCCCACTAGAGGCTTAGTAACTACTAGCTAGTTTGTAACTAACTCTGTACTATATTCCGTTGCACCATTTGTTCGTAAGGCAGAACGTAGATAGTAGGTCCTAAGCTCTCCGTAAAGTAATGCGTAGTCGCATATTATGACGTTTAGCCTCGATGAACCAGTAGCAGCCTTCAAATAGGTGAGCAGAAGTTGTGTTGAATTGCCGTGAATTTCAGTTTATCCTTCATTCTAACAACTTTTACCTCACGTTACTAACGGTAAAAATAAGTTTCCATTAAATACGATACTTGATCATAACATAAGTGTTCCCTTTCGTCCTGGGAACTCCGACGTGTCGTCAGGGTAGTTCTCTGACGAATTGGGATCACGCTAGGGAGCCAATTGCCTTCGAGATAATTAAAAACGAGCCAATGGACATTGGCATGCAAGATTTGCATTCCGCGACCCGCCTACCAGCGCGGGTATAAAAGGCGGAAGTAAACATTGCGCAATGCTTTTTGCTTCGGAGCCGTCCAGTATGTCTCTCTGTTGAGCTAAGCTGCTGTCTCTGAGAAGTTTTAAAACCAACGAGTCCTCTTTGGAAGGAGAAAGGATCCTCGGTGCTGGTATCACAGTGCTGTTGAGCGACCATCGCTTCCCGCAGCCGGCCGTTTCTCTCTTAAAAAAAAAGAAGCTGTTTTAACGGCTGGTACTGGTGGTGAGTGCAACACAGGTGCTTGCAGTTTCCCCGTTGTGTTTGCCGCGGTGGTCCCTCTGTGCCTCGGCACATAAAAGAGTATCTTTTTCCTATCTAAAAGAGCAACACAGGCGTTTCGCGTCCTTTTCCGGATGTCTTTCACCCGAGCGTTTCTGGATGCGGTCGACTTCTCCCTAAGGAAGATGGTCATAAACACTGCCTCTCGTGTTTGGGCTTAGGGCACGCTGAGGCATCGTTTGTGAACGAGTCGTGTTCTCATTGCGGGAACATGACTCTGGCGATGCTGCGTTCGAGACTGCGAACCATGAAATATGGGGGAGTCCCTTCAGAGAATCCCCGATCTAGTTCGTCTGCCGGTTCAGTTCAGCAGACGGCTACTTCAGTGATTCCTGTTGGTGAGCGGATGAGGGTTACCGTGCGGAATGTCCCGTCTGGTGAATGTCCCGGCGGGGCTTCCGGGACCACCTCGTGCGGTTCCGTTTGTCTCCTTCAGGGCACCGCCTGAGGATCAGATGTTGATCGCGGCATCGGAGGAAAAGCGGTCATCTTCTGGTGATGACTCAGCGGGTCTACCCCCTTCGGGCGTGGTGGCTGCGGCTAAGCCGGATACAGAGATGGCCGCTATGCTTGAAAGGGCAGCTGCGAATGTTGGGCTCGTCTGGAACCCTCCACCGGGTCCCGAACCTTCGCGGCTGGATGATTGGTGTCTCGGAGCGGGCCATGCTGTTGCCCCGCGGCCTGCTCCAGTACCATTTTTCCCTGAAGTGCATGAGGAGCTTAGGAAGTCTTGGCTGGCCCCCCTTGCGACCAGGCGTAGGCAACCTCGCTCCTCCTTCCTCACCACTCTCGATGGCGGAGCGGCGCACGGGAACGAGGGAATCCCCCCAGTGGAGCGGTCGGTTGCGATGCAATTGTGTCCAAAGACCGCTTCCTCCTGGTGGGGTGCCCCTTCACTCCCCTCCCGCGCCTGTAGGTTTTCCTCTGGTCTGACCAGGGATGCCTACATGGCGTGTGGAGATGCCGCTTCCACCCTGCATGCCATGGCGCTGCTGCAGGTCCACCAGGCCAAAGCACTCCATGACATGCAGGAGGGTGGTCTCGACCCGGGATTGCTGCAGGAGCTGCGTGCGGCGACGGACCTCGCCCTCCGGGCGACGAAAGTCACCGCACGTTCCCTGGGTCGAGCGATGTCCACTTTGGTGGTCCAGGAGTGCCACCTGTGGCTCACCCTTGCGGATATGCGGGAAGCAGAGAAGAACAAGCTTCTCAAGTTCCCCATATCCCAAGGGGGCCTCTTCGGCGACGCGGTGGAGAGCTTCGCCAAAGAGTTCTCCACCGCCCAGAAGCAGTCAGAGGCGGTACGGCACGTCCTGCACAGGAGGCGGACTGCTGCTGGTCCGTCCTCTGTGGCCGTAGAGCCTCCGGCTGCTCGTCGCCGAGGTCGCCCTTCTGCGGCCGTTCCTCCTTCAGGGCAGCAGTCCACCCCTAGAGGACGGAGGTCTGGTTGTAAGAGGGCGGCCAAGCCCGCTCAGACGCCTCCCGCCCCTTCCCGTAAAAAGAAGGCCGGGAAGCATCCCTGAGACGGAAGACCTGGTCGAGGTTCTGGATCCTGCTCTTTCGGAGGGTGCCCCTGCACGCCTCCTTCCCCCGGGGGAGGGCCGGGCGGAAAATCTTTCTTTCCTTTTTGTTTCTGTTCCGCCGCTGGCCACTTGGTCAGCGGTACCCACATTTTCTTCCTCCTCCAGGTCATCCACGGCCGAGACTGGTGGGCACACAGTCTCCCCCGTCCAAGAGGGCCATAACGGCAGGGTGTGCCGCCCCCGAGCGCTTATACCCCCGTTCCCCTCTTCCCAGTTTGCGGATAGCCGGTCTGCGGCTGGGCCCGGAGGCGCAGAGACCAGCACACGAGGAGGCAGCAGGGCCTCATTCCTCGTCTCTCCCCCTCCCCTCGCCACCCGGCAGTCCGCAGCAGAAGGTGGAAGCAGGTTGGTGTCAAGCACGCCCAGACCCCACTCTTGGTCGCTACAACGCCACCAGACCCGGGTCCCTGTCTTCCACCTAGCTGCCCCTCCGCGGGTACGCCGGTGGTCCGGGTGGTTTCGTTGGGGCGGTACCTGGAAGCCTGGCTAGCGCTTCCGAGTCCGTCCTGGTGGCTCATCCGCACCATTCGGTTCGGCTATGCAATTCGGTTTGCACGCCGGACCCCCAAGTTCAGGGGCATCCACTTTACACGTGTGCGGTCGGTGGACGCCCCTGTCTTGCGGAAAGAGATCGATGTCCTGCCGGCGAAGGACGCGATCGAGCCGGTCCCTCCTGCCGAGATGAGGTCCGGGTTTTACAGCCCCTACTTCATTGTACCCAAGAAAGGCGGTGGGTTACGACCAATCCTGGACCTGCGAGTCTTGAATCGGGCCCTGCACAAACTCCCGTTCAAGATGCTCACGCAGAAACACATTTTCGAATGCATCCGTCCCCAGGATTGGTTTGCAGCGATCGACTTGAAGGACGCGTACTTTCACGTCTCGATTCTTCCTCGACACAGACCGTTTCTTCGGTTTGCTTTCGAGGGTCGGGCGTATCAGTACAAAGTCCTTCCCTTCGGGCTGGCCCTGTCACCCCGCGTCTTCACGAAAGTCGCGGAGGCGGCCATTGTTCCCATGAGAGAACAAGGCGTTCGCATCCTCAACTACCTCGACGACTTGCTCATTTTAGCTCACTCGCGAGATGTATTGTGCGATCACAGGGACATGGTGCTTCGGCACCTCAGCCGGTTGGGGCTTCAGGTCAACTGGGACAAGAGCAAACTTTGCCCCGTGCAGAGAATCTCTTATCTCGGTATGGAGCTGGACTCGGTCGCCCGGACTGCGCGCCTCACAGAGGAACACTTCCAGTCAGTGCTCACCTGCCTCAGGTCTTTTCGAGGCAGGTTCCTCTGTGCAAGGTCAGGGAGGACGAGGAGCAGGTCCTTCTTGTGGCGCCGTATTGGCCCACCAGAATTTGGTTCACCAAACTCATGCTCCTCGCGACAGCCCCTCCTTGGCCGATTCCTTTGAGGAAGGACCTTCTTTCTCAGAGACGGGGCACCCTATGGCACCCGCGTCCAGACCTCTGGAAACTCCATGTCTGGTCCCTGGACGGGACGCGGAGGTTCTAGGTGGTCTACCACAGGCAGTGGTAGACACCATCACTTCCGCTAGAGCCCCCTCTACGAGGCGCCTCTATGCTTTGAAGTGGAACCTGTTTGTCGAATGGTGTTCCTCCCGTCAGGAGGACCCCCGGACTTGCCCTATCGGTGTCGTGCCTTCCTTCCTGCAGGATGGGTTGGAGCGGAGGCTGTCCCCCTCCACCCTCAAAGTGTATGTTGCAGCAATAGCCGCGCATCACAATGCAGTGGAAGGTAAGTCCCTAGGGAAGCACGACCTGGTCATCAGATTCCTTAAGGGTGCCAGGAGGTTAAATCCACCTCGTGTTTCGCACTCTGTACCCTCTTGGGACCTTGCACTGTTACTTAGAGCTCTTCAAAGTCCTCCCTTTGAGCCTTTGCTGACGGTAGAGCTTAATATCCTGTCCATTAAGACAGCGCTCCTGTTGGCATTGGCCTCTTTCCAGAGGGTCGGGGATCTGCAGGCTTTTTTTGGGCTCACGTTGTGTTGATACCCTGGCTCGGATATGTGCCCAAGGTTCCTACCACTCCCTTCGTGGACCAGGTAGTGAACCTGCAAGCGCTGCCCCAGGAGGAGGGAGACCCAGCCCTGGCTTTTCTCTGTCCCGTCCGTGCCCTGCGGGTTTATATTGACAGAACGCAAAGCTTCAAAACCTCAGATCAGCTCTTTGTCTGTTACGGAGGCCAGCAGAAGGGGAAAGCCATCTCACAGCAGAGGTTAGCCCACTGGTTAGTGGATGCTATCACCCGAGCATATGAGTCTCTGGGTGAGCCTTGTCCTCCCAGGTTGCGCGCTCACTCCACTAGAGGTGTTGCCGCTTCCTGGGCTTTGGCTCAAGGCGCCTTGCTGACAGACATCTGTAGTCCTCTCTTGAGGGAACGCTTTACCAGTATTATCCAATGTCCACTGTGCGGGTCTTGCGGAACAGCAGTGCGGTTCCCGTGCGAGCTCCCGCAACTTAATTCAAGAAACTGCTGCAGGGTAGCTTAGCCGGGCGCTAGAAGGGGCAGCACCATGGCGTTTTATTAGGGATCCCAATTCGTCAGGGAACTCCCCCGACGACACGTCGGAGTTCCCAGGACGAAAGGGAATGTCTCGGTTACGTATGTAACCCTCGTTCCCTGAGTACAGGGAACGGAGACATGTCGTCCCTTCGCCATGTCGCTGTACCTTCGCGGAGGACTGAACACTGTTCGGCTCCTCAGCGAAAAGCACTGCGCAATGTTTACTTCCGCCTTTTATACCCGCGCTGGTAGGCGGGTCGCGGAATGCAAATCTTGCATGCCAATGTCCATTGGCTCGTTTTTAATTCTCTCGAAGGCAATTGGCTCCCTAGCGTGATCCCAATTCGTCAGGGAACTCCCCCGACGACACGTCGGTTACATACGTAACCGAGACGTTTTTATAAGTAAATAACATTCAGAAACTGTATTCAAAATGAAATAAGCATCAATAAATAAATATTGATACAAAAAACATAAGATATTAGTACGTTTATGGATTATGACTGATATTTGACATGCACAACATGGACCGATGCACACAGCGGCGCTGTTTAGGACGAGTTGGTGTTAAAGAGCCGCTAACAAAGTTATCTTTTCACATAATGTTCTCTCTCTTAAAATGTAAGCGAGTGTAAATGTCAGCATTATCATATATGTCTAAAGATTTGAAGTATGTCAGGTAAAAGAAGAGCTTATTGATGCAGTTTAGTCTGTCTGATATTTTATTCCAACCGTTACTCCTGATCGGAGGCTGCCTTAAATATTTAGTTGGAACGTAGAGTTACGTTTAAACTAAGTTTAATGGTGCAACGTAAAAATATTTAGTAGTTCGTAAGTTGTAACTTTGTTCCCATTTACGTCAAAACTAGGCTAAGTTGTAACTTACGCACAGCTGGTGCAACCGGCCCCTGGTATTTAATAACGTTTTGCATAACCTAGAAAAACTGGACGTTCATCAAAAATAATGTTTTTATAACTTAATGGGAAAATTAGCCTAGTGAAAATACATTTAAAATACATTTATTTAATACTAAGTATACTACAAATCCATTAACATATTTACTGACATTATCACTTCACACTTACTGATATGAATATTATAATTACACTTTATTTAGAGTATATCTTTATTGCATAATGCACATTTCTAAAATATTAAGCCTAAAATGTGTTTTAATATGACTATTAGTAAGGATAGTATGATCTCTATAATATCAGTGTTTAAATGCAAGATATGTACCTAAAGTATACTTGCAATAGTTCCACTTTAGCACAATCAAATATATATATGGACTTCAGCACTATTTCTGGATAACTAAAGTGCATTGTAAAATTAGTTGTTCCAATTTAGCAGACTTAAAGTATACCAATTTATTATACTAAAAGTACAATTGCAGGGTATGTATATTAAGTACATAAATATGCAAATGTATTTGTAGTATACATATTTCAAATACATTTTAGTATATTTACTTTTCACTGGCAAAAGCAGAGCATATTTTTGTTAGCAGATACATCTAGGTTTTCCAGCTACATTTAAACAGTGAAACATTTATGAAACACTATTTCAATTCATGAGACAACAAAAAGGTAAAGGGTAACATTAGGGGTGTGACATACACTCTACTCACGAGACGAGACAATACAAGATATTGGGTTCACGAGAAATGAGACGAGATGATTTTGACACCATTTTTAAGAAATCTTCCATGATGAAATATATGACTAGAAAAATAGTCTTTTATTCGACTGAAAATCGCAAAATGCAAAACAACCCAGATGCATTTTGAAATGTTTTAACTAGGGCTGTCACAAGTGATTATTTTAGTTTTTATCGGTTGATTATTTTATGGTAAGGAAATAGAACTGTGAAATGAGCAATTGCATTTAAAATGACTTAAATACATATGTAATAAAGAGGCAATAATAATCGGTTCAAATGAAGTATCAAAAGCAAGTAATCATATGGTTTTATTGAACATCCTATCTAACCCAACACGTTGCACGAGATCTGGTCATGCCCTAGATAACATATAAAACACTGGTCTTTTGACTAAAAAGCTCTTATTTGCTGAGCCCTTGTTACAAAGTCCCTGTGTTTCATCCGTTCCTTGCTAACAGAGACCAGACTGGCTGCATGATTTCAATTTGACACAGCAACAGTATGATTGCACCGAGCCGAGCCTCATTTCTGAGGCAGGAAGACAATGGCAAATCTATCTCGCATCGGTTGCAGTTCCCTCTCACAAGCATGCAAAGCAATATCTCCAAATTACAGCCTCTAGAATTCGACAGGCTAAAGGTCGAGGACACGACTAGAGCGTTCTGTTCCCCAGGAAACAAAACAGGCTGGACGGCCCTCTCGCACTTCTGCCTCGTCTCTGCAATAAATCACCTGCCATCTCATGCATGTGAAGTGATCTTAAACACCCCTCCCTCCAAACAATGATGATCTATGATCACTCGGTGTGGCTAGAAATATAAGTTGTATCAATATAGAAGATGCAGAGACATTCTCAACTGGTTTCGCTTCAGGACAATGAGTTTACATTAGACATCAGGAGGCAGAAGTATACAAAAAGTAAATTAAAATAAGATGTAAAATGTAATAAAACTATCACTTTTGCATATTGTTGGACATACGAGACAGATAAAATGTCCAGAACTGGATGCAACCCATATGAAGAGGCAATGGATGGAAATCTATATTTATTTATTTATATGTATAGATATAACAAAACAATATATATATATAATCATATTATAACTTGCATTAGAACTGCATTAAGACCTTCAAGCCATTTATAGTTTGTGGACCACCACTTGAGAACCACTGATGTAAAAAACAAAAAGTCAGCTAGACACCACCTGCTTACCAGAAGCTTCTATTCCTGAAATCATTGTGCAATAGCAGAAGTGATTCATGCACCTGCTTCTTACACATACGTACACTTGCAGAGGAAAACTCAAGATATGCTTCATGTGTAGTTCACAGATCCATTAGTCTTGTTCTAATGTTCCTGACCTTAAAAGCAAATGTTAAGTCCTGCATAATTGCTAGTGCAAATGTCTGTATAGAAAAGCATCTTGTCATCCTATTACTGCTAACGATTGCCGCATTGACCTGCCTTAGAGGAAGTCTGAGAGCTCTTCCTACGTGCTAGACCGCCATCTATCTATATCTCACAGATCAGAAGGTCACACGCTCTCAAACGGATAGTACCTGAGCTTGACCACGGCTACAAACGAGAAATATCTGTTCAAATCTAACTGGCCTTTACGATCTTGTCAGAGGAAGTGCTTAGAAAAGCACTCTTCATTAAAATGCTGTCATTTTCAGTTTGGGATTTCATGTTCATTAGTAGAAAAACAACATTGTTCTTTGTAAGAGGAAGGAGAAATGCCAGGGATTATTTTCATCTTGTTAAGAGCAATATTCTGAAAAATATGAAAGCTACTTTTGCTGCAACCTCTAGTAAAGGAATGGTTCCCCTAAAGATAAAATGTCTGTCGTCATCAAACCTAGAATGACACTTCTTGATGATCCAGTTTCGCATGAATGCAGGAGTGAATGAGATTTGAAAAAGATTTCCAATGAATGCTACCGATCCCGATCTGAATTCTGACTTGTGATGCAGTCCGAATCATAATCACACTGTGTTCGTTGTCCAGAGGAGAACTGGCTCTCCAACTGATCCTGGTTTCTCCCAAGGTTTTTTTCTCCATTCTGTAACCTAATGGTTCCTTGCCACTGTCACCTCTGATTTTCTTAGTTGGAGACACTTAATATTATTCAACAATATTATTGATCTGACTGTACTGACGCTGTTGACTGAGCTGGACGACAACATAACTCCTTTTTAGATTAAATGAACTGATTTAATAATTGATCATCTTTTCAACAGAACTGAATCAACACTGAGCTGAACAACATACAAAATGCATAATTTTCATGTTACCACTGTAAAGCTGCTTTGAAACAATCTTTATTGTACAGTATAAAGCGCTATATAAGTAAAGGTGACTTGACTTGAATAATAGCTTACATTTTGGTATTTTCCTCAAAATATGGCTTCAGAAGATTTCAAATCTAGTCATAAGTCATATGAACTGTTTTATAGGGTACTTTGTTGCAATGTAAATAAATAAAAAAACATTGAATAAGTTTTACAGGAAAATACTATTCCAGCCTTTCAACATCAAAATTTCCCATTTAATTCATTGTGTTGCTGTTCTAATTATTTGTGAAATTTATTAGCAATTTCTTTTGAAAATTGTTTCAAAGTAGATGCATAGAAATAAGCAGCCAGGACATTGTGCAAAAGTCTTCTTTTGAGTTCATACAGGTTTTGAATCAATGACATGATGGTGAGTAAATAATGAATTTTGAATTCTGAAGTTTCAGAATTTGTATTTATGAGTGAACAATTCCTTTAATGATTGGATTAATCAGAATCAGAAAGTGTGCTTGTCTTGCACACACAAGGAATTTTTCTTTGGCCTTGTTTGATAACCAATTCTCTCAGTGGCGCGGTAGAAAATGATCTGAAACGCCAATATGTGGGTGAAAGCGAGCGTCTGTTTCTGTAATGCACTGCGATCTGTCATCAGACTGTCAAATGATGCTCTGAGATGCGAGACAGATTGCAATGCTGTGACCTTTGTTTGCGTGACCCGGAGAGCATAACCAATTTAAGTTGCCCAGCAGACACATTGACTTTAACAGAGCAGCGCCACGTTTCGCAGTGAAACAAACCGGAAAAAAAAAATCCGCAGCTGCCCTTTGGTCTGTCTGTCAGCAATTCCCACAAATAACACGGCACAATAAAATCATCGCCCAACAGGCCCACAGGCGTTTTCAAAGGCTGCTGACGGCGATCTATAAAGCACAGTAATGGGTCACTTGTCATGGGGCGTGAAAGGGAAGATCTACGGCGGCTCTCCAGTCGCTCTCCTGGGAGCGCAATTAATCAAGGGCGAATAGTATCAGCATGCAACAAAAGCCGTAAGGTTATTACAGCCGCTGTTCTGCTGGATGAAATGCGATGATAGCGCTAATTGCAAAAAACAGCTGACCGCACACGAGACACGGAAAGCAAGATGAAGGGCAGATGAAAAGGATGGAGACAAAAGGAGGGGATGTAAAAGGAGGAGAAGTTGTGCAGAGAGTTGGTGAAGTCAGGGCCGGCCCTGCTGACAAGATAAGCAGGGGTGTTCGCTTTCATTTCTGCTGCTCTGCTCTTGTTTTACGGCATGGTTCATTTTCCTTTTGACACTTCCTTTTGAGGATTTCATTACAGGCTATAAGCGAATAAGCTATGGGTCTTGATTACTAACACTCTGACTGCATCTGAAATCTCATACTCTCTTGAGTAGGTACTTATTTTGAATAAGTAATTACTTCACGACCGCTAAAAAAAGTATGTTCTATATAGAATGAATGTGTACATGTAATCTGGACGTACTACATTCGCCATGTTGTCATTATCATGGGACCTACCAGTGTCAGTTGCGTCGCTTCACCATCATTCATAAATCCTCTGCAGTGGCCTCGTGGGAAAGTAAAGTGTCTCTTCATACTTTGCACGTGACGTCACAAGTAGTGGCTGGCGGGCAAGAACGTCGTTCTCTAGCAACGAAACCCAGTGAACTAATCAAGGATCTTGCCAGGACATCGCCAGTTTTAATATACAAAAGTTGGTGTTTTGAGGTGTAAACGACATGCCAGATAGTTGTTGTGCGATTGGATGCACTATTATTCAGCATAATCGGGTTAAGAACGTGCATGTAAATGCGCTCATTCCCTGAAAGTGAAAGTAGAAACGAACTGAGCTTTCAGCATCTGTCGCTGCATTAACGCCGCATTCTCTCAGAGACGACGATGGATATAACGGTATAGCGACTATCTTAATTTACTGGCTTAATATCTTCTCTTGTGGATCTACATTAATGACAGTAAAAAATTTGAAGAATATTTCTTTTTAAACAAGTTTTTGAAGCTGCTTTTGATTTTCACAGATGACAGAGTTGTGCTGTTCGTGAACTAAAGACTGTTTTTAGGCCTATATCATTTTAGTGATATTATTAATATTTACTAATTGTATTGTTTTTAGTGTATTAGTGTCATTAAACGTTTTTTTTAATGTGCTTTTGAAACAAAATAGCCTCACTATACTGGCTGGCCACTGTTTGTTGCCATTTTGTCAGCGTTTGTTGCCCCCCCAGGTATCCATGGTAGTCACGTGACTGAAAATTTCTTGTGATTTCGGATGCAGCCATCTCAGTGAACCCATGGTTTTTACATGATGTTGGATCAGTTTTATAAAGTTGTAAACATTTGTAATGACACATTTGTATAATAAAAAAGGAAGAGCTGTAGTTAATTGTCACTTATTGGACTGACTAGCCAAAATGAAAAAACAAGCCCCAGAAATTAATAAAAGAACACATACAGTATTATACAGACAATTTATATTTAATGGTATTTGATGATTCTTATATTTCATTTAATGGATTAAAGGGAAATGTTTTCCAGAAACACTTTTTGTTATGCTGGTTGAAACTCTCTTCACGTCCAAAGAGAAATCAATAATAGAAGTGGTCTAAATATTAAAAAAAATGTGCATGCATCTTCTTTGGAAGACTCAGGACCAAAACATTTTCATCCAATCGTAGCATTCGGACAGAATGTCTAACCTGCCTATCAACCTATGTATTCAGAAACCTGCTCATCATCAGTATGTTCCATTATGAGGCTATGCAGAGTTGTAGACAGACAGTCACAGAGTGCCGAAGAAAAAAAAAAAGTCCCTTTTTACAGTTCCTTCTGAGCAAAAGTACGAGCTTGTACCAAAAAACTACTTGTCATTTGGAAATGTTGGCTGCGTCTGAAAGCTTAGGCTGCTGATTTGTTGCCTCGCTGCCCTATCAGGCAATGACTCTGCAGGAGGTACCACACAAAACTTATACAGCATAAGGCTTTAATGATCTACAACAAATTAGAAAGAGATTTAGTGATAACAAAGCAAATACTTAATTACTTCAATAGTCATTTCTTGCTGGAAATGAAAAAGTTGGTCACACAAACTGACCACCACCTACAACTTTCAGGCGCCATATTTATTTCTTCTCTCTACTATCATGGAATCGAGCACGCAGGGTTGTGGGATACCATAGTCAGTGCATGATACATCTGTGCTGCCTTCAAAAATGAATCAGATGAAAGTATCTCAGGGTGTTTAGACTTAGTATTGACTTAGTATTCGGACGTGCCTCGTTGCCTTCTCTGTATCCGGCCTGCAGAGGCAGCATTTTTCAGCTGTCAGACACAGCCGCTGCTGTGCTATTTAAATCTGTAGGCATTTTTTGCACTGTTGATGAATAATAGTGAAAAGGCATGCCAGAAAACACTACTTATTTTGCCAGTTCATGAGGAACGTTCGTGACAAAACTTAATTTCTCATCATTCTCTGTCGGCAGCATGTGAATGATAAAATACACTGATAAAAGATCAGTTACACTCCTGTTGTGCAACCTTTGCTGTTCACTTTGTTACAATAGCGCTAAAAGGCTTCCTAAAAGCCTTTCTTTGTCAGAATGTGAAAAGAGCTAAAGTTATATGAAAGTGCTTATCTATGTCCATTTACTTCCAAAAATATCACTTAAATGAACCAAATCACTTGTGAATCATCCGATGCATCAAATCACATATCAGAATTACGACTTCAGAACTCGAAATTTCTCAGAAGGCTTTGAATTTTGATGATCTATAGAACAAATGTAAATGAGCTTTAGACAACCAAGTGAATATTTAATAACCGCAACACAAGCTGAAAAAGTGGCATTCATAAATTAATTTACTTTCAACCGCTCCATCAGATGCCATTTTTATTCTTTGAACCAACCACTGAACTGAACAGATTTATGGAATCGTTGTTAGTGAAGTAGACATATATATATATATATATATATATATATATATATATATATATATATATATATATATATATATATATATATGTACTAATGACTTTAAAAACCACTAGATGGAGCAATATCAGTAAATATGAGGTTAAAATCAACATGAAACAATTGCTGCGTTTCATATGAGATAAATTCTGAAGGGCACTTCAGAGTGAGAACAATCATGGCCAGCATACTGAAGTGCTCAAAACTGGCCACTTCAATGGGAACCTTCAGAATGACGGATTTTGAAGGGAACTACCGATGGACACTTCGCTCCCATGATTCTTTGAGCAGGAAAGCCGCGTACACAACCACTGCGCCTCCAGGATGACGCAGAAGTGCGTTCTAAAGAACAGTTTTTTTTTTCTTCGTCCCTTCTAAGCTCTCATTTTTTAAAGGTAAACCCTTCAAAGGGATTAGGGCATAGGGATGTGCCCTTCGGAATGGAACACAGGGAATGTTCAAAAAGCATTTTACTTCAATAGTGTGACTTGGGGAAAACCACATAACTCATGCAGTTACAGTACAGTACCTTTTACCTCTTACACATTTGTGGGTAAGTACAATGAAAGTGCACATACTGTAAAATAAAGTGCAACCAAAAAGTGTAGGGAGGGACTTCATTTGAGATTGGATTGGTTTTTAAGGGAAGAAGTTAAGGAATGTCAGGCAAACTTTGCGGTTCCTGGATTATTTCCCACAGTACTGCCTGATAATGATAAGGCAGCATTTTGAAGATTACGAACACAGTCATTGAATTTATTTGCAAAGGTGCACCTGTATACTGTGGCCTGCAGCATAGATGCTGACTGACTATAATAATACTTGTTCAGTAATTATGGGTTATGTGACATTGATCTGCAACCCCAACAACAATCAACAATCATACAGACCCAAACAAGCCGATTAAACTTTCACACCCACCAGCACAGAGGATTTCACATCGATCGCTGGGTGTTCCTCATGTGTTACACCATATGTCCAACTTTACTGGACACCATCATCTCTCTATTATTAACTACCCAATCCATCCACATATATCATCATCAGCTCTGGTATTCTCACTACCATTACCATCTTCATATCACCAGCTCTGTATCATTTATAAATCAAAATTCCACAGTTATGAAATAAATACATAGCAAATCTGCATCAATACACTTTAAATCAGGAATAGGTAGAGTAGCTGTCAATTATGTTAATATATATATATATATATATATATATGTGTGTGTGTGTGTGTGTGTGTGTGTGTGTGTGTGTGTGTGTGTGTGTGTGTGTGTGTGTGTGTGTGTGTGTTGTTTTTATTATTTGTTTAATTTGGAACTAAAATTATAACAATATATTAAAAATAAATAAACAATTATTATAAAATCTCATACCATTTCCAACATCCTTTATCTCTCAGTAACTCAATTGTAGGCTGCATCGCATTTTTCTTATTTCAAAGCTAATTTATAATATAAAATAATGTAGGACTTACCTGTCGTTGAGCCGTCAATAAAAGTGAAGGGTTAATAACGGTCTCATTTGCTTTTCATTGTCAGAAGTAAAACCCCAGCAGTGGCAAAGACTGATAATTTCCCTTCGCGCAAAAACGATCCAGAGAAAAGCATCACCTACAGATTCAAACAAGAATGCAAATCAAATTAAAACGATTCCTGCACCAGTCCAGAAAGTCTCAAATGAGTCCTTCAAACTCCCACTCTCCAAAGTTCCTTCAGATGCGTCTGAACTTTGCGCGCTGGAACGGATCTGAATAAGCATGGATGGTGAGATATTTAGTTGCAGTTATTATAACGAAGGGTTCAAATATCCATTCTAGGCTTCTCATGTGGTTGTGAAGTGAGGGCTTTGGGCTGCTGCAGTCATGTGTTCAGGATGGCTGCTCGCTGTGTTGTGTGGAGAGGGATGGTGAGGTGCTCGACTCGCCTGCCTCTCAAGTGTTCAGCACTTCAAGCATCCGGAGGAACCCATGGGAGATCATTCTGTGCGCGCCCGGCGCTGTGGAGAAATGGCGCCCCCTGGTGGCTACTGACTCGTTACACGTGATAAATGAATGTCATCGCCATTGGATTACAAAATATAGGACCCATTTACATCTGTATGCAGGCTTATTTCCTCCACATATGACACTTTTATTTCATAATTATGACTTTTTGTGAAATTTCGCTATTTTATTTATAAATATGATTTTTAAGTCATAATTTTGACTTAGTATGTCAATTTTGCCTTTTTATGTCATAATGAATTCGCTTTTTTTCACTTATGTGCTTCCAAATGCTTCCATACATTTGTCTACATGCGTATATCTATGTAATAAAAGTAACTACATACTAAGTCATAATTATGAGCTTAAAAAGTCGAAATTATGACATACTAAGTCATAACTATGAGATTTAAAAAAATCGAAATTGACATATAAGTCATAATTTTTACTTTTATATCATAATTATGACTTTTTGTCATAATTTCTACTTTGTATGTATAATTATTACTTTTATGTCATAATTTCCGAATTTTATTCATGATTATATGACTTTTTAATTCATAATTTTGACTTTAATGTCATTATTATGATCTAAGTCATAATTTAGATTTTTCATCTCATAAATATGACTTCGCATTAATAGTTTCGACTTTTTACGTCATAATTATTAATTAGCGTGATATTTTTCCCCCTTGTCTGGTGGAAATGTGCTTCCATACATTTGCTTAGAGGCATATCTTTTCATAATAATACTTGTGATAAATATTTAATATTAACATATTTTATAACAGTGCTATTATCTGTGATTAAATGTGCTATTATCTTAGAGCTACAATTTTGTAAAAATTGTAAAAAACTCAAAAGAAATATTATCATTGAAAAATGTCAAACGAAAACAAGCATTCTCGTTTTTAAAAACTCTAGCATAATTTGTTTGCAGATGTAACTTGATTTGAGACTTTTCACATGCAAAGAAGTTAAGTTTGTTTAAAATTCAAAATACTTTTGGAATCAAAAGTAGTGGAATACAGATCAAAACACATCTGAACCCCAAATTGCACAGAACTTTGATCACTAATCACTTATTTAATTTGTTCAGGCTATTCCAACATGATTTGCACTGAG
Organism: Siphateles boraxobius; assembly: GCF_051911475.1. Lineage (NCBI taxonomy): Eukaryota > Metazoa > Chordata > Actinopteri > Cypriniformes > Leuciscidae > Siphateles > Siphateles boraxobius. The sequence continues at coordinate 5,618,028 of NW_027509042.1, forward strand.
AAGTGAGTTTGATATTGCATGAATGATTCTGCTTTGCAAAGATGGCCGCACTTTTCCCAGCTGCCTCAAAACGAAATGTGCATCATTGCACGTGCATGTTTTTGCTCCGAATATGGCCTGTACTGTTATAATCTCTATTAGGTCTCACTCATAAAATGGTTCCATATGATAATTCCAGCACTATTATGACTTCATCAGATTGCTCTGGCTTCCCACTTCCATAAGAGGCAGATGGGAAGAATAATCAATGAGGTCAGTGATTGCTTTGGCTCAGGGATGATGCACAGTACATTAGTGTTCACCTTTATGACCAGACACTCTACTAGCATCATAAACAAAACCCTCCCGCTGATGGCTCGTGCCCTGCACAAACCGATCAATGCTTTTTGCTGTTGTTGTTGCCTTTTGTATTGTTGGTCCATTTTAAGAACTTTTACAAATATAAATTTTTAATACAGATAAATAAATCAATATATCAGGTCATCTAATGACTCAAATGCAACATGAAGTCGGTATCAAAAAAACATGTTCAAGTCTCATTTCCCCCAAAAAGTAAATGACAAAATATATATTCTGTATAAAAGAAATAAAGCCTATATGACCATGAAGATTTTTGACACTATTTTCATGAAAATTAAACACATTGTCATTAGCGTAATGAGTCTATTTGTAATTTCCATTATTCTTAAAGGTGATTCTTGTTATTGGAATACATCAGAATTATTATTATCTAGATGTGCTAAAATTAGCAATAATACCATATACTTCACAGTTAAATAATTAAATAAAAAAATTTTTTTTGATTTTAGTAAACGAAACTTAATTTACTGTTTCAAATTACTGTAACAAATATATATTACTGTAACTGTAATATATACTGTATGTATAGGCTATATTGAGTCAAACTCAAAAAAGCCCTTTTGATTTTTTTTCATATATACATATACACACAGTATAACAATACAACAATACAATAATGTTTAAGTATTGATGGATGGATGGATGGAATTGAATGATTTTTGGGAATTACAGTAATGAGAATGGGGGTGGGGGATAAGGAGGATTTTTCTATATATACTGTCGTAATGTTTAAAAAAAAATTATGGTCTTAGAAATAGACCTCTGTTCACATAGTGACAGTTTTCTCGATTCTCCCAAATAAATGAACATATCAGCCATGTAAAGTGATGATGTGATTTAGAAAACTACCAACATCTGCAGCTCTTATGCTCAGATGATCAGCTGATTTTTTTGTGCTATATGAAATTAACAAGCAAAACCGTTCCAAGTGCCAGAAACACAACCGTCCTCAGCTGTGGGTTTGTAGCACATAGAAGATGAGGAACATGAAGGAGCTGTATTCTGGAGTAATCTGTCCTCATTATCATGATGGATGTGTGTCTGTGGGACTGCGTTATATAACCTTTGCTCTGACGGTGCTCCATCTTCGCTGGTCGTGTAATATTCCCAAAGAATTGATGGCAGTGCATCAAAACAAGATTGAAGCAGGACGCCGCTATATCCAGGTTGCGATACATGACATGATTGTGAAATAACAGCTGTGATGTAATGACATGCCCTTGGGTCATTTGCACAAATTCTGAATTCTAACGGGTTAAAAAACATAGTGAAAGGCACATGAGAACTAAGTGACAAGTGGCTCACATCTGCGTTATGCTGAGGATAAGGACTGCTCACATTTGTCCTTATTTGGAGCCAGCACTTTTGGTCCATATCTCATTTAGTCATTCGCTTAAGGGTGAAAGTCAAGCCTCTGAGATAGAGTGTTATATGTTTCCTGAGATTCATTCGTTTCAGGGCCAAGCAGTCCATCACACTGTGTGGAGACGCAAGGGCATGAAGCAATTGTGGCTGTGAATGGAAGGCTGACTGGGACACAACACTGTTTTTGAGTGTGTGGAAATACATAGAGCAAGGTTTAAGGCCAAGGTGTCATTTTTTATAAATCTAACCTTTATATACTTACTGAAACATGTCATTGTTGCTAATATCTATGAGAAGTATTTGTTATGTTTAATAAATTCTCATTGAACATAAAATATATATAGCAAGAAAAGCAGATACATTTACTTCAGTTTATTATAGAAAATCAATATTTTTATTTTATTTTATTCAAATGTTCAAATAAGAGTTACTATACTCAAAATAAATTTAGGACAACATTTTTGCTAATTTCTGGAGTATTATTTGATACATTTGATAAACTCTTATTGAACAGTATATATATACAGTTATATACTGTAGAAAGAAAAGTAGATAGTTTACATTTATTTTTGTTTATTTATTTTATTTTATTTTAAATCATTATTTCATTTTATTTTATTTTTTATTTTATTTTGTAATCACACAACCCTGAGTTTGAAATTGTATTTATACATATCGTAAATTAAATTAAATGAAAGCAGGCATGCCATAAACTTTATATAAAATAAATAGAAAATAAGAGTTCGTACACTCAAAACTTATTTAGGTCTACATTTTTGAGAATTATTTGATACGTTTGAAAAACTCTTATTGAACATAAAATATATATAATGTTGCAAGAAAAGTAGTTTTACATTTATTTTGTTTTATTAATATATATTTATTTTTTTTAATTTTTTTTTATTCTGCAATCACACAACCCTGAGGGCATGCCATAAACTTATATTATATAAACATATAAAATAAATTTAAAAAAGAGTTCATATACTCAAAATATATTTAGACTGAAATTTAAGATTTGTGTATTTGAATTGCATATAAAACTTCAATCCATTTGGATTACAGTTTTATTATAAACAAGCTAATAAACTTAATGTGATGCATATTTCAGTCATAAATGAAACGGGTAAGATTTCTGTAACAGTACTAATAATCTGAATGTATTTCCAATACAAAATAACCAGATTTATTAATCATATATAAATCCATGTATTTTCACTAAATTATTATTGCTTGATCCACAGCTATCCATAATTGAACCATGTTCATAATTTTTAACTGAGTAAAATTAACAGATTCATGCTTGCTCTAAGCAATTTTTATACATTATTTAAATTAAATCAAATAGATGTAAAGTTAACAATAAACTATATGATTATTGAGTGTAGAAATCTTAAGTTTATTATTTTCATTTATGCATGACTGATAAATATGCAACACATTAAGTTGAATTGTTTGCTGATGTTAAAACAGTGTAATTGATGGAAATTTTATTTGTAATTCAAATATATAAATCTTAATTTTAAGTTTAATTATAGCGATCGTCCATCCAGATGTTTTCCCACCTTCGGGCTGAGATGCTGGGATAGACTCCAGCACTTAGGACAGTTATGTTAGGACCCTAGGACAGGGGGGTTGGAGAATAGATGGATGGAGTTCATAAAATATTTAGTTTGACCTCTTAAGATGTGGTAGAAGAAATATTTCTGAAACATATGCACCCTCTTGCTTTTATAATTTTGTTAACGGATTTTGGTTAGTTAGACTCCAGTCTAACGGAGTACAGCTATTCAATGAGTCAAAATAAGATGGCTTGAACAAAACCATGTTCTTCATTTGAACTCAAAGTGTCTCTGTGAATGTGATGAATGCAGCTTGTCTTGAGCTTTAAAACAAAATTGAAGTGTAATGTGGAGAGAGAGAGAGAGAGAGAGAGAATCAATAATTCAATAGGAGTTCCTGTTATTGCCAACATGATGCAACAGGTTCACAACACACATGGAGAGTTATGTAAACATTACTGTGTGTGTTCATTTACACTTTAATCGATAGATTTTCTCAATATAACCTGTTATCTGCAGCTGGTCATGCAATGGTTGATCCAGTACCTTGCATTTCCTGTGGAAAATCAAATAGAAATATTTCAGCTGGAAATATACGTTTTCCAAAAATGTATATATATAAGTTTTAGCATAATGGAAAATAATCATATATGATTTTCAGAACAATACAACAGAAATTGTTACAGCAAGGTTTATAGTCAAGTTTTTTTGTACTTTTTTTACTTGCAATTTCATGTGAGAGCCAGTAGATGTCAGTCTTTAGCTTAGAATGAGAAAGAGTCCTGGAACACTTCCTTGATTCATGAGTGAGTGAAAGATTTTATCTACCCTATTCTTTTGTTTTTGTAATGGAAAAAATGTTCGATTTTGTTTTTAAAATCTACCATTTCAGTGTAAATGTCATAAAAGTTGCTGCCTTAAATTTTTAAGTACAATCAACTTGGATGTTTAAGTCATTTCAACTTAAATTACATTAAACTGACTTTAAAAAAAATGTTGAATCTTGTATAACTTATACAAGTTGAAAATGGCTTAACTTATTTTTGTGAGTTACTGTAAAATGTAAAAACATATGTTGTCAACTTATTGATCGTATACTTTTTTTACTGTGTACTGTGATGTTCATTTGAAAAAGTTGAAATAAAGGAAAAGTAGTTGTAGTTATAATCCAATTTATTCTCAGCATCTCTCACAATAAATATATTAGCATACAGTACATGTCAGAAGTTTGGAAACATTACTATTTTTAATGTTTTTTAAATCTCTTATGTTCATCAAGCCTGCATTTATTTGATAAAAAAAAATAGTAATATTGCGAAATGATATTACAATTTAAAATAATGGTTTTCTGTTTGAATATGCTTTTTAAAATAATTTACTTCTGTGATGCAAAGCTGAATTTTCAGCATCATTCAGTGTCACATGATCCTTCAGAAATCATTCTAATGAAAATGCTGATTTGTATGCTGATGCTTTACACTAAATGTGGTAACACTACATTAATTAACATGAACTAACAATGAACTGTACTTCTACAGCATTTATTAATCTTTGTTAATTTCAACATTTACTAATACATAATTAAAATTAAAAGTTGTATTTGGTAACATTAGTTGATGCACAGTGAAGTAACATGAACAAACAATTTAAAAAAGATTTAAAAATACATTACAAATGTATTGCTCATGGTTCATGTTAGTTAATACACGTTAACAAATTAAACCTTATTGTAAAATATATGTGTGTGTGTTATATGTTTATGTGTAATTTTTAGTACTGCCATCTTGGCCAGGACTCCCTTTTAATCTCAATAGGACCTTCCTGGAAAAGAAAAGGATAATAAAAGAAAGTGTTACCCAAAATGTTTGTAATTGGATTTTAAAAAGAAACAATCTTTGGTGAAAAAAAAAGAGAGAATGTGATTCCTGGAATAAGGGCTAGAAATACTATATTGCATGAGTAATATCCAAGTATGATGAACAAACTAAAATTTAAATTATTCAGGGATTAGTAATTGGCTTATAAAATTTGTGGTCCAGAATTTACTGTCCATGAGCAAACATGGCAGATTTCAAAACCTGTTGTCTTATCTTTGATTTTGTATATTTATTAATTCATTCATTTATAAGTTTGTTTGTTTACTTATTGATGAAATATTCCTTCCAGGTCCACATAATTTGATCGTTTTGCATACTGGCCTCAAACTAATGAGATGAATTAACATAAAGATAAGTGTGTGTGCTCTGACTGTGAAGAGGTGGTCAGAGCTGCTCTCCACATTAAGATGCCTGCTAGGCAACTAAATGTTAATCACTCTTATGGGCAATCATTGCAATGATAATACTGCTCATATCTCTCAAAGATGATTGTTTTCAAGAACCTGCTTCATTTTGAGTGCTAAGAGAAACTGAGAGAGAACGGATGGAGATAAAGCAACATCCTGAACAATACAGGCTCACTCAAATTAGATTATCTAGATAAAAATAATATTTTAATGTAAAAAAAAAAAGACATAGTAACCATAATAGTAACAAAAGATTTTTTACATTTTCCGAAGAAAATGTGAGTGCTTGCCACCATGATGCTAGGGTGTTGGTGGTTGCCATATTTATATATATATATATATATATATATATATATATTTTTTTTTTTTTTTTTATTTTATTTTTTTTTTTTTTTGAGCTGCTTGCTATATGAGGAAGTGAAAATATTTGCTAAGTGCTGGCTGCATGCAGGAAGCCTGTGGTGTTGGTGAATGTTTATGCCACAGATCTGTTTAGCCCTGATCAAGTAAGAACACACACACAAAAAGAGAACCATGTGGCTAAACCCTGACACGCTTTGATGATAGAAGTTCCAGACATGGTATTTAAATGTTTACCAGTGTCATATGGAACAACAGGGCAGGCCGTATCTCTCAGTGATGGATGCTTCATGGTGTCAGAACATGGAGAAGAGAGAGGATTCTTCAGAAGAAGCGCATCGGGGTTCTGAGAGAACAGAGAACATCTGAAGGCATCTTTGATTTAGTGTATTTCTCTAGTCTCTCACTGTGAGTGTTACTGAGAATACAATGTGACGGCGTCTCAAACCGTAGTGCATCATTCCTTCTCAAGGATCTCATGGGAAACACTGCACCCCCGCAGAGAGCTTTTGTTAGAAACACCTTGGCTTTGGTTCAATAAAGATGATGCTAAATCATGTGTTAATGTGTCACATTTGATATCCACATTGAAGACAGTGTATGTAGTTCGTCTTAAAGGGATTTCACTAAAATAAAAAGTAGTATAGGTACTCTTTTATACTCACATTGTGAGTCAAGTTATTTTTTTCCTATACACTCTTAAGAAAAATGGTTCTAAACCGTACCAAATTAGGATTCTTCGGCTTGTAACAATAGCAGAACCCTTTTTGGTGCTAAGTAGAAAACCTTTTATAAGGTTCCATAAAGAACCATGCTTTGAAAGTGCTATAGGGCCAAAAGTTCTATTTATATTATAGATAACCTTTTCAACAATATTTATTTTTATTAATATTAGTATATTAGTCTCTTCATATTACTATTGTTAACATTATTTTTATATATTATGTATTAATATTGTTTTTTAATCCTCTATCTGCCTGGTCTTATACAGTATATTGTTGCCTCTACGTATTTGGGTTTTACATTTGAAAAAGAAAACAGCATGTTGTGTCACCTAGGTACTTTTCTTTTTTATTGACATGGCAGATTGTGGCAAAAATGACAGTGCTCTAATAACAGTTGTTAGCTGAATACATTAATAAATAACAATTAACAAAGATATAGATGACACGATATATAGATGTAATGAAGACCAGTGAAGTCCAGTGAAATATCTTCACAATCCTCTGTCTTTACGTCCTTCATTACCTGTGTATTCTGAGTTTCCCTCTGCAGATGATGAGGTTATGATACCTGACAGCATCTGAAATAAACAATTGAGTTTAGAGTAACATTGTGTCTCTTCCATTTGATTATGCACAATTTTGTTCATGATGGCCAATATTAGCAAAAATGGACAGTATGAGCCCTTTATCATGTTAAAAGGGGAAAAAAATATAGATAGCTTTATCCCAGTCACAAATAAGCATTAGTCATAATTTAAAAATAATCAAACAATATGAATCCATATCAATATGGATCCATATCCATACATTCCATAACTCTGTTACTTACTTTGTGGAGAAGAGGAGATTAGTATCCTTAAGAGGTTAGTATCGTAACCCCGGTTCTCTGAAACATCGAGTGGAGAGATCCACCTATGGGAAGGGCATCCGTACCTGACCTCTGCAGAAGCATCCAATTGCACCAAGTCTGGCTAGACAGACAGAAGCGCGCAGCCAATGCCAGGTGAGGCCACACCCCCTTACCTACGGGAATATAACAGCTGGGCGCGCTGCTATTCCTCAGTAAGTATATTCGCTTCTCGTGCGGCAAGCGGGGCAAAGCTGGTGGATCTCTCCTCTCGATGTTTCAGCAAACCGGGGTTACGATAGTAACCTATTGTTCTCTTTCATGATCTCGTGTTCGAGATCCACCTATGGGAGAGACATGGACAGCTCCCCGATTGCCCAATACACTCACAGTGAGGTTCTGAAAGCCAGAAAAAGACGGTCACCTCGGAGAGACGGTGCCTGACACGTCCATTAATCATGAACCTGCAAAGGTGACGCCACACCTAACTGCTGTGGACAAGCAGGACATGAAACATGCATGAGGCACATACATGATAGTAACCCCAACCCACCAAGGGACATAAACTGTACCCATAAAGGGAAGTAAATGTTTGATGACAGGAATGAACATGGTCAGCCGGCCCATTCACTCTTATTGTTTTTTTCCCAACAGGGTTACAGGTAAGAGCTAAGAAGACCCCACCCCTAAAACCGAATGTGCTACCAAGGTTCTGGTGACATCCAGCCGGTAGTAACGCACAAAGGTATGAGGAGAAGCCCAACTGGCAGCGGAGCAGATGTCCTGAAGTGACACTCCCCTAAACAAAGCCCAAGAGGCGGCTAAGCCCCTTGTGGAATGAGCTCTGATGCCCCTTGGGGGCTGCACTCCCTTTGCTTCATAAGCCATAGTTATAGCGTCCACAACCCAATGTGAGAGGCATTGCTTCGATATGGGACTCCCTCTGTGCGGTGGGGCCCATGAAACAAAGAGCTGGTCGCTCTTCCGGAAAGCGTTGGTCCTGGTCATATATGCCTGTAAAGCACGGACTGGACACAGAGCATTCAGCCTCTGATCCTCTAGAGAGGTAAAAGGTGGAGGGTGAAAAGCGGACAGCTCCAACACCTCCGAAGTGAACGCAGGGAAGCACTTTGGCATGAAGGCCGGGTTAGGCTTAAGGGAAACCTTATCTCCACTGAGGGAGAACTTATGCACGAGGGGTGAACCGAGAGTGCATGTAGCTCACTGACACGTTTAGCAGATGCCAAGGCCAAGAGCAAAGCTGTCTTGAAGGACAGCAGCTTAAGGGAAATACTCCCCAGAGGCTCAAAAGGATGTTGAGACAGCACTTCCAGCACCATGGAGAGGTCGCCCCCCCCCCCGGAACAGTTCTCCTGATGACTGGCAAGGAGCGGCGTGCACCCTTCATAAATCTGCGGATTAGAGGGTGCTGCCCGACAGTAGAGCCCTCAAAACCCACATGACAGGCTGAAATTGCAGCCAAGTAGACCTTAATGGTGGAAAAGGATCTCCCTTTTTCCATGAGGTCTTGAAGGAAACACAAAATATCAGGAACTGACCACCGATAAGATGTGAGACAGCGCCCATCGCACCACCCTTCGAACACTTGCCACTTACAGCCATATAAGGACCGTGTGGAGACGTCCCTGGCATTCTGAATAGTGGCGACGACACGCGGCGAAAGCCCAAGTGCGTTCAGGTTCGTCCTCTCTCGGGCCAGGCCCAGAGAGCCACCCTGTCTGGGTGGGGGTGGTAAATCTCCCCGTTGGCTTGGGACAATAGATCCGAATAGGCGAATAGATCTACGCTCGCCCGTCCGAATCTCATCCATAGCATTTCCACTATCTACTGGGGTGAAGACGTCAATCTCCGTAGATTGGGTTTCCCCTTGATAGCAGATCCGCGCCTCTGTTCAGAATGCCTGGAACGTGAGTTGCGCGTAACGACAGGAAAACCCGTCTGCTCCACACCAAAAGCTTGTAAGCTAGAGTGTGGAGTTTCGACGAGCGCATGCCGCCCTGACGGTTGATATAAGCCACAGGCGTGGTATTGTCGCACCGTACTAGAACGTGATGTCCCTGCAGGTGAGGCAGAAAATGATTCAGAGCTTTCCAAATGGTTAAAAGCTCTAAATAGTTTATGTGCGCTGAACGTAGTCTGTTTGGCCACAGACCGTTCACCGTTCTGCCCTCCTGGGTGGCACCCCAGCCTGTTAAGGACGCATCTGTCGTCACAACTTTCCGCATCGTAACCGCCCCCAGAGGGGTTCTCCGTGCGTGAAAGTCTTCGCTCTCCCAGTGGCGCAAGGCTGCCGAGCAGGTGCGTGTCACTTTTACCGAGCTGCAAAGGTCGCGAATCGGGCTGAAATGTAGTGACTAAACCCATTTCATGAACGCCCTCATCCTCAGGAGTCCCAACGGCACAACTTGGGTGGATGAAGTCAGCCTGCAGCCTGAGACATATTGCATACTGCGATATTGCACTTTCGCCCCTTCTCTGAACTGCGACAGACAGTTCATCAGAGAGCGAACGCGCGCTTGAGAGAGACGCGCTCGCATGGAGACGGAGTTCAACTCCAAGCCCAGGAAAATGACATTCTGACTGGGCGTGAAATTGCTCTTGCTCACATTCACTTGGAACCCGAGCGACGTGATGTGCGCGAGCACACGGATGGTGTCCTGCAACACCTTCTCCTTTGATTCGGCTATGATGAGCCAATCGTCTATGTAAGTCAGGATTCTCAGACCTGATATTCTCAGAGTTGCTAAGCCCGACTCCGCGAACAGACAGAAAGACCGGGGACTCAAACTGAGTCCAAACGGAAGAACAGTGAATTCGTAACATATGCCCTGGTAGGCAAAACGAAGAAACTTCCTGTGTGGAGGATAGATGCTTACGTGAAAGAAAGCATCTTTCAGATCGACTGATGTGAACCAGTCGTTCTGTTTTATGGCACGGGCGAGTGCGCCCTGTGTCAGCATTCTGAAATTGTATTTCCTCAACTGTTTGTTCAACACTCGAAGGTCCAAGATAGGGGGTAGAGAGCCGCCTTTTTTCGGGACCAGAAAATAACGGGAATAAAAGCCCTGGTTCGTGTGATTGGGGGCCACCACCTGAATCGCTCCCTTGTTTAGGAGAGATGAAATTTCCTCTTTCAGAATATGAGAGGTGTTCTCTTCCGTGTGAGAAAAACGAATGCCGTTGAAATGCGGGGTCTTTTACTGCGAATTGAATTCTGTAACCCTGCATTACTGTACGCATCACCCACTCGGGAGCTGAAACGGTTCGCCAAGCTCGCCGGCCCCCGGTAGCGCGTTGTTATCACCGTGTCCCCGGTCCGAGTCAGAAGGGCTGAGCCCGGTGCACTGTGTCACTGCCACCTTAAAACGTTGTTTAAGCAGCTTCCTAGGCAGCATAAGGCAGAAACTGCAATTCCAGGGCTTCCTGAGCGTGCTTAGGACCCAAACAGACCACGCAAAGCTGATGAAGATCCTTAGCCGCGATAAGGGCACCACACGCGGCCGGGCAGGCCCGTGATAGGCTATCCCCTGGAGAGGCTGCAGGCTTAGACAGTGACATACCAGAAAATAAAAAAACTGTCACTTATATTGAAAAATAAACAACTGTCACGTCCGGCGGAGGCTGATCTGGACGATATGTCCTCCTGAAGACACGGGGTGAGCAGTGTAAAATCAACCGAGCTGTGAGATGCAGAGATCGCAAGAAGCGAATGTCAACTGAGGAATAGCAGCGCGCCCAGCTGTTATATGCCCGTAGGTAAGGGGGTGTGGCCAAACCTGGCATTGGCAGCGCGCTTCTGTCTGTCTAGCCAGACTTGGTGCAATTGGTGGCTTCTGCAGAGGTCAGGTACGGATGCCCTTCCCATAGGTGGATCTCGAACACGAGATGATGAAAGAGAACTGAACAGAGCTGCTCACACACTACATGTTCGTTGAACTAAAACGAGAAAAAGACATTTCCCTGTTGAGACTGAGATATGTTGACAGTCTGTGTATAGTTGTATACCTGAGGTCCAGAAAATCAGTAGCCTAATGAGGGGGCTTTGACAGTTACAGATCTGAAAAACAAAAAGGCGGGAATACAGAACCCTAAATTCTATGCAAATAACTATTTCAGCATATACAGGGTTCTAAATAGAACTATCACTACGTGTAAAGAACTTTTAAAGAACGATTTTTTTAGAGTGTTGGTTTTAACCGATATTTCAAAAGGTTCAGCACTAATAGGCTAAATTACAAGTCAATATTGTGTATTTTCGGCAAACAGAGCCTAAAGTAGTAAAAGAGAGGTAACAAAACGATAGCAACCGTAGTTTTCTTGCAATCAGTTTCGTTTGCTATGTCATGTGGATAGAAGTATAGACCTTAAGAGCAGCGCCATGACAGGTATGAAAGCGAGGCTGTGAGGGATAGACATATTCATTCATTCCCCCTATTGAATTTATAGGTAAAATTACTTAAAGGATTAGTTCACCTCAAAATGAAAATTTCCTAATAATTTGTTCACCCCAATGCCATCCAAGATATCCATGTCTTTCTTTCCTCAGTGGAAGAGAAATTAAGGTTTTTGAGGAAAACTTTTCTGTATTTTTCTTCGAATAATGGACTTCAATGTCAACCACTGTTTTGAAGTCCAAATCAATGCAGTTTCAAAGGTCTTTGAAGTGCTTGAAAATGCTGTGTGCACGATCGCAGCTGAGGAGGAAGGTCTTGTTTAGCGAAACGATAGGTCATTAAAAAAAAAAAAAATATATATATATATATATATATATATATATATATATATACCTTTTAGCTACAATTGTGTGGATTGAGCTGATCTGCAATGCGCCGGGAACTACGTCATCACGTTGAATCCACATACACATTAAATAACAGTAGGCTACTACAACACACTAATGATGTGTAGGCCTAGGCCTATGCTATGTCACAGCCTCACTTTCATTGATCATTCCCGTTACAAATCAAAGATGGCGGGGGCACTACTGTGAATAAGGTCTATTTGAAGGGGCATTCGGCAACTCTAGCAATTTCTTTGCTGATTTTCACTTTTATTGTTGCATGTTTTGTCAATGAGCTCCCCCTACAGCTGTGAGGCGTATATTTCACCACAATGTCGTAAAAAAACTCACTTGCAGCACCCTCCTCCCCCTTTCTACTGCTGCTCTAGTGCAGTTGTTATTATCGGAGCCGGCCAACTTTATCGTGTGAAGCTATGTCTACCGAGGTGGGTAATACATCATACACATTGGGGGGCGGCGTGTGTGTTTCTGTCGAATTGCCGTAAAGCAGTTTGTGTTTCTCGCTTGTTCTCGCTTCTCATGAGACATCCTCTTTCCAACTTACCGGGACGTTAATCCTCATGTTGCAAGATTGGTTTTCCGCCTAGGAACGCTGGGGGGAGCGGGGAAAGTCACCATTCTCACTAGAACAGGTTATTAAACCATCCAAATGATCTCTAAACGGTTTTATTAAGTTGAAATAGTTGCCGAATGCCCCTTTAAAGGGATAGTTCACTCAAAAATGAAATTTTTGTCCTGTATGAGTTTATTTCTTCTGTTGAACACAAAAAAGATATTTTGAAGAATGTTGGGAGTCAAGCAGTTGACTATGGAAGTCAATGGCTACCGCCAACTGTCTGGTTAGTTACCAACATTCTTTAAAATATATATATATATATATATATATATATATATATATATATATATATATATATATATATATATATATATATGTGTTCAAATAAAGAAATACACTCATGCAGGTTTGGAACAACATAAGGGTGAGTAAATGAAAAGAAAACTTGCATATCAATATATATATATATATATATATATATATATAATAAATTAATTCTAATCATAATAATAAACTGTTTGTTAAATTAACATTTTAAATTAATATTTTATTTTTATTGTGTTAATAATGACAATTTTCGTTTCGCCGATGAACCTCGGAGATTGCTTCGTGAAATTACCTTTAAATTTACATTTTACATTTTTTATTTTTTACTATTAATATTATTATTATTAAAAAATCATTAAAAAGACGAAATTCCTTTATAATAGTTGGCCCCTCGGTAGTCATTGTATAATTCGGTCGGTGTGTAGTGTACATTCACAGGCTGGTCGGCTGAGAGTGCTATAGTATAGGCAGCGCTTACATCTTCCGTGCCATAGGCGGATATAAGCCTCTCGGGTGATGATACACACTCTGCAGGGAGAGAATTTTTTTCGACGAGGAAAACATTCTCTGTCAAATCGTCACATGGGGTCAATCGCTTCCTGCATCGCGACTGAACTACTTCGTTTTTGCCGCTTGGATCGTATACGAATAGCAGCTAGAGTGTTATTATACCGTTAAGATCACCGTTTCTCGCGCGCCGCTGATGTCACATATTTCATTGCGATGATAAGCAAAGTTAAAAATGCCATGTCCTCGCTGGTGGGCGGAATGATCCCGCACGGCCACCACCACCAGCAGCACGGATCCGCGCAGAACGGCGGCACGGACGGGCTCCCGCCGCGCTTCCTCTACAGCCGCCCCGAGTTTCTGGACCTGACCCCGGAGCTGCTGCAGTACTCCACCGAACACGCGTCCAGACCGGTGATCACGCTCAAGAGAGACAGCAGGCTGCAGTGGCGAACTGGATACGCGGAGTGAGTCGTGTTTTTTATTGTCTAAGATGCGCATAATATGAATTGTTGGTTTAAAATGATACGGTTGAAGTGACGTCATTACTGAGGAAGGTTATATGTCACACCTAACCAAGGGCAATGGCTCACCATCATCATCATCCTCTAAGCGCTCTAGAGTCAGCTGGAATGTTGGAATGTTTTCACTGAAATGTGTTGTAACTGCACTGATGATGACGCAGCTTACAGTTCACATGAATTAATCGTTGCATTTAAATATAAAAATGCTGCATGTGTCAGGTTATACACGTATAGCTTTACTAATGAATATCCTATAGTAGTCATTGAATGCATCTTTACCACAGTACAGTGAGTACTTTTTACCACAGGACAGTGTATTCTCGCTACCTGTGCATCTGAGATAGCATACAGCTTTAAAATTTCAGAGCTACCTGATTTCCAGGCCTAAAAGAGTCATGAAAATGAATAAGATCAAAAATTAATTTCTCTGTTTAATGGGCTGCTGTCATGGAAGAAACCTGGGAACATTGTCCCGAGCTCCATTGATGCATTAGGGCATCATATTGGTGCATTCAAGTCATGTCCAAATGATGGTATATTTAAAGGGATAGTTCACCCCAAAATAATAAGTAGATATTTTGAAGAATGTGGGTACCCAAACATTTGACAGTGGCCATTGACTTCCATTGTATGGAGGGAAATAAATACAATGTAAGTCAATGGCTACCGTCAACTGTTTGGCTACCCACATTCTTCAAATACCTTCTGTTTAGCAGAAGAAAGAAATTCATACAGGTTTGGAACAACATAAGGATGACTAAATGGTGTGGTTGAGAATTTTCATTTTTGGGTGAACTATCCCTTTAAGAGTTAAGTTCGTTTAAAGTCCTAATTTTCAGGGGGGATCTTATAGGATTTATGACTTTCTCAGTTGGTGGCATTAAAAACATCAAGGTAATAACATAAGTAATTGTGAATGTTACCTATCCACTCTTTGCCAATGTTTGCTGTAAAATAAATGGTAATCTTATAAGATTTTATAATCTATTTGATCACATTTTTTTAGATTTATTATACATTTTAGATTTTATGTATATTTAATAATAAAATCTTAAATAATAATGAATTAAATATAAACAAAACAGAAAAATTCAGAAAAATAAATAAACAAAAAATAATAAAATATAAACAAAAATGTTGCAGTAACATCACCCATTGGTACAGGAGAAGGATGTTAGTGATGGGTGATAAAGGACTTTTTTTTCATAAAACATTTCTAGTAAAAAAACAACTGCATTATCAGTGTACATTTTAGAAACTGGAGCATATTTTAAGCAAATAGAAAAGTCATGGAAATGTATTGGTAAAAAGGGATGGGAATCTTGACTTTCATCAGGCATGGTCTGTTGAGTGAAGATCAAGACCATACTTGCACAAAGTGGCCTAAGATCAAAGCCAGTGAGATTATGCAGTCTTGAGTCATGCCATCAAATTAATGATTATAATGTTAGGTGGTTTTGGAAAAATTATCATATTTCTGTGACTCAGACCTAGAGAGTCCAGTGTGAAGAAGAGTTGGAGAGAAAACAGGCCCTGATACTGAAATATGCCCAGTTAGCCTCTGGTTATTTCATCTATTATTAACTACAGTACAAGAGGAGAACTTTGTCTGGGGCTGCGTGATGACAGAATTTGAAACTGAGCTTATTCTCTTAAATGTGGAAACAAAAATACTTTTTAGCTGTTAGCTTTAGCATGTGCTGCTCACATACACAGGCTAACAAACATGAAACGTTTTTATAGTCCTTAATTTTCAACAAGTCAACATGAAACAGTCTTCACAATCCATTTTACTTCTAACGTGATGTATTGAGTAAAATGTGAGTAAAATGTGCTACTAGCCAAACACAAAAAGAGAAGATTGTATAGTTGCTGTTTTCCATGCAATTAGCCTACAGGTAATTGAAGACTAAAGGTTTCAAGCTGAGAGGAGGATGCAAAAGCACCATTCAAGTATCATGGAGGTCTTCAATATGTCGTGTGTGATATGTTCTAAAGATAGACCAAATACACCAAAATTGAAGTTAATCTTCATTGATAACCTTTTCCTGCAGGGAGCTGTTAACCAGATCATTGAATCATGGAGCCGTATCAGTTTGATTCATAAATGAATCATTCAAATAGGTTTTGTAAACTTGAACGACTGATTCTTTAGATTCAAAATAGTCAAAATAAGGTTCCCAGTAAGGCTTCAGACGACTACAGCACACAAGAATATTTTAGAATACATTTATAGTGCTTTTGAAGTTTTATTGAAATTGCATGGAAAAAGCGGCCAGCACAATTCTTCAGAATGTTTCCTTTTCTGCTGTGGCCGGTTGCATAAAACGCTTAGACTAGTCTTACAAGTTAGTCATCTCATTTTCTTTAGGCTTTAAGAAAGGTCATAAATTTAAGTCAGTTACATTTGAATCCGAAAAATATGACTGATTACAGCTAACTTCTAGTTGGTCAGACTAGTGAAACTCTTGAAACACAGTCTTAAGGGACAGTTCTTGCAAAAATAAAGATTCTGTCATTAATTACTCATTTATCCACGCACATCATTTTCATTATCATGTGCCCTCATAACCTTTAATCAAAAGTACTTCCCCTTCCACTTGCATCTTTTCTCTTCTCTATTGGCCTGAGGGCGGGGCAACCTGTCACCCACTTAAGATCGACCAATAGCAAACCGCAACCATCCGATTAATTCCCCATGGTCAAAATCAAGTCCCGCCCTACATTTTTTCTTGTACAAGACGCCATTTTACTTGGATATACATGACAATAAGAAAAGAAAGATGATCATAACTTCTGTTTTATGTTGACTTTAAAACTCTGATGGCCCCTCAAATACACATTGTGGGCTGTAGATTAATGGCAGCTAAAGACTCTTCAGATTCCCCAACACACACTCATTCTCTATAAGATATTACTGAGTCATCCACTGTGGCTCATGGAGATTGGCTTTCTATGAACATGGTGTTGCTTAGCTGGCAAAGTCAAACAGATCCAGCATTCACCCACGCCACAATAAATGAATTCCTGTCAATACATGTATGAGTGCAAGTGAACTATAATCATTTGTTCTCTGTAGGGATAGGTCGACACTAGTCATTTTTTAGTTGCCCAACAACCAGCTAGTCTTTTAGTGAGATTTTTTCTAGATGAACTAGTCATGTTTCAGTTTCGATATCTTGGGTGACTTCTTGCTGACACTGCACTTTGCCTAATTTGTACGGTAAAACCTGGTCAATAAAAAAAAATGCACTTTTGCATTAAGAATCTCATTGTCATTTCAGTTTGACCTAAACCGTTTGTGTGGCACATTTCTGTGTGGATATTGAAGGATGGGTCAGTGCAAAGTAAACAGTATTAATCAGTCAAATAGGATACTCATTTATTTCTTTGCTTTTCATATTTCTTAATCTACTTGACAACTAAGACAGGCGGCATGATTCAAGATAAACAGTGCCATAAAAAGTGCCCATTTATTCTCTATTATTAAGCACAGTGGGTGGAGGTGAAGAATTGCTCATCAGGTTTTTCGAGGTATTGAAACTACATCTCTCTTTTGAGCTCACAGCAATGCTAAGATACAGCTATACACATTTAGAAATGCAAATATTGATTTTTTAAAAAAAAAAAGGTTGTTGAAGGTTATTGCTTGAGGAAGGATATTTGATCCCAGAGTATGTTTTAAACTCTGTGTATGTTTGACCAATTTAGGGCTCAGAACATGATTGTAACATGGAATGGTCTATATTCACTGGTAAAACAGCTTATAAATGAAATATTTTATGTTTCTTAGAACATGTTTTTTTGGAATACACAGTCAATAAAGAGAAACACTTTTTCCTACAGAATGGTGTAGTTCTGCTATTCCACCAACAGAAAACTGGCTCATGCTAATCAGCTAAACCTTGACCTTTTGATTTTGACAGATTTATCCTGCACTAAAATGTTTTGCACAAACTGTTAACATCAGGCTGAAATGATCAAGAACATTGTTAAAAATCACTTCAGCCCCTCTTTTCTAATGTTGGATTTGGGATTCGTCAGGAGGATAGATAAAATGACAGAGGGGCTTAGCATGACTGTTCTGCTCCAAAAAAGAAAACCATTGTCAGGTAACTAACCAGTCCCTTAACCAGTGTCTAGTTGACACTTTTTTTTGTCTGAGAGAATAACACTAGTGGTGGTAAGCCTTTCTAATAAAGGCTCAGTTTTGTGGCATTACTGTAGCTCATTGCTGTACTCTGTATTTTCCACAGATAATGAAGTTAGTTCTGCTTTCTTTTTCTTTTGCACGCACAATGGTTGTGCTTCTCTTAAAATCACAATTTTCCAATTAATGTGTGTTACTTTCATTTAAAGAAATCACACTATTTTGAAACCTAATGTGGCAGAAGTAAAGTAAAGAAATTGTAACTTCAGAAGAAGGAACTTGCTACAATTATACACTTCCTCTTTTGAGAGTAGCTACAGTGCGGCTTTGTCAGCTGATTCTAAATGAAAACCGCAGAATAAAGAAAAAAAATATATACATGCATAGCATAATGATGTACTATTATGCTGGGATTATTATTATGGGCATATTGATTAAAAATCTTTTGAAGTAGTATGTCTCTAACATCCCAATTTTAAATATGCATAAAGTAAGTTGGTTGAAATGCATCTTTGCTACCATTTTTTCTCTTAAAATCTGCTTATAAAAAAAAAAAAAAAAAAAAATTATATATATATGATTTGACAGACAAATATACATAATTATAAATAAAACAGAGACTTGCCTGTTTCCCGTACAGTTTCTGATGTTCTCATACAGTAGTCCATAATCTTATTTCTTTTTTTCTTTTCTTTAATGCGTAGGGATTTGTTGAAGAAATATTGAATAAGGGTCCCAAACTTTTGAAGAGAAACCCCTAACATTTATATAAATATCTCATCAGATCTGCTGGATCATGTCTATGGCCTCTGAAGCATCTTAGTGCTCTCAGCAGATTAGGAAGAGTATGGCTTTTTATAATCCAGATTTGGGAAATAATGGCTTTATGTTTCTCTTCATTAGACTGCCATAATACTAGAAATTATATTTAGCTGTATAATAGGTGTTCTCCTATTTGTACACACACACACACACACACACACACACACACACACACACACACACACACACACACACACACACACACACACACACACACACACACACACACACACACGCGCGCGCGCGCGCACACACACACACACACACACACACACACACACACACACACACACACACACACACACACACATATATATTTTAATTTAAGCAATAAATGACACCAATGATTTTGTCTCTCTCTCAGGGTGATAAATGCTGGGAAGAGCATGCTGAATGAAGACCAGGCTTCCTGTGAGCTGATGTATGTCAAGAAGATAAGTAGCAAGCATCAGCGCAGCGTCATGTTACTGGAGGACGGTGTGGTAAGTTGGTCTATGACACATCCTAAAAAACAACAAGATGCAGCCAAATAGTTTTGTGGCTGTGTCACTGACATCATTTTTTGTTTGTATAAAAAAAAAATGCGTTTGAATACTGCAAGATACATTCTAGTGCCAAACTCAATAGTGAGGTGAGTCTCCAGTGCGCTTCAATTCTTGGTATCAATACTTATGAACATTTATATAAAAAAGATCCCTGATCTGCTTTTGCAATGCAGTTGTTGTGGATCAATTGAACTGGACAAAACTGGTCTCAGGTAAGATTATGAAAGATTTAGCTTGCTGAGGGACGCTCAGCTCGCTGACCCCGGCGATCCCATTGAGCTCTGGCATCTGTTGCTGAGCACATTCGTATGAAATCCAAACTAAACTTAAAGAAAAGCCACATATAATTGAAATATTTTTCTATTTTCAGCTAAAGTTCATGAAATTTACCAAGATTCTGAAGCTAACCAAATGAAAGTCACCATGAAATCAAAATTGACAAATCTTTTTTTTTTTTTTTACGGAATGTTAATTTGTCCATGAACATAATTTATTTATTTATTTTTATTTCATGTGCCTTCGTTATCTTTCATCAAAATAGCTTTCCCTCCCTCTTGCCGCGACATCTCAATTCTCTGATGATGTGTTTACTGGTGTGAGGGCGGTCACACAAATTACATCAACCAATAGCAAACTACAACCATCCAATCAATTCTTGGTGGACAAAATTAAGTCCCGCCCTACATTTTTAGATATATGTCACTCGGATATATGTCACAATAGGGAAGAAAAGGCCATCTTGCTGACTTTAAAATGTCAGGCCAAGCATAACCTAGCCATCATTATAAAATAACTTTATTTAGAGTTATGAAATAACTTTCAACCACAATCATACTACTCTTTTCTAAGTCAGACATAGAGCAGCTGCTTACAGAAGCTGGTAGTACTTGAATTTACATGGACCATAATTTTAATCGGACTAGTTGCGTATTCGGAATAGAAAAGTCATATGTAGCTATGTCCGTCTGAATGAATTGGCCTAATGCTGTTATAATTTCATTCGGATTATAAGGGATGGTTTAAACATTTTCTAATCCATTCAACAGGATATGTAAACACTTGCTCGGAAACACTTGCAATTGAAAACTGAACCTGTAAAGTACTTTGCATGTGGAATGATGTAGAAATGGGGTAATGATGTATTACACACGGATCGAGCTGCTGTTGTTGTTGAATAAAGTGTCATAATAGTGACTTTTGTGTCATTCTAAAATTCTCCTTCCCTTCATCATCTTTAAAGGGGTGCAGGACAATGTCCCACCAGTCCTTGCTTCAAACATTCATCCACAGACGCCTTGTTTCAGGCGCCTAGGCTCAGGAAGGGGTGTTTTTACTGCTTGATAAATAAGGGGCCGTTTACACAACACAGTTTCAATTAAAAACAGTTTTTTTTTAATGCGTTTTGGCCATTGTAATTTGATTGTTTAGTTTCCATCTCGTCCCATTAGACTTCATGGGGAGGGCAGGGTTTATGAGCTAAACTGGGACCAACCACCTGGGTGCGATCTAGACACTTTGGCTTCACTTTTTAGTCGCAGGTGTAAGTTTCAGCTCAAAATACCCCACAGATAATTTATTATACCATGTTGTAAATGCCCATTTTTTAGAGGAAGGTAAAACATGCTGTTTTCGTGCATGTATCTTTAAATGCAAATGAGCTGCTGCTGCCCACCCTGCTTTCCAGAAGAGGGCGGAGCCTTTACAGCTTTTGCCTCAGACACTCTGCCGAAAAACTAAAACATCTGTTTGGTTTTGATTATCATCTCTATTGCGGTCACGCTCACGTGACATTGCAGGTCTTCATCATCATAAATGTTTATTTGCATGCGTTTTAAAGCCATATCAGTCTAAACTTCTGATAAATGGTTTCTGTGTGCACAGATGTCCTGTGAGTATTAAACTAAGTTCTCTTTCACTTATTGTGTTTAAACTGTCAAATACACACAAGGTTATGTCAAAAACACACAAAGTTCCCTTTCAGTCGATAACGTCAGACGTAGTCGACGTCGACTGAATTGGGATCACGCTAGGGAGCCTATCATCTTCGATTACTATTGAATGAGCCAATGGAATTTGGCGTGCGTGATTTGCATCACACACTCCACCCCCGCGGCGCGGGTATAAATACGGAAGTGGATGCACGCACTAGTTGCCTTTCGCTTCGGAGCCGTTCGTCTTTGATGTCTCGGAAGAGTGCTGTTGTGTTCAACGAGCGAGTGTGTCGGTGTTCTTTCGGGAAGACCTCTCCAGTGTTGGTGTTCTACAGCGTGGTGCAGCGGTGATCGCGAGCTTCTCAGCTCTCAACTGCTGTTTTAACAGCATCAAATTTCTATTGTTTGTTTGTGTGTTGACGGTTGGTTAGAGGGCGAGAAGTGAGTGCTTCACTGTTAGTTGAAAGACTATTCAGTGTTGGCCGCGGTCATTCCCTGTGTGCTCCGGCACTGGTGACGGTCCCATTTCCTAAAAGAGCAACACGGGTGTGAGTGCGTCTTTTTCAAGATGCCATTCCATCCGTGCGTTTCTGGGTGCGGTCTGGCACTATCCCCCTCTGATGGTCACGAAAGTTGTGTCGCATGTTTGGGCTTACAGCATGCTGAGGCAGCTTTCGTGGATGAGTCATGTTCTCACTGCGGGAACATGACCATCTCGGTGTTGAGATCTAGACTCGCCTTCGTCAAAAGCGTTGGTGCAGTCCCCACCTCTGGGCCCCGCCCTTGTTCTTCCTCTGGGTTACCTTCCCAGAGGAGGACTGGGGCGCCGTCCAAGCTGGGTGATCTGAGGATCACAGTGAGGGGTAATCCGCCCGGCCAGGCCCCGTGGGTCCGTCACTCCTCTTTCACACCGCAACCGGTGGAGCTCCCCATTGGTCCCGCTGGTCCCTCTGTAATGGACAGGCCAGCCGTATCATTTGGGGCCCCTCCAGGGGATACGATGTCAATCGCAGCATCGGAGGGGGAGCTGAACTCTGGAGATGATGACTCGGCTGCACTGCCTCCCTCCGGGAGACCAGTGTTGCCCGAGCCAGATCCAGAGATGTCAGCTATGCTGAAAAAGGCCGCCGAGGCGGTAGGTCTCGTGTGGAACCCTCCACCGTGTCCCGAGCCGTCTCGGTTGGATGATTGGTATATTGGGGCGGGCCGTACTGGTTCTCAGTCCGCCGCCCCGGTTCCTTTCTTTCCTGAAGTGCATGAGGAGCTGACGAGGGCATGGATCGCACCTTTCTCTGCCAGAAACCGCCTGAGTAGCTCCTCCCCCCTCACTACCCTTGATGGGGGAGCGGTGAAGGGTTACGAGGCTATCCCTCCGGTGGAGCGGGCCGTTGCGATGCAGTTATGCCCAACGGCGGCCGCTTCCTGGAGAGGTGATCCTCGTCACCCCTCTAAAGCCTGTAAGTTCTCGTCCACTCTTACGGGCAAGGCTTACAAAGCTTGTGGGCAAGCCGCTTCCTCCTTGCATGCCATGGTGTTGCTCCAGGTCCACCAGGCCCAGGCACTCATGAACATGCACGAGGGTAGTTCGGACCGTGAGCTCATGGGTGAGCTCCGCACTGCAACTGACCTCGCCCTCCGGGCGGCGAAGGTTGCAGCTCGCGCGGTCGGTTCGGCGATGTCCACACTGGTGGTCCAGGAGCGCCATCTCTGGCTCAACCTGGCCGATATGAGAGAAGCGGACAAGGTTCGGTTCCTGGACTCTCCCATTTCCCAGGTTGGGTTATTCGGCGACGCTGTGGAGAACTTTGCCCAACAGTTCTCTACAGCTCAGAAACAGACGGAGGCCATCCGGCACATCCTGCCTCGGAGGGACGCTGCTGCCTACACCCGCCCACCGAGGTCAGATCCTCCGCCTGCTCGTCGCAGAGGGCGTCCGCCCGCAGCCGCCTCAGCTCCCGCCGGACCATCGCAGCAGCCTTCACCCAGGTTCCGGCGTGGAGCCGGCCGCGGAGGGGGCGCCCAGGCTGCTCCAGGCGCTGCCAAGCCAGGTGGTAAGCATCAGCGCAAAAGAAAACGCTGAACCTGGTCGGGCTCTCAGGGATGGAAGAGTTGCTCGTGGAGTGGTCGCCGATCCACTCCCTCTGGCTGGTTGGAGGGCCGGCTGGAGTTTTTTGTTATGTGTGTGTCTGTTCCGCCGCTGGCCCCTATAAAAACGGGGTCAGCGGTACCCACATTTTCAGAAAAAGAGCAGATTTTCTATTCCTGAGTCCCAAGTGGACTAGTCTGGCGGGTGTGACCCTGTATTAGCCTTACATCCCCCAGCTTCCCTTGGTCGCCAGCAGGCAGCTTGGGGCGTTCGAGGACCCGGTCATCCGCCTTCTCACGTCCCCTGCCGCTAGTGGAGACAGGTAAGTGTTGCACTGCACACTAACACCACTATCTCTACTTTGCTGCCCCACCTCAGGCTCGGCTACCCCGCGCAAGTCAGTGATGATCATCACATTAGGTGTTGAGCAGACGTGCTCCTGAAAATTCAGTGATATTCATCACACCGAGTGTGGAGCAAGAGTGCTCCTGACTTGTGCGTGTTTATCTTATCCTGCTGGCGAAGGATTTGATATAGCCGCTCCTCCAGCCGGTACGAAGGCCAGTCGCAAACTCGCCTTCGTGCTACTAGGTGGTGAGTCGTGACCATCTTGGCCCAGGATTGGTCTGCAGCTTTGACCTGAAAGACATGTGCTTCAGATCTCTACCTCCCGCACCGCGGGCCATCCTGGGGGTTGCGTCTAAGGGTGGAGTATCAGTACAGTGTCCTTCCCCTCGAGTGCTCCAGAGCCCGTTGGGTCTTCAGGTCAACTGGAAGAGAGTAATCTCGCCCACGGGGTGAGTATCTCTTTTTCAGTTTTGGAGAGGTACTCGGTCTAACACGTCTCTCCAGTGGAAAGGTGTTCAGCTGGTGTTGAAGTGAGAAAGGGTCCCACTGAGGAACTTTCAGAGGCTCCTGGGGTGCCCGCTTCAGCGCTAGCTTCACGATCGAGTCCCGAGGTGACCGTGGCAGAGCAGCTCACCCTGTGTGACTATAGTTCATCCCGGTCTGCTGCCAAACCCTCTTCAACAGAGGGGCCATGTACAAAGGGTGTGTTTTAACGGGGGCCTGGGCAACCCCCTACTACACGGGCATTCGTGCCTCGAGTTGTTAGACATTGCGACCGTTGCGCAAGCTTCCCCTGCAGGTCACAACTCACCCGTCACCTCCTCCTTGGAGTCAGACGCTTCTGAGGGCGCCTCGCTCCACTCCTCCCGCTTACTCAATCGTGCCGCCATCGAGCCTCACGACAGTTATAGCCAGGACAAGTGGAGACTCCGTCCCCTGGCCGAGCGGACTACCCTTGGACAAACACTGTGTCTCAGCTGCCCCAGGGGCCCGCAGAAATGCGTTTAACCCCAGTGAGCTTCTAAAGGTGACTGCGACTCATGGTCGCCTTGCGCCTGCTCAAGTCAGTGAAATCATCACGCTTCGTGTTGAGCAG
This sequence comes from Siphateles boraxobius, assembly GCF_051911475.1. Taxonomy (NCBI): domain Eukaryota; kingdom Metazoa; phylum Chordata; class Actinopteri; order Cypriniformes; family Leuciscidae; genus Siphateles; species Siphateles boraxobius. The sequence goes on from NW_027509042.1 coordinate 5,643,245, forward strand.
AATTGCTCCTGAAACTCAGTGAAGTTCATCGCACTCAGGTGTTGAGCAGCAATGCTCCTGTAGCTCAGTGAGTTCATCACACGTAGCTCAGTGAATTCGTCACACGCAGTGCTGAGCAGAAAGGCTCCTGGTGCTCAGTGAAGTTCTTCGCACTCAAGTGTTGAGCAGAAATGCTCCTGAAGCTCAGTGACTTTATCACACTCAGGTGTTGAGCCGGAATGCTCCTGAAGCTCAGTGAACTTGTCACACTCAAGTGCTGAGCAGAAATGCTCCTGTCGCTCAGTGAAGTTCTTCGCACTCAAGTGTTGAGCAGAAATGCTCCTGAAGCTCGGTGAGTTTATCACACTCAGGTGTTGAGCAGGAATGCTCCTGAAGCTCAGTGAACTTGTCACACCCAAGTGCTGAGCAGAAAATGCTCCTGAAGCCCAGTGATCTTCACATGTTGTGTTGAGCAATGCTCCTGTCTTTTGCGCGTCGCGTGCACCTACGTGCCAAGTCAGGAGAGGAGCAGGTCTTCATAGTTGCCCCTTATTGGCCCAACTAGACCTGGTTCCCATCAACAGCCTTCCTGACTTCCCCTGAAAACTCTTTCGGGGACGGGGCACGATGGCACACGCGTCTGCCCCCTGAGATTCCGGGCGGTCTTACATCTGAACGCAGAGGTTCAGGTGGCTGTCACAAGAACAGGTGATAGTTACCATCACTTCTGCGAGCACCCCCTAGAATTGGGTAGCGTGCTTACGCCTTTAGAAGTGGAACCTAGTCGTTGAGTGCGTCTTCTCTCCAGAGGAGATCCTGAAACGTTTCGATCACTTCAGTGCTCTCTTTCCTGCAAAATGGGTTGCAGTAGGCTGTTTTCCTTCACCCTCAAGATGATGTTGCCTCGGTGTTTAAACGACGCTCATCGTGTTGCAGAAGTATGCAGAAGCACGTTCTGATCGTCAGGTTCCTGAGGAGCAAGGTCTTGTAAATCCTTGTGTTCCTCTTTATCCTCTTGGGCCTTGTCCCTGGTGCGACTGCACTGCAGAGACCGCCCCTGAGCCACTGCAGGCAGTGAGTTAAAAAATCTGTTATATCAGTTCTCCTGCTCGCGTGGTCTCTACTAGAGGGTAGGGACTTGCTCGCTTTCGGTCAACGTATTGTGCCTGGAGTCTGGGCCGGCTAACTCTCACAAGCTGAGACCCCGGCTCGGATTGTGCCCAAGGTTCCTACCTCTCCCGTAATAGGAGCAGGTGGTGAGCCTGCAAGCGCTGCCCTGGAGGTGGCAGATCCAGCCCTGGCTTCTCTGTCCGTTCGCTTGGACGTGTACAGAATGCAAGTCATAGACCTCAGACCAGCTCTACAAATATCTGTTGGAATTCAGCAGAGAGAGAAGGCTGTTTCCATGCAAAGTTGCACTTAGTGCTTGCCTTCATTTCGGTAAAGATCCGAGATGCAACTTGTCCACTTAGGTGTTGAGCTCCTCTATGATGAGTGTAAAGTGCTCTGCCTGGGCGTTGACGATATGCTTTGCTAAAACAGATTCTAGAGTTGGGGGCTGGACGACACCTAGTTGAACCGCTGCTTCCCGTGGGCTCCCTTCTCATGAAGCCAGTTTCACCGTGAGCCCGGTTCAAGTGTCGGCTTGCTGCGCCATTCCCCTCCTATGGACTGGATACGTGCGCCTTTCTACTCCAGTTGTGTTCCCTTAAAATTGAACCCTGTTGAGTTCCTCCACACCCCTCCGACGTCGGACGTGCGGAACGTCTGGTGTTAGGCCTACCACTCGTAAGCAGTGTGGAACCTGTGTTAGGCTGGGTCCACATGTTGCGGTCCCTTCGGCGACACCATATGTGTATTCTTCCACGATACGGCTCCCTGCGGTGAGCCCGTGTCTTCCCTCGGCAGAGTCTCTCTGCTGTCACTGTCCGGTGTGTCTCCCCCCGTCTTAGGCTGGAGCCACCCCAGTGTCATTCCATATGTTAGACTGCCCGGTTTCCACCCAGTTCATATGTGTATTTTCCACGTTACCTCCCTCTGGGTTGGACGTGGCTTCCGCAGCGTCCCTTCCTTCCAATGTACGGGGAACGCTTTCCCAGTGGTCCTGTAGGAACAGCAGTGATTTCCCTGGCCTAACCCCTGTCCTTCCCCGCCTTAAATTTGCGGGGGCATCAGGAGGCTTTGGTTTAGGCACTGGAAGGTGGCAGCGTTAGTGGCGCGTTCAAAGGGTGATCCCAATTCAGTCGACGTCGACTACGTCTGACGTTATCGACTGAAAGGGAACGTCCTGGTTGCATATGCAACCCACCGTTCCCTGAAGGAGGGAACGGAGGACGTAGTCCCCTTGCCACTACCGCTGGACCACCGCTGACCCCGGGTTACTCTCGGCTCCTCAGCGAAAAGCAACTAGTGCGTGCATCCACTTCCGTATTTATACCCGCACCGCGGGGGCGGAGTGTGTGATGCAAATCACGCACGCCAAATTCCATTGGCTCGTTCAATTGTAATCGAAGATGATAGGCTCTCTAGCGTGATCCCAATTCAGTCGACGTCGACTACGTCCTCCGTTCCCTCCTTCAGGGAACGGTGGGTTGCATACGCAACCAGGACGTTCTCATTAATAGTCGGTTATGTCTGTGAACCTAAACAGCAAGTAAAGAAATCGTATGTGTATATTAGATATAAGTATTAGAGTGAAAGCAGTGTAGTATACAGTACCTACTGCTATATATGCTGTTAAAGCAACACCAAGGAACTTTTCCTCTGCGGTCGCCCTACAGGTTGGAAGCGCAATTGTCCATTACCGCTGTCGTAAATAATTTAGCCTACCGCAGCCTACTGTCACACGCGCACGCTCGCTGTTTATCCAGCACCGGCTTTGGAATCAACAATGGCCACTGACAAGGTCGAGTATGATGCATGATTTTATGAAAGACATCACAAACGAAGAAAAACTATGTATGGCGTAAAGCAGTCGAATTTTGTCGTTCTTTTTGTGCTCCGGTTACTACCCGAAACCCGAAGTTACATAGTGCCATAAAAGAGATACAGACCACGTCAGGCTATAGCAGACGTGTCATTCAACCTATTGTAAGTCGATGTACCATCACAAGGGTCTTCGAAAAATATTCTGAAGGTTGAAAAACTACATAGTGTTACTTTAATATGAATCAAACAACAAAAGAAAAACAGAAAATCACTCACTGCTATTGATTGAATAACTTTACTATCTTTAATAAGAATACATTTCTTAGTTGAATGCTGCTGTTAAATGCTCTGGCGAGGAGATAAACATGGCGGACTGTGTACAGATCACTCAGGACGGGTCAATGCTAATATGGCAGAGTCTATCAGCAGTCGTGGGTGGGGCCTGTGCAGTGTGACATCATATTGCATAGAAACTGCAAACGGCTTATTCTGAGACATTGCTTATGATTTATGGGGATTAAAAACAGGAGTGTGTGGATCTTTACCATTATAGGGTGGTTGTGTACACACACTGCCGACACACATTTATGTTCAAATACAATGTAAAAGTGAATTTTGCATAAGTCCCCTTTAAATCCACCAATAAACATCAGCTAAATACATTTTACAGATTATGTTGATAATAACTCAGTTATTGAAAACTGAATCAAAATAAAGAACAGCCTCATTGCATAACTGCTTGTCTAGATATATTTATAAAGCTAAAGTTGTCTTGGTGAACATGTTGAAGTGAAACTTCTTCTTTCTTTTTTTTTCTGTGTGAGAGTTTTGATAATGTGATGTGGTCCAGGCAGTATTTTCACCTATCCTGGACTTATGACCTTCAAAGTGTGCGTTTGTGTTTGTATGCAGGCATAAGTCTGATCTCTCTGATGCTCATCTGCAGTAACCCTTATGTCACCTCCGTCTTACCTCAAAATGACACGTAATCCAAAGTGGAAAGCTGTTCAAGTCTGATTGATTAAAACGTCTTCTTAGATAATATTGCATTGACAAAGAAGGGTTGTGACATCTGTTCAAGGGAGGCTTTGGTATTGTGCAAACTGATGTATTTCTCTCTTGATCCCTCTGTTACATTCCTCTCTCTTTGCCATTCTCACTTATTTTCAAGTATCTCATGTTTCTCCTAAAATTGCACAGTTGTTGACAGTAAAGCGTACAGATTCAGAACTAGATTTACATTTTACATATTTTTCTGGAGAAAAAAATATAAAACGTACCACCACAATACGCTTATTTCACGTAGCCGTTATTTTGAAATCGAAAGCGAGGCTCCGGGAAGTAAAGATAAACAACAATGCCTTGGACTACCAACCTGAAGCTGCTTCCGCGATTTACACTATTGGATGTTAATATCCAATATAGGATATGTAGATATAGTTCGTTCCTGCTTATTTTTTTACTTTCTGAAAAAAATATTATAAATGATTTTCACTGTATATAGTCTAAAGTATGAAAGGAATGTATGTACATTTTTAGAATAACTAATTTCTACATTAAACACAACAATACGCCATCGCATTCGCAACTCTCGTATGATTAAAGGCGACACTTCCGGTTTTCTTCCCACCGGAGCCTCGCTTTCGTTTTCAAAATAACGGCTGCGTGAAATAATCGTATTCTAGGAAAATACTAAATAAATGTGTTTTGTTGCCAGGGCGTTGCTACGCACTTTTTAAAGTATTTTGAGTTAGTTTTTTTTAGCATGTTGCTGTATGTTTGCAAGGGTGTAATGGGTAGTTGCAATGGCATTTCTATGCAGTTCAAGTGTTTTTAGCAAGTTGCTGGTTTCCAACCCGTAGAAAATGTTTATTCAAGTGTGCTATTAGTATGCTTTTTTTAAACTAAAAACAAGAAAGCATACTTTCAGTCTACTTTTTATGTACTTCTCAAAAATATACTGTATGTACATCTCAGAAATATACTTAAAATTACAATTGTACAATTTGGCCTATACTTTCTCAATCTTTTGATCAAGATATACTTAAAAGTATAATTAAGTATTATCCACTGGATGAGAATGTTTTTTTTTTTAAATATGTTGGCGAGGAAATAGTTAAGGTACAGTTAAAGGTATATTTCATGTATAAAAATGAATACCTAAATAGGAACATAATACTTATAGTTTACTATTTATATATAATTTTTTTTGCACTTTAAGTATGATGTTACTTTCATAAACTAAAAAATGTGCAACAAGTATTTAAGTATAAACTATCAGTATACCTATAAGGTAATTTGTAGTATAGTTGCAGTACAAATGAAAAACGTAGTTGTAAACTAGTTACTACTCTTAGGCTGCATCCGAAATTGCATACTTCCCTAGAAGTATGTCCGCATTCACAGTATTCATAAAAGAGTAGGTTCATACTACACAGACTCATACTATATAGAACATACTTTTTTTTATCAGGTGAGGAATAATAATTAATTAGTTATTCAAAATAAGGACCTACTCAAGAGAGTATGCAATTTCGGGCACAGCATCACACTTTAGTATACATTTATACTCTAAAAGTGAGCCAATTTAGTCCTAAGAAGTATTGAAATAGTACACTTAGAAGTAGACTACTAGTACATTGATATTGGTATACTTACTATGTAAAGTATACACATTTTTTTTAAAAGTATACTTAAGTATAAAAATGTACTTAAGTATACTTGGAAAAAATATATATAGTTCAAATGAATTTGATTAAGGGAAGGAGTTGTGGATAGTTGCCTGAGCATTACTATATGGTTGCTAGTGTAATGGGTTTCCAGGACATTTCTATCCAGTGTTTTTTTGTTTTGTTTTGTTTTTTCATGTTGCTATATGGTTGCTAGGACATTATTTACCTCAATTTGCTCCCTATTTAATCTAATTGATGTTTACGAGAAACAATTATTTTCTCGTATTATTTCTTTTGCGTAGGTGGATTCAAACAGTCAGAAATGGACTGGTAATCTCCAACAGTTTTTACTCACGAGAGGTTATTAACCAGGACAGTGACTTCTGTCTCTCTTTCGCCTCTGCTTAAATCACGTGACGTTGCCCTCCCCCACTTAATACCCTCTCTCAACTCCTCTAAATCAATTACATCATCCTATCATCTGCTGTGTTGCCTGTCTAAAAAAGATATCAAGAACACATATTCACTTGACGTGGACCTCTTGCTCTTTAGAAACAGAGATCCAGCCAAAAACATTTTCTGCTGCCACAGGCTTTACTGGCTGATCTGACATGATTGAGCGGGTGTAATCTTGTCAACAGGTAATGACAGGAAATTGAGATTGGAGAGTATTTCTAGAAAAGCTGTGTAAAGTGTCCCAGAGATGCCCCCCTGTGGTTTTAAAAAGGCTTTGCATGTTATTGTGCCGTCTTATGTGACTGAAATACTTTATACTGATTGGTCCATTGTGGCATTCTACAATCAGATGTTTTTGTAGAACATTTTCTAAATTGTGTAAATGACCTATGTCCCAGAAACCTGATTAATCTGCTAGTATTATTGATTTAAAACCACTTTTTTTTCACTAGTCAACAATTAAAGGGGAAGCGTATCATTTTTTTTTTTTTTTTTTTTGCAATGTACAATACAGTCTCTCCTATTCCAGCATGATGTGATGAGATATCTTTAAGTAAGCCACTAGTAGTTTGAGTTCCTGAAATGTGTAAACAGTTTGGCTATTTGAAAACATTGCCCCAATTGTTTGAACTAAGAGGTCAAGGTTCAGCTAGTTGGCATGATCCCGTTTAAACCTACTGGTAGAAGCTGATACTGCAACATAATGGAGCATATTAAAAAGCATTCAAATAAAGAGCATCTTTCTTAACTGACACTTTCAAAAGTAGCTGTTTATTTATTCTGACAAAATAAATAATTTTAACTAATTATTTTTAAATAATTAACTATTTGTATTATATAGTTAATGAGATTAAACTAAATAAGAATAAAGTATTCATACATATTTATATAAAATGTTTAATGTAAAACATTTTGGTTGCTTTACAAAAAGGTTTCACTTGTCAACATTATTTAACTACATTAGTTGAAATGAACTAACAATGAACGATACTTGTACAGAATCTTGGTTTATGTTAATCTCAAAATGTACTAATACATGTGTATGTCTTCTAACATGAACATGAATATTGTTATTAACTAACATTAACAAAGGTTAATAAATCGTATAAGAATATATTGTTCATTGTTAGTTTGTGTTAGTTAATGCATTAACTAATGTTAACAAATGAAACCTTATTGTAAAGTGCCAGTATTTTAAACAATATTTATTATAATATATTAAATATTATAAATTAAAAATCTGTGTTTCAACAGGTCAACGTGGCTCACCCAATTGCATAAGTTTGGGGCGAAGCTACCTGATCAATTGACCAATGACATACAGTGTAGGAGAGAAGATATTGTTTTTGCAATTCTATTTTATGCCACAAATGATGCAGAAATCACACACCTTCTCCTCTTCCTCATCCCTTCAGGACACCTCAGGCATTCCCATGCACTTCTGGGGAGTGTTTGATGGACACGCTGGCTCTGGTGCTGCTCTCATGGCGTCCAAACTTCTCCACCGTATCATCCGCGATCGGCTTTGCGATGTCGCCCATCTTCTAGAATATCAAAACATCCCTCCACCTATCTGCCTGGCCAAGAACGGGAGCCCCTTCCAGGCTGAGGCGAAGAAAGGGGCTTGCCTAGATGGAGAGGACCAGGACGGGCCCCCGGATGAGCCGCGGTTCCACATGGAGAAAGACATCAGTGTGGAGAGCCTGGTCATGGGCATCATAGAGACTGCCTTCAAACAGATGGTGAGAACTGTAAAAGATAGACCTGTGGTTTTAGTCTTTTTTGCATGTGGAGGACTAGGTGAGCCACTTAAAAAGAAAAGAATTATCAATGTATTCAAAAATTCAAATGTAAATAGATAAATCAGTTTACAAATTGACAAATATTTAAAACTATTTATTTAATGATGCTTAAATGCATCTTTTTTAGATGTAACAAATGTTACATTTATATATAATTTTATCTGCAAATTTTTCATTATTATAAAGCATTTGGCAACTATTTTTCTTTATCCTTTTGCTAGTTGAGATAATGCTATTGGACAGTTCAAACTTGTGAGCAGCCAATTAATTTTTAAAGGGGTCCTGTTATGCCTTTTTACATGTTCAGCTTTCTTTTAGTGTGTGATCCTGCTGTTTAAACATGAAAAATGTCTTATAAAATACAGTCACTTCAAATGGAGTTATTATATATATCAATAAGCACTGTTTCTGACCTCCCTAAAATATAAGGGGTTGGGGGCCTTTATTTTTCTGAGTTGCGTTAGTAGTGCGTTGAAACTTGCGGTTATGGTAAGGGCTGTGACATTTCCGAAACACACTCAAAGCAGTTGACCAATCACAATGCACTGGTCCAGCCGACCAATCAGAGCACATTGTGCTTTTCAGAAGGAGGGGCTTCATTGAGACAGGAACTAATCAGAGTTACTGACAGATTAGGAGGAGAGGCGCTGCAACAATGGGTGCTTTTCAAACGGTAGGCTGCATCCAGTGAGGCTGTGTCCTTCCTAGTCCAGTCCTTCAGAGGCTTGCAGACCTCCTCAGCATTAAATACTAGAATGAGAAGGTTTAGTAAGTGTGCAGGGCTACGTCATAAATGTTTCCGCCCCGTGGTCACGACTCAAAAAAATACGAATAAAATTATAATTTGAAAAATACTTTATATTAAAAAATGAATAGAACTGTTTTTCTATGAATACAGTACAGGTTATGACAACCCTGTGATCTCCCAGTGGTTTACAGTATGCACAGTTTAGCATTATGTGATTAATTTACAACAAAATAAAATATAATGCCTTTACCCCCCCAAAAAAAAATATTTCAACAGGACGACCTGATCGAGAAGGAGAGAGAATCTTACAGTATCTCTGGTGGCTGTTGTGCCTTGATTGCAATTCACTTGATGGGGAAACTCTATGTAGCAAACGCAGGAGACAGCAGGTAAGATGCCTTTAAAAAAGATACAGTGATTAAATGTGCATGTTATATTAGCAGGCTAACAGAAGATGGTCTTTATCTTTAGATAAAAGAAGGAAATGTACAATCAAAAACTTAATTATACAAAATAATTCGGTTTTAAACATCGACCCTAATCTTGACAAGATGCATTGACTTTAAAGCTGTTAACTTTCATTTCATAAGAGTTTAGTGAGTGTAAAATAATTTTTGTATTTTTTATAAAAGGCCATTTATTATATTTTCTGCAGTAAACTGATTTTTATAATGAAAGTTGGATGAAATTGTTATAATTTTAAAATGAAAAGATTACATAAATTTGTCTCTAAGGAGAAAAATGTTAATTTTACAAAGATGTTACCTTGGATGTTTCCAAATTAGAATTACTGTGACAGTTACCCATCATGATCATCTTGGGGATTTAAGCAATCAATGAGAAATATCGAAATAATTCCAATCACTGCATACATATATTTCTTGCTATTTACCATCCAGTGTTTCTGTAGGTGGTATAATACATAATACAATAACCTAAAATAATATTATTTCCCCACAGAGCCATAATTGTCCATAACAATGAGGTCATCCCCATGTCCAATGAATTCACACCGGAAAGTGAAAGACAGCGGCTACAGTACCTGGTGAGTCACCTGTGTTATTGTCCCAATAGAATTCCTGTTAATTCATTATCCTGCGTGATTGCTCCATTACTATTTTAGATCTTCAGTTATGTAACATTTCCATCATGTTTGTGTTGCTTTTGTCTAGGGCTTCCTCAAACCGGAGCTGCTTGGGAACGAGTTTACACATATTGAATTCCCCAGACGCATCCAACACAAGGAACTCGGCAAGAAAATGCTCTACAGAGACCACACTATGACTGGCTGGTAATTATGTACCACACATATGAGGATGAGGATGAATTACAGCAGCAGCTATTATACCAAACTATATTTTGATATATACTGTATATATTCAATTCTTTTACTTTATTGCATTCATAACCATTACCTGTTTTTATTTCAGGGCATATAAGACAATTGTAGAAGATGATCTCAAGTTCCCGTTGATTTATGGGGAGGGGAAAAAGGTAAGCGAATAATTCTGCTTCTTTTCTATTTAGCTTTTATTTAACTTGAAAGGTTCTGTAAATGGATTTTATTTTAAGCTGCATAACAGTAACATTTGTTACAGACCTAACATATAATCTAATGACGGTGTCTGAAGCTTTTTCCACACAGTTTGTACAGCTATTTATTACAAAGCAGGAGTAGTGAGGTGTTGCAAATGGGAATTGCCATAATGTTCTGCCAGATGTAGGGCAGAATAATGTCTTGTTTGATAAAGTTTGTAAGTATATAAAATAACCCTTTTGCTGTAATGGCACATAAACTTCCAACTGTGTGTGTGTGTGTGTGTGTGTGTGTGTGTGTGTGTGTGTGTGTGTGTGTGTGTGTGTGTGTGTGTGTGTGTGTGTGTGTGTGTGTGTGTGTGTGTGTGTGTGTGTGTGTGTGTGTGCTCGTAGGCTCGAGTCATGGCTACTATTGGAGTAACGCGTGGTTTAGGGGATCACGACTTGAAAGTGTACAACTCCAACATTCATATAAAACCCTTCCTATCCTGTTGCCCAGAAGTGAGTATATAAATGGGTATTTATGTTGAAATATTTGCAAAGCCATTTATTCTTCTTGTTTTAAGTGGACTGTACACCCTCCAAAAATACGGCATATAAAGCATAACTGCATGAAAATAGTACAATATCATGCTCTTATCTAGGTCAAGGTGTACAACATCTCTGAGCACAAACATGGGTCTAATGATGTCCTGGTCATGGGTACTGATGGACTGTGGGACGTTACAACTGATAGAGAGGTTGCGGACGCAGTATCAACTTTCCTGTCTGGCCGTGAGCCCAATGATCCCATGAGGTGAGCGTGTGGTCTTTACATCATAACTGACCTGATCACATGTAGAGCTCCTGGAGATCACTTCATTTCGCCATAATGAAGCGCACACATTTTCCCACACATTCACAAAATTGAAACGCTAAAGGCAAATAATAAAATGCAACTAACACCACTGTTCAAAAGGTTTGAGGTTAGTAATATTTTAATGCTTTTGAAAGAAGTCTCTTATGCTCACCAAGGCTGCATTTATTTGATCAAAAACATGGTAAAAAACGTAATATTGTGAAATATTATTACTATTTAAAATAGCTGTTTTCTATTTTAATATAACTTCAAATGTAATTTATTCCTGTGATGTAAAGCTGAATTTTCAGCATCATTACTCCAGTCTTCAGTGTCACATGATCCTTCAGAAATCATTCTAATTATGCTGATCTGCTGCTCAAGAAATGGTAGTGTATATCAGTTGTGTTGTAGTAGTTACACCAGCAGATGTCAGTATACAGTTTGTCATGACTAAGGCCCTCTATGGTCATTTTCATTTACTTTAATGTTCAAATGATGATGTCATGTTTGTCATTTTATGCTTTTAAAGGTACACTCTAGCGGCACAAGACCTCCTGATGCGGTCACGTGGAGTCCTGAAGGAGCGAGGTTGGCGGCTACCCAATGAAAGACTTGGCTCGGGTGATGACATCACCTCGTTTGTCATTCCATTGGCCGGGGCAGAGTTAGAAACATGACCAGGTTGGTCCACCTTCACTGGACAAGCACAGCAGGACACGTCCTTGGCTCCATCCCAGAGAAAGGGCTAGGAAAACCAAGAAATCCATTTTCAATCTGTCAGATGGCTCGGATGCGAGAGACGTTAAATGCAACTTTCCCATGTCCTCCTTCTCCTTCTCCGAGTCGTACCATGAATATCGTCATGCCCATGTCAGGCGTGAGGTGAAGTCATCAAGTGCCATTCCTCTCGCTCTCAATCTCCTTTCTGATTTGTCGAACGCAACCTCCGCAAGTCAGTACGGGACTGGAGGGCTCATAATGTTTGGGTATTCTTTAACACCAGTGGGTCATTTGAATCTGAATCTCAGTGTGGCAAAGGAATAAGCCAATACTGCTTAAACATCGACACCCTGATGGCAAGGGAAATAAAAACGAAGCACTTTATATGTAGCAGAATCCATTTGAGCTGTAATTTAAACTGCTGGTTATATTTCCTAACTGTTCTGTCTCCAAAGAATGTTTCTGTTGGCTGAATTTAAAGGGTTAGTTCACCCAAAAAAGAAAATTCTGTTATTAATTACTCACCCTCATGTCGTTCCAAACCTGTAAGACTTTCGTTCATCTTCGGAACACAAATGAAGATCTTTTTGATGAAATGGTCAATTGACGGACAGAAAAGCTCTCAAATTTCATTAAAAAGATCTTCATTTGTTTTCTGAAGATGAAAGAAACTCGTACGGCTTTGGAATGACATGGGTGAGAAATTAATAACAGAATTTTCATTTTTGGGCGAACTATTGCTTTAAGGTTTTCTATAGCAAGATGCAATCAAACTAAAAAAAACAGTGGGCATTTCCTGTGAATGCATAGTTTTTTTTGTTCATCTCAGCTGTTTCGGGTTCAGTCAGGCATAGTTTTAAATGGACTCAATGCAAATGTCTATAATCTGGAACATGTATTAATCACACTTCTGTAAAACTAGTTGAACCAAGCTCATTTTCCCTACATCGGTACAAATATGTACATGTACAAAATAATAATATGTACAAATAACCTAAAACATCATTGACATGCACCAGGCTTTCTATACCCAAATGAACTGATTGCTTGAACTGCTGAATGACCTGTTTATTTTGCTGTAGATAAATTCTAGTTTGGTCCGAAACTGTGTCAGTAAAAAATCGCAATTCAAACAACCATGTGGATCCAAACCTGAAACTGAGAAACCTGAACTTAGTCATTGGTCTTTTTGTACACCTTGAATGTACCTTATTTCCTTTACTTGATGTCAGTGTTGTGTCTGTGTAGTATATTACATATATAAATTGATTTCTGCCTTTCAAATGATGATTCATTGTCAAAGGAGCTATCTTTGCAAATTATGTGACTAATTCTAAATAAATATATCCTTTTTATAATGACCCTGTGGTGTTTTTGTTGTTTTTTTGTGCTACATTAATTTGCTCTATTGTGCATGGGAAATGAGTGTTACTGGTGTTAATGGTTCATGATGTGCTTGTTATTTGGGCTACCACTGCACCCTGCTGTGGCAGGACAATTGCAGCTATTTACAGATACTTATTAAGACTATAATAAGGATTATAAAACATGCTGTTCCAGATAGTGACCATGGGTGAACATGATTTCACCAAGTCTACAAAGTGTTCCTGGGTCAAACTCTTTAATCAACCAATCAGATTTGGGACATGTTTACAATCGGTTAGGTGCTTCTACATCAGTGTTATTACATTTTCGGATAGGAATGTTGTTCCAGGGTCAACAAAATATGTTGATCCAGGAACATGTCTTAATTGGCAAATTCACTGTGACCTAGTGACCACTGTCATCTAATTCAGACATATAAAAACATAATGTTTTTGGTCAAAAGTACAGTCAAAACAATAATATTTAGAAATATTATTACAGGTGAAAATAACTTTCTATTTTAATATAACTGTTTAAGATATTTTATATTTAATCTATTAATCTATTTTAATTTAAAATGAAATTTATTTCTGAGGCAAAGCTGAATTTTCAGCATAATTCCTCCAATCATCGGTGTCACAATCACATGATCCTTCAGAAATCATTCTTATGCTGATTAGCTTCTCAGGATTTCTTTTAATTATCAATGCTTAATATTTTTGCAGAAACCTTGATGAAGGAAACCTATTGATGAATACAAAGTTGAAAAGAACAGCATTTATTTGAAATAGAAATCTTGTGTAACATTATTGAGGTATTTTTATGGTTACTTTTGATATTTTAAATAAAATATTCTATAATATATGTCACAATGGAATAATTATGTAACAATGGAACAGTCTACTCTATTATAGACTTTTCAGCACAATTTAAACAGTGAAACAATTATGACATACAGCAATTTGGTCATGAAATATTGATATAATCATTTACCACATTTAAAACCCATGTGACAACTTCCCTTTGCTTTCATAATAAGTATTTTTGTTCTGGAAAGAACAAGACAGTTCTACATTTCGATTACTTCCTATATACGGTTCTTGTCTCAGTGAATGTCAGTGAGGTTTTATTGTGCTCACTTATAAAATATGCTGATCATAGCATAGGAACCAGGCAACACAGCAGCTTGATTTAGTGGTCTGTGTGGTGAACGACACCGGGCAGCTTCTCTCCAGTCCACAGCTTCAGAAGAATGATGTCATTATTCTCGGTGTCGGAGGGAGGGACCGCAGTGATCCTCCTCATTCTTCAGAGCCGAACGCCTCCTTCACCAGAGTCAACATCCAGCAGCGCAGCGCTCGGCACTGATTCACATTAATGCGGGCGGGTCTTCTGTGAGTCGAGCTTCGTCTCTCAGCAAAAACAACGTGAAATTTCTCCACATTGCGCCTAAAACTCGGAAACGCTATCGACAGGGAATATAACCCCCGCGAAGATATAAGGTATTTAGGTTTCCATTTTGTGTAACTTACATGACATCTTTACTTGACATTGTCGGACTTTAGGAATTTTGATAGAAAACAAGTTTGCTGAGGCGGTGTGGTAAAGTAGGTGGTGGCTCGTGAACTGCGAGCTGCAATAGTTCTCATACAAGCTCGTTTATGTTTTTAATCACTCACGGTTACGTGGGAATTATGTCAAATTTATAGTTTAAAGATTGGCTAGTATGACTGACTGACCCATACTAAACAGTGAGAATCCACATTTAGAGTTCTATAGAGTGTATTAAACATTATACAAAACACATTTGCGAATCGTAAAGCTCCGCGTGAGTTTTGGATATTCTTGCGAACTAATTAATTGCTCGCGATTCGAGTCGTGCGGAAATCAGTTTCCTTCAGTCATACAAGGGCGTTGCAGTCGACAGCGCTTCAGTTGAGTTAAAAACTTTCCCTAACCTGTTGTTACACCGAAGAGAGTCCGTCAAGATGCCATGTCTGCTTATCAAGATATCAAGATACAAGCACTGCCGTCTTCAAATTTGCCTTAGGCCAAAGGCTGTTCTGTGGCAACCAAATGCTTGGATAAGACTTAAGACAGGCCTGATCTTTAGCCTAATCCTTGAGGTGTTGTAGGCCATTTTACACTCCTAGCCTTGAGTTCAGATAGCCTTTGAGAGACATTGCATTGTTGTCGACTCAGATTTCAGAATTTTGTATGATATGAGGGGAAAACTGTTGTTTGTGATAGCATAGACTGTTCCCATGGTTCCGGAAAGTGGAATTCCTAGAAATGTCAGGGAATGTCAAAAAGTGTGTGTTTTTTTCCTTCCAGGCCTGGGAAATTTCTCATGGAAATTAGTGAAGTCATAAAAGGATTTGGAAATCTCTAAATAGTCTATGCTCAGTTTTGTTTTTCGACTAGAAATGACTTTTTAATAATCATCTTGTCATCTGTAAAGATCATCAGGATATCCTTTGATCGGAAAGAGGGTTGTAATCTCACTTTATCAGAAATATGATATTGGTAACACTTAACAATAAGGACTCATTTATCAACATTAGTTTAAGTATTAACTAACATGAAATAACAATGAGCAATACATTTAGTATACAGCTGTTCATTGATAGTTTGTTTTAGTTCACAGTGCATTAACTAATGTTAACAAATAGCCTACATCTGATTATAATAATGTATTAGTAAAGGTTGAAATTAACATGTAGAAGTATTGTTAATTCTTAGTTCATGAAAATAAGTGAATTAATGAAACCTTAATACAAAGTGTTACCATGATATTTCAAAGGGTAAACAAAATAGCATGGGCATGAACTAATGTTTTAAAATTTCAAAAGTTGATTCTAAAACAAGTGTATTTTACACAAATTTTGTTATACATAACTTTTTTTTTACGTAAGTTGCTAATAGATTGCTAATATAGGCTAATTGTTGTCCTAGTCAAACATGTAAAGGAACCCACATCCTTGTTAGTTGTTGTCCTTATTTAACTTGTTAAAAAATAAAAATGCAATGGCTTTGAAATCAATGTTTAGGTTTTGGCTGTATTTAAGGTTGTAGGACCAAAAACATCAAAGTCCTGTCAACGTCGAATAATGTCAAGTCCAGACCTTAATTTAGAACTAAACTGAAAAATGCCATTTCGACAACGTAAACAAATTCAACCGAACACAGATTACAAATTGAACTGAACAGGTCCTTTAAAAAAATGCTGCTTAAAATACTTTTATACATGTGGAGGCCAATTGACGCATATGTAAGACATAATGTCTGCCACAAGTGGAATTAAAAGGCTATTAACCAGGCCTGTCGGGAAATTACAAGAACTGAGCGCCGCCTAAATCCAAAGCTTATTAACTGTTGGTTTCCACCTTCTGTCTGTTTATTGCTTTTCTGATTATTAAATGCATTTTGCATTTAAAGAGAGAGGAAGAAGTTATATCATGCTGCTGAACTACTGATTGAAGACTGAGTGATTTAAGACTTATAATCCATCAAATATATGCATTCAAAATCACAGGTTTGATGATAAAATTTGTTGCTGTTTTCTGTGAAAATAAATCCAAATCTTGAACCCTTCTCATGTAATAGTTTGGTGCATTAATGTCACTTGGAGTCTGACCCCAGACAAAGATAAATGAGCTAATATGGATTAGGTATGCTGAAAATGAAAATTGACTGGTTTCAGACCAGCTCAGCATTACAAACTGCTCCCAGAATCCTCAGTGTGCTTCCTGTTGCATTAAGCCTCTGGCTGCCTTTGTCAACCTGCCATCTGGTGATCTTTGCCATACTTTTCAAATATTTTTCTGCAGCAGAAATGCATTTAAGGCCTTCGACATCTAAGGCTCATACGACATTGTGGGTTTTTCTTTTTCTTTTTGAGTGACCATGTGGCGTCTTTGAGTCACCTGACAGGACACATTGTCAAAACTTTTTAAGATAAGACGGACACTAGTTAGACCAAATTACACAGTAGTGTTCTTAGACTTAAGTAGTCCCAAAATGAATCAAAGTATAGAAGGTTTACATTTGAAAACTTGAACTGTGAATACAGAGAGGTTCTTCTCCACACTCTGATGGTCAAGAGGAAGTCAAACCAGGACAAAGACATTATCACTGTTTACTTAAACCAGATCTCTTCAGCTTATTATCTTCTGCATTGATGAGGTGTTCATGAGGTCATTGTATCACTTGCAGCGTCATATGAAATGAGTCAGTTTTTGTCCCTCATGTCACAAACAAACGTGATTCCATTTTCTTTTGGTGGCTTCATTCTCAAAAAAGGATTTATATATTTGAATTGCATATACAATTTTATATCCAATTGGATTACAGTTTAGCATAAACTAATAAACTTAATGTGATGCACATTTTTGAGTTTGAGATTTTTTTTTTACTTAGTATGCATATAAAGTTTGATAATATGTTTTAAAGTTAAAGTTGGCTTGAAACGGAATTTGCAATAGTCTTTTCTTCCGTATTGTGATGTATATCTGAGTCAAACAGCTTCTTGATGAAAAAAAAAGTAGGACGGCACTTGATTTTTTCTACTGGAAATTTGATGGGATGGTTGTGGTTTGGCATTGGTCGATCTCATGTGAGTGACAGGTTGCCCCGCCCTTGCGCCAGTAAACATCATCAGAGAAGAGAAGTCGTTGTAAGAGGGAGGGGAAGTTACTTTGATTAAAGATTATGAGGGCACATGAATTAAAACAAAAAGTAATGACATGCATGCATAAATTATTTATATAAATACTGCAAAATTCCATAAAAATAACAAGAGTTGCCAGTTTTGATTTCATGGTGATTTTAAGTGTGAGTTATGGCAAATGTTTTTTTTTAGGTGATTATTTTGTTAATTTCTCTTTTGTTACATTACACCAGTCAACGTACGTTATGTACATGAGTCAAATTGTCATTCTTACTGTACTATTAAAGGTACAATATGCACCAGGGGTCGCCAACTTCTTAGAATAACAAAGGCGTATATTGATGACGTATATTCCACATTAAGCTGAATTATGGATCTTGTCATCAAGCTGATGGAGTGAATACATTGATGTTTTTAACATGACTGTGGTGTGAAGCAGGGCGCGATTGCTAGACGTATACCAGCGCCACACACAACGTGAGTCCCGCGGATATAAAAGAATAAGGACATTTCATTCTACTGAACTACACGCAAGTGCTGAATTAATAGCTACTCAAACAGGTCAGTTTATTAGACGAATTAAACTTGAGCTAACGCAGCGCTGTTTCAATTGCTCTAACAGTTACACTATCACACTAAACGGCATTTTAGTGTGTTGAATGTTGTTAGTTAGGTTGTGTGTTGGCTGTATGAGACTAAATACGTTAAGCTAGATCAACATTAGAATAACATACAGATCATATTCTAACATTTCATCATGTTGAACTAAATAACATTGATAGTTTTATGTACATTTGCTCACCTGTCTAATAAAGTACATGCAACACTCGGGTCTCTGTCAAGTCGAAGTTAGTCGCGGACGTGGAGCTCTCGGCATCTTGAAAGATCTTGATCTTCGTTTTAGTCCTCTCTTTGTCTCAAAGTCTGCTTGCCATGGTCCATAATGTTTGAACAAAACAACAACAGCGTGAGCGTCCTGCTAGGCATAACAGGCATAACCCAGTTGTCAACGTCTGTCGCCATGTTTACTATGGCAGTACGAGCGCAAACCTGGCGTAACCGAGGCTAACACGGATTGACTGGCGCCAATGACGCCATTGACTGGGGACTCCTCACCCCTACTCGCACGTCCCGTTTCCTTGGTTAAAATCGCAATTTTCTCACGATTTACAAATAGTTTGAAACATTTGGGATATTGTAAGTAATCAACTAAACATAATATATAACATTGGCCTAGTGGTTTTTGGATATTTTACTGAAAAAATCCTACATATTGTACCTTTAAATGTTCCTAATAAAATTCTTGGCCAACAGTCAAGTGCTTCAGGTTTATTTATTCTATTCACACTTTAATTTTGGACTTTGAACGGTAAACTCCTACAAACACTTTGTTTGGAGACCTTTCAAGTGTTGGCATTTGTATTTGAGAACATTGCTCTGGTTGTGTAACCTTATAACCTTACTTTAGGACAGGGTTCCTCAAATCCGTCCCTGGAGGGCCATGGGCGAAGAAGACAGCTCACGGTGCAAGTACCAAATTGAGTTTTCTTTTGTGTCTTATTGTGCTTGAATATGGTTAAAAATCACATTCAAATGTGCACACTGACCTAAGTATCTGATTCCAGAATTGGAATCCATTTTTGATTCCCAACCCTAGAATGGAGTGACAGAAATTTAATTAAAAATATCATCGTTTTGTGCTTCAAAGATGAACGCAAGTCTTACTGGTTTGGAACAAAACGAGGGAGAGTAATCGATGACAACCTTTTAATTTTTTGGTGAACTAACCCTTTAACTGCAATAATATATCGTACTGTAACTTATTGCAAGTTACTAGTAGTTTGAACCTCAAAATAGATGTGTTTGGGATTAGTTGGACAGTTCCTTCACCCTTAAAGAGAATGTTTGTTTAGAAGAACTTTGAGATGGTTCCTGTGACTTCTGTCCAGATGTGTGACAGGAAAGAATTTTAATCCGGTGCTGTTCACATGGATTTGAGTTTCTCTCTTTTACTGTGTGAAGAGCAGAGAGTCTGCTTGCTTTTGTAACCTGAATTACCTGCTTTCCTTTATTTGTGTACTTCTCTTTTGTCAATAATTGTACAGAAATTTTTCAGATGACTCATTTGAAGGTTTAGCATGTTTTTAAACACATGAATCAGGACTTCAGTTAAAGGCATATTCACAGGAAAATGGAAAACCGCAGGGAATTCCATGCATTTCAGACTCTGCTACGTAAAAATTACAATACTGATCAGTTGCTTGCTTTCAAATAAAAGTGTTCCTGAGTATCAACAAATTTCCTCTGAGCTTTTGTTTCTCTTTTGATATCTCGGAGATTTCTCCGATCAACCAGGACTTTTTTTAGAAGGTGTTGCGTAACATTTAAAATAACGAAACCTTTACTGTCAAATAGAGAAAGTTGTAAAAAAAAAAAAAAAAAAAAAATATATATATATGATTCTTACTGGTGTTTGGCTGTCTAAGTTAACATCACAATAATGAAGAATTAACAATCTAACTTTTACTGATTTTTTATTATTACCAAATTATTCTGTGAAAATATATGTAACTCTAAGAAATATCTCTCCTTCCTTGCAACATTTATTCTATGATATATAGAAATAATATGTATTATTAATTATTTAAATAAAATGTATCCCTTAAAGGGAAAGTTTACCTAAAAATGAAAATTCTTTCATTAATTACTCACCCTCATGTCATTCCAAACCCGTAAGACTTTCGTTCATCTTAAAAATGAAGATCTTTTTGATGAAATCTGAGAGCTTTCTGTCCCTCCATTGACAGCTATGTAACTACCATTTTGACATCCCAAAAAGTTCATAAAGAGATTGTAAAACTAATCCATATGAATTGAGCGGTTTAGTCCAAATTTTCTGAAGAGACTTGATCGCTTTTTATGATGAACAGATTGAATTTAAGCTTTTATTCACATATAAACTTTCATCAACCCATACATCAGTTGTGGTAAACAGAAGCTCAAACATGTTCGCTTGATCTGCGAGAACCAATGAGGTTCATTCTCGTGTTGCGCAGCACGTTTGAGCTTCAGTAAGAACCAATGAGGTTTGTTCTCGCGCATCAATCATGTTCGGTTAAGCTTCTGTTTATGTTCACTGATCACTGACTAAACCGCTCAATTCATATTGATTAGTTTTACGATCTCTTTTTGAAGCGTCAAAGTGGTAGTTGCATAGCTGTCAATGGAGGAGCAGAAAGCTCTCAGATTTCTTTAAAAAGATCTTCATTTGTGTTCTGAAGATGGACGAAAGTCTTACGGGTTTGGAACGACATGAGGGTGAGTAATTAATGACAGAATTTAAATTTTTAGGTGAACTAAACCTTTAAGTTGCATCTTGTATTAATTTTCCGAAGTGTCCCTGCACAAAAATTGAGACAGAACTTTAGCTCTTTTCCTCAATTAAATTCTGTATAGCATCACATAAGAGCAACAAAACTTGTCCAATTTATTCCTTCACAGAAACTGCAACTTCTTTTCTCCATTAGTTTCTGTGCTCCCTCCCTCTCTGTTTCTAGGAAATAAGCCCCTGCGTTTCCTGTGGGTGGATAGAGCTTCATGTGAGAGAGAAAGAAACCCTGGCCATACTAAAAATAAAATACTTTCTGCTCCAAGGAAGCTCAATCTGATGGAGGCCGGTTGATAAGTAGTCGTGTTAAAACAAGCCCAGACAGTGTAGAAGAGTGTGTGTTTAATCTGTGTTTGTAATCTTTGAATACTAAGGAAGAATAGATGAGTATTGGGAGGCTTGGAACGACGATATGCACAGCTGTGCTTCCCTACTGGCACATATTCATCATGCAGGACAAATCTCCCTTATCGCCCACACAAAGACCCGAGCTCAACCTCGCTCGCGTCTTCCTCAGAATAGTCACACTAACACTAGCTCCAATAAGCAAGCGAGTGAGTTCAGAAATGGTGTTGGTGATCAAAAGTGGGACAGATCAATGAAATAACACATTCTCCTCAGAGATCTCACGTAGTTGATTGAGTAAATGCTTTCCTCTTTCGCCCAACTGACATCTTGCAGTTTATAATGCAAATTGATTTGAATTGTGTAGCCAGAGTCCAGAATTAACACTCGCCAAGAGGCAGATGTGAATAAAAATTGGGTTTGCTGAGTAAATAAAATGCAACCTCATTATACAAGGTTTAAATCAATCTGTTAGAACTATGTATGTGGTTAAAATAAAAGATGTAGAATTTGATTGTTTAAACTTTAAATGAATAGACAATTTCCATAGCCGTCACTATGAAATGATCTTGACGTCTATTTGTGTTCAGAAGCCTTGCGTGCGTTGTGATGTGTTTTGTTGCCCAGGAGGATTGTGTCCTCTGGTTGAGTTTTGCATCGGGTTCACATTAAACAGATGTTCATTTCATGTTTGCGTACACGTTTTCCCCTTCTGCTCTTGATTCAGCGGCTTGCATTTGCCTTCTGGTTGTTTTGTTAAGGTGGACAACATATGGCTGAATGATAAAGATAACATTGGGATATACTTTAAAAAGAGCAAAACAAGTAGTTTTATGTCACGCTGGAGGACCAAGCATGGAAATAATTGAAGAGCTGTTTAGTGTTGAATTCTAAAGAATTTCCTGGCCACTCTAATAAATAATAAAAGTGAATGATAGCAGGTTTATCATGCTTCAAAATTACAAAAAACTTTACAAAAGTGTTTTAAAAGTGGTCCATATGACTTCTGAAGAGCATTGATGTGACCATGGAAATGTCTTGATATGTTTGGTGCATTCATGAGAGTGATGACTTATTCATGAACGAATCATTCAGGCCAGTTTTGTGAACTGATTCTTGGAAAAGATCTGACTCTCAAGAACAATTTGCACTCAAAGACAGACTTTTTGGACTGGAGCTAGAGCTGTACGATTAATCGGTAAAATATTGAGATCTCAAATCAAACACCCTACACAATCTCACTATTTGCCTGTCTATTAAACCTTTGACAAAATCACACCGGAACATTCAAATATGCGTTTGCGTTGCCGCTGAGCTAGAGAGCGCACTTGTCATGTAAAGGTATGAAATTGCTAGCCTATCATTATTTCTGTGTTACAAATATTCATATTAAAAAATTTATAGTTCAGATAAACACTGATGTCTACAAAAACTATTACAAAAAATGTATTCTCATTGAATCATTCACTCGAGATTCATTCAAAACACTGATTCAATGAGTCATTGAATCATTCATTCAAAACTTTTTTTTACATGATTCATTCAGATTAATTAAACATTTTAAAACTGAACCTCTAGTAAATTTAATTGCATGTTATTTTGTTTAGTTGTCTGATCAGATTTGTGATCTCTGTTTGAGATTGTGATTCTAAACTTACAGTACGTTCCCATAGTGTATTCAGCTCTGATTTCAAAAGAGTCTTTTCATGACATGTAGCAGATTGTGATTGAAGCAAATCTCATATTTCCTCTCCAGGTATGGCTGCTATCAGGAAAAAGCTGGTGATCGTGGGAGATGGAGCATGTGGGAAGACCTGTCTACTCATAGTGTTCAGCAAAGATCAATTTCCAGAAGTCTACGTCCCGACTGTGTTCGAGAACTACATTGCAGATATCGAAGTCGACAGCAAACAGGTGGTTTTTGATTCTTGGCCGCTTCCAAACCCCCCAAAGCCTGTTTTTATACAACACATCTTAATAATATTTCCAGACCTTGAGGTTTTGTAAACTGCTAATTGTGAAACCCAGGCTGAGATCTTTAAGTAACCCAAATGTCATGTTCATCCTAAAACCAGCTTAGAATCTGTGAACACTTGTTGTTATTTTAGTCTGATATATCAGTATATCCTCTATAGACTATCCAAACAATTGCACCAGTAATTGTAAAATAATAGGCATTTTTTTGGAACAGTGTTGTTATAGTGAGAACTAAAACCATTTTTTAAAAATTAGATGAAAAACTTTTGTAAAAATTGTAATTGAAAATTATGGTAAACTGAAATAAAATGGGTTTAAGTAATACAATTACCAAAACTGATAAAAAAAGAGAAAAGAAATGCATAACACAATTACTAGTTGATTAGACATTGATTTGGAAAAGTTTTTATTGTGGACTAAAACTATACCGAAAAATAATTTTCAGTAATTGAATTAAGCTGAAATAAAATAATATGTAAATATTAGATTAAAAACTTAAATGAAAATTAGTAATGTTGCCTGTAACTAACTTAAAATAATAATAAATTAAAGCTTTAAAGGGAAAAATAATAATAAAAATGACTAAAATTTTAGCTAGAAATATAAAAATAAGCCAATTCAAAATATGAATAAACACTATAATAGTATATAAATAACACTGCACTGGAATGGGTGACGTGAAGGGGTCTGATAGATCTGATGTTTTGCAGCCCTGACCACTACGAAATCTAAAGGGGACTTGGCAAAACAGGAAATGTCTGTTCTCTCTGGTTTCCTGACTGGACTCAAGATATCCTCGCCCCTGTTGCTGTGACTCGCCAACCCTATATAGCATGATTAAACCGACCACTTCATTTCCTGTGATGGAAGACGTTTTTTTTTTTTTGGGAAGGTGGGCTCATTCTGTTTCTCCAGCACAGGAAATGTTGAAGTCAAGGAGCAGGATGGCATCTCTTTTAAAACCCCTCGCTCTCTCTCAGCAGTGTTACGCTGCTAGGTTTCTCAAAATATAGAAGCTTCCCAATGGCGAATGAGAATAAATCTTTCAGGCCTTCGGAAACATTCTCTACTTTATTTGCGACGGTGGATAAACATACATTTTAAAGTCAACATAAAAGTTGGCTCTATTTACTTAATACACATTCCTGATTCAGCAGGGCATGTTTCTCTAAAGAGGAAAAATACATTTATCTTCATAATCTTTCACTGAGACTCGCTCTGCAATTTATATGGCATTCATTTTTGGCTGATGCCACCTATGCATGCTCTTTGAAAAATGATGAGCCATTCAAAGCATTATGGGCTTCTTTACTCTGCACTGAACAGATTATTCTGATGTAGAGCTTCAGATCAGTGCAGCACGGAGGGAAAAATAGTCTCCTCTCTCAGTGAATTGAGGAAAGGTTGTGTAATGATGTGGCATCAGGCTCGGTGTATGACTCAGCGGCGATATGAAACTAAGCTTCAGTCCTACAGCAGAGCAGAAGGGATGTAGTTTGATTCCCTCTAATCTCCCGTTTAACTCGGCTTGTGATTGGATAAGCCAAGGCTTGTTGTTGCCCTGAACAGATTATGTGAGGGAAGAGAGACATATGTGAAGGATTGATACCTTAATAGTTCATTTGCTTTTACAGTAGGGATCTTCAATATTTTTGACACCATATCAGTGTTGGCTGAATCTGATAAGTTTTTCAAAATAATCAGCATCGCTCTGACATTGAAAGTAGAAAGTAAACTCTAAAAATGATTTTACACAATTGTAAATAAAATGAAGATATTTGGAGTATGTTTTACAAGATTTTTTTTTTTTATAGATTTTCTACTTCAACATTTTACATTTAATTCAAAGTGTTACTTGTACAATTTTTGTAATTGCTGTTATATTTATTAATTTCTGAATGAAAAATCTTTCTACATCAATTTCTTTTTCAGTGTAGAAAGATGCTTTTAACCCACTTTGACCATTACATTCACTCAGACATTATTTTTTTTCACTATTAATTTATTCATAAAACATCAAATGCAATTTATACATACATTGACTTGAAAATGACCGTGGTTGACCATGTTTTTTTTTTTTATGGTGTTGTCTTCTATTTAAAAGACAACAGTGGTTTTATTTAAGTTTGGTTTTAAAATGATTAATTGAAAATAAATAAATAATATTTCAAATTTAAATATTTGAAATAAATATTTTTTTAATATTTAAATCTAGTTTGCTTAAAGGGATAGTTCACCCAAACATGAAAATTATCCCATGATTTACTCAAGCTCAAGCCATCCTAGGTGTCTATGACTATCTTCTTTCAGACAAACAAAATCGGAGATATATTTAAAATGTCATAACTCTTCCAAGCTTTATAATGGGAGGCCTTTATTAACCCCCTGGAGCCATATGGATTCTTTTTTATGATGGATGGATGAATTTTTTGGGGTTTCAAAATCTTGCCCACCATTCACTACCATTATAAAGCTTGGAAGAGCCAGGGTGCAAATAAATAAATCAATTAAAAACCCACAAAATTCTATATAGGTGCATCTGCATTAGTGTAGAGAGGCAAAAATACATTTGTCATTGCATCATAATAACCTGAATATATCTGGTCTGTATAGGTCTAAATAGAAGGGGCTTGTGTGAAGCAGAGAGCTACACACGTAAGCTGACTTAAGCCTGAACTGTTTCTTTTAGGAATGTGTAATGCTCTTTTTTTTTCTTTCTATTTTTTTTTTTGCCTCACTTATTGTATTGTGGGTTGTACACTCCTAAGGGAGACTAGGGTTGCATGGTCTTAAAGTGTGTATTAAAGGAGTAGTTAACTTTAAAATGAAAACTACCCCATGATTTAATTGCCCCCTCAAGCCATCCTAGGAGTATATGACTTTCTTCTTTCAGACGAATACAATCGAAGTTACATTAATAAACACCCAGAAGCTTCCGAGCTTTATAATGGCAGTGGATTGCAACCATCAGTTTGAAGCTAAAAAATGCATCCATCCATCATAAAAGTGCTCAACACGGCTCCGGGGGGTTAGTAAAGGCCTTCTGAAGCAAAGCGATGAGTTTGTGTAAGAAAAATATTAATATTTAACACGTTACAAAGTAAAATAACTAGCTTGCGGCCAAACAGATTCCACGTAAGTCTAAAGCGCAACTTATGCGAGTAATGCAACGTACGTACTGCTGATATTTACGCTACGCCATGACGCACTACTTCTGACGTCATAAGTTGCGTAAGTTGCACTTTAGGCACAAGTAGACTTTGTTTGGCCAGAAGCTTGAATTTTACTTTGTAACGTGTTAAATATTAATATTTTTCTTGCACAAACTCATCGCTTTGCTTCAGAAGGCCTTTATTAACCCCCCGGAGCCGTGTTGAGCTTTTTTATGAGCTTCAAACTGATGGTTGCAATCCACTGGCATTATAAAGCTGGGAAGTGTCTGAGTGTTTATTAATATAACTCACTCATAATTGTATAGTCTGAAAGTAGAAAGTCATATTCACCTAGGATGGCTTGAGGGTGAGTAAATCATGGGGTAATTTTCATTTTAAAGTGAACAACTACTTTAAGTGCCCTTCTGCTTTTGTCCAACTTATCTGGTTGTAAACAACCCATGATGCGAAGTCCAGGGTGCTGTTGAGATCATTAATGGCTTCGACTAGCTGTTTCAACTGAGGTCTGACTCATCCTGTCCAATTTTTGATCCACAGGTGGAGCTGGCTTTGTGGGACACAGCAGGACAGGAAGACTATGATCGCCTGAGACCTCTGTCTTACCCAGATACAGATGTCATCCTCATGTGTTTCTCCATAGACAGTCCGGACAGTTTAGGTAATCATATTTTCCAAAGAGTCCAAAAAATCTGCTTTATATTTTAATTTTGAGTCATTCTTATTTGTGTCAAGGCCGTTCTTACTGGAAATACAATTCACTAAGTCATCAGTTTATGCAGGAAGTTCCTGTGTTTTGTCTAAGAGTCGAGGCACATGATGATAACACTTGTGTCCATGACATCACTGTCCTTTATCTCCACCAGCTTCCCGTAGGAACATCCCAGTTTTTATTCCTTGTTATAGTTAATGTCGGGAAGCTTGAACAAATTATATAAGTTTGTTATCACAGACAGTTCTGAGATTATTTAGAATTCAGCTACTTGATTCAGCAGGGTTCAAAAGACCAATATTATATATATATAAAATCAGTCACATAATTCCCCCAGCAGTGAAATGGAATGGAACCACCAAACATGAATTACTTAATATCAGTAATAAGATTGGATTTGTTGGGGCAAATCCCTTATTTCATTCACAATTTCTTTAGGTCACATTAACATAATAAAACAAAGTTTTATAACACTATATGCAAGTATTATTTAACCTTTTTGGTCACCATATTTTTCCTTCAAATAACAGTACCTATAAAGACTTTCTTATATAATATATATATTATATTATATTATATTAAATGACATGAATATGATAGTGGGCAACTGAATATAGCGCAGCATAGATTGAAATCAAAGGTTTAATGTTTGTCGATCAGGTTTGTGAAGCTAAATGTTTGTTAGATATACAAAGATTTGTTTAAATGATATAAATGCGTATTTGCTGAATGCTTGATGGTAAATGAGAAAGTATTGCAGTGTTTGCCTGTCTGTTACTAATAATATAAAACCAAACGCTACAATTCTTTATCGTATAGTTTACTTTTTTTGTTTAACAGTTCTATCTAGCGTATTAGACAAAACTGTTAAACAGAGACCATAATAATGAATATGGATAGTGGGAGCGCCGTGTGTTTAGGCAGCACCATCAAAATAAAAGTCCTGCTTCAACAGGCCGGCCAAACAGAAAAACGTATCAGTCGATGATGATATTTAAAAAATGCTAAAAATCCACGGATATATCTGCCTGTCGACCACTAATTATATTATATAAATTATATATTTATTATATTTATTATATTATGTATTACTTGAATAAGTCTGGAAACACTATATTTTTAAACAAACTATGGATACTGTAATTTGTACAGTATAATAAAAAAAATTTAAATATACATGAAAATTTTTTTCTGTATACATGCGTACCTACATATGCGTGTATGTATTTGATATATTTATATATTATTATTTTATTAATGTATATTTGAAAGTTTAGGGAAACAAATACATATGCATGTATATATTGTGTGTGTGTGTGTGTGTGTATATATATATATATATATATAAATAAATCATTTATAATGGATATTTGAAATTTTGTAAAGTCTTTTTTTATATTATATAATTGCATATTACTTTTTTTATTTTTTTTTATTTAATTAAAGCTGCAATCCGAAACTTTTGGCGCTCTAGTGGTTAATAAACAGAACTGCATGTGTTGTGCGGAAGAACATTGTGGCCGGAGCTACAGGTACTTCTGGGCTATTCCACAGCAGTATGACCCGTACCAGTCTAAAATAGTCCCAATATAAACTCTTATTATAGGACAGGTGTACCGTAGTGATTCAGGATAAGACAAAAACATGGTTAGGAAAATGGATTCATGATGTATTAGCTTATTATATACATTTTGTAAATTTTTAAAACAAAAAACTTATGGACTGCAGCTTTAATTATTTATGTGCATGACTATACTATAAAATTCAAATTTGTGTTCAAATGATATATCAATCTTGAATGTGTGTGGTCTCATAGAGAATATCCCAGAGAAGTGGACGCCAGAGGTGAAGCACTTCTGCCCCAACGTTCCCATAATCCTCGTGGGCAATAAGAAGGATCTGCGGAACGATGAGCACACACGGAGAGAGCTGACTAAGATGAAGCAGGTGTGTTCCCGGGGCCTGCCGCATCACCACGATGGGGAGTCCCATTAAAGAGCTCTTCGCAGCCAGCATTACTGTCACTCCAGAAGGCCTGATCATTATCATTTGTCAAAACTCTCGTACTCCAGCAATCAGTCCAACCTCTAATAACCAATGACTGATGCTTTCATGTCTCGCCCCTTAAATGATGTGTCAGCAATAGTGTTCGGTTATCTAGGCAGATGGCCTATGTTAATCTATTCATTTAGGGAGCTGAATTGACATTGCATGTCATAAGTCTAGCTTTAGCTGCAGCCGCGCAATTCTGACGTCCATCGTTCACACAGTTCAAACAGTAATTTGGTTCTAGATCTTATTGAATGTGATGATTCAGTTCCAACTCATCTGTTTTGCAGGAGCCGGTTAAACCTGAGGAGGGCAGAGACATGGCCAACCGTATCAGCGCCTTTGGATACCTGGAATGCTCAGCCAAGACTAAGGAGGGCGTGAGGGAAGTATTCGAAATGGCCACCAGGGCGGCGCTGCAAGTCCGCAAGAGGAAGAAGAGGAGCGGGTGCTTGCTGTTGTAAGAGAACTTTCCGGTCTTTTTCCAGAAAGATCTCCCCGCGCTGACCAGGAAATACCAAACTCCACAAAAAAATACATTTTTTGACCAAACAAACATAAATACACTGGACTGTATGTCACATTTCATGCAAACAGGTCGGAAATGGAGGAAAGTCAAAAAATATGCATTAAATGGACAGAGGCTGGGCAGAAAAGCAGGTTAGATCAAAATATATCTATGTCACTATATATCTTGATTTAGTTTTCCTCTATGGCACAATGTTTTTCAGAAATACACTTTTCTTTCTCCAGTTTGTACTGTACGGATGACGTCAGTCACGTTATTGTATTTTTGCATATTTATCAGTTGACTATTATAATCTGGTGAGAACATCTTCATGTTTCATGTTATTGTAATCGAAATTAATTTAACCACGTAGAAATCTCTTAATAGCACAGAATTTGGTAATAAAAACCAGTGCCTTCATGATCATTCCCTCCACAATTTGAATGTAAAGTGTGTGTTTTGAGCTTCTCTGTGTCTTCTACACAATTTTATAGTAGTGAATAACTCCTATGAGCCAATTAAATGTATTTAAAAATGCTAACTCTTCAGTAATGTTGAGTATATAGCATTCATTCCACAAATAAATATCAATGTCATGTAATTTGGAGGCTCAGTCAAGTCTAAAAACCAACCAGGAGCGTAACATCTGTCGTTTTTGTCCCCCGCACAGGGATAAACACACACATGTACACATGGAATGAGCTCTATAGATACTAAACTGGTTGAACCTGCCTCAAATATCCAGGCTGAGCTCATGCCTCACATAATCTGACTGTATTGTCCTCACATTAGCCGGAACACATGCTTGAGTATTGTTACTGCAAATATTACATTTAAGGTGCGATCACTTCTGAAGGTTTCTAGCATTGCGAAACATCAAATAAATTCATAAACTGATGATTGTTAATAAATGTATATTAGTTAGAAAAGGCCTTGAGTGCCTTTCCAGTTCCCACAAAATTGTGTGCCTTTAGTTATCAGTCTGTAATGCGTTCGGGTGGAGACGAGATGAACAGTTATGTCCATGCATGCGTTTGGTCACGATCAGTGTTGTAATGTTGCATGCCAGTAATCATGAGGTGTTCGGATCATCGTGTTTCTGACAATAACCTTAGCTAATCACGCAGAGCTGTGCTTCTAGAAGAGCTGTAGCTTTTATTAGCTGGTGTAGAATCCATACTCATGTCACTTCCACTACTGTCTGCTGCTGGTGCCATGAGATGTCTGACATGAGGTAAATTAGCAATGCTACATAAATCCAGCCCCATGTTTCCTCTCTGGGTTGACTTTGAACGAGTGTTTAATTCATTAGCATGGTGGAGCTCTGTTTCAATCTGGTCTGATATTGTAAAATAAGAAAATCACAAAAAACGATTAAGAATGTGTTCTGGGTCATATATCAGCTAAAAATTAAATAAAAAACACATGTATATACATGTGTATATATATATATATTAGTTTATTTTAAGGTGAAATATGACCCAGGCATTTCTTTTTGAGGTTCATCCAAAAAGAGTGAGAAAATTTGATATCTTCCTTGGGGTATTTTATGTTTAGGTCCATCAAAAGCTCACAGATCATTAAAATAATAACACTATGGAACACTATGCCATGGATTTTAATTTATTAAACAGGGCATTATTGAAATACTGACTGCAATGGACTGAATGCACAAGGAACATCCAATTAGACTACGTACAAAATAGACTCTACTCACAAATAAAGGAGAAACTTGTTCTTTATCTTTTTTTTAATGTACTAATTTGTGGAGTCCTTGATGAAATCCTCGATGCAGGAGTGAGAATAGACCCATGATCTTTGTGAAGTCATTATCAGCATGAGGAAAATACTACAGCAACCAGTCTTAGCACACTGGCCTCTGAGATCAACCTGCTGTGTTCATATGGTCTCCTTTTTTCTGTTAGTATTCAATTTGATTTATTAATCCAGATTTATATGAGCGCTCATAGAAACAATGCTTTGTAAACGGGACTAGTAGTAATTGTTTGAATGAAGTGAAACCAACTTATGTTAATAAACTATTTTTTCGAAGCAAAATAATGTTGCACTCTTTTTCTTTCTTTTGTGTGAAATGACATGCAATGAAAAGTAATTCAGTTTACAAATGTTGGGTAATTTACTGTTGAAAAATAATTTTCCAAGTATTTTCTGCCTTTTTTTTTCTTTTTAAGTACAATCATAAGACAAAACAATACCACAACAAAATAGCAGCCATAAAGTCATGCATTCCAGAAAATATTCTTAATGCCATAATATAAAACCCATTTCTTAAAACAGAAAGTTTCTCTAAAAATAAAAAAGTTCAAGATATATATTGCCATAATTTGCAATTACATATTGACATACATTTCAGAACTGGTTTATATCGTTTTTAATAGCCATTTTAAAAATGTACTTGCTGGAAACACTGTTTCAATGAATTTGAAATGAGTAAATGTGCATTGTTGCAATAAAATATTGCTGTTTGAATGAAAGAAATTAAGTATTAATAAAGAGTGGTGATTGCCGTGCGTTCACACACCGCCGCCGGCGAGACCGGAGCTCCGAGTCTTGGACGGCGAGGAGAGTTTAAATCAGGTCAACTTTATGGTAATAAGCTATAACGCGGTTCGGCTGTAACCAATCAGAATGTAGAAGTCCTCCGTCTGAGAGGATTCCAGAGAATGCCATCCTGTAAACTTTGGTTCCAACCACATTTCCCATTGCTGTATGACTTGTTTACGTACAGGGACATAAATAAAAAAACAAGTCTAGTAAACATCTCCTATAAACTGCATGTTGAAATTAGACTAGAGGTTGATAATGAACATAAAAGTTACACCACGCATATGGAATATGTTTATTTTGTTAGCAAAGTTGCTGTAATTGTTAAGTTCCTTCCATGGATCATTTTCTTTTCACATTTAAAAGATTTCATGAGGTTAACTCGTACCCTACGTGTGGCCAGTCTGCACAAATACTGATCAACATGCTTGTTTGCTTTGTGGCCCCTTTAAATAAAGTTAAAAAAAGACCAAGCATTCGATCTATGTCAGAGCACCAAAACATCCATGAATATTTCTACGGCGTCGTTGGCAGGGCGGCGCGAGCGAATTTTGCCGCTCTCGCCGGCGGCGGTGTGAACGCACAGTTAGTAAAAGTGATATTGCGTTTGATCTTTGATCTACATCAGTTTGCATAAGTGCTAGAATCTCCAGTATTAACTCAGTAGTATACAGTGGTGTAGTAGTCTAGTTTTTTGTAGTGATGTACCAGCCCAAACCCCCCCTCGCCTAAATGCCCGCCCGCCCGCCGCTGCCGCCGCCGCCGTCGCCACCCATTTTATACTGTTTAGTGCTACTCGCCATCTAACTCAGCCATTAAAGAGCTACATTTAGCCTTAGATGTTATATGAATATGGTCCCTGAAGCACATGTTTTATCAGCTGACAATTAAAAGACTTAAACATTATAAGCACAGATACAAATTTACTTTTTAAAAACTTGTGTGATATTCCTTTAAAATTATGTTTTAATAGATTTGATTATAATTATTT
Source organism: Siphateles boraxobius (assembly GCF_051911475.1). Classification (NCBI taxonomy): domain Eukaryota; kingdom Metazoa; phylum Chordata; class Actinopteri; order Cypriniformes; family Leuciscidae; genus Siphateles; species Siphateles boraxobius. The sequence goes on from NW_027509042.1 coordinate 5,676,666, forward strand.
TAAAAAGTACATCTCACTATGCAATTTCTTTATCTCTACAAACTTTTATTTTGGTGGGTTGTAAATTAAAGCCATTTGAGCTTCTGTGTTTTAATAAACTATTATTATTATTATTATTAGGCCTACTTGAAGTATACTCTACTGTGCAATAGCAATATATTTCTGTTATATTTTCTTCAAGTTATACAAAACTTTGATTTTGACAGGTTGTCATGAAGACTTTAAAGTTTGTGAGTGTGTATGATACGAATGAATGACGATAGTTTTATCAAATGAAATGGTAAAATTCTTGTGAAGTGACTCTCATAAAAGCTCTGCAATGAAGTTCAAATGTGTGCATGTCCTCCTCATAGACGCTGGAAACACCACGAGTGTCACGCGCGCGTCAGTGTGTAGGAGAGCACACATTGAGCGCTCATTCACAGAAACACGCAGAACATTCAGAGTTTATTTCAATTGCATGACGTTCCGCTTTACAGTAGGCTAAATTACATTTGTTGCTGGATTCCGCGATTCGATCCGTGTCGCTGCGCAAACACAGACGTCACGGGGGGTGAATTTATGAATGAAAGTTCTTTCACAAAACGATGTTGTTATGAATCCTCACGCTTTTTAAAGTGGGTATACGGAAATCCTTGACATTTTCTAGTGGGTATACGGCGTATACCTGCGTATCACGTAGACTACACCACTGAATAAATTGACTGTTTTGCTGTATTATGAAATGAATCGGTCATATGGATTGTTTTACCAGCTGCAATCAACATTAGAGAGAGTTCATGTGACAAATCAATACTGCTTTACTGATAAAAAAGTGATTTCACATTTTCTTGAGATGTACACTGATGGTCTCATTTGATTGTTGTGAATCTGGTCCTCATTGTTCAGCTCTCCACTCCGGGTGCACATGCTGCTGTAGTGGACTCTCGTCCGTATCTAGACATGAACAATCAATGAGTCATACCAGCACATAATACACTCACACTCACACAATACACGTCTGGATGTGTTATGTAAGGCTGCGTACCTTCAGAGCTGATTTTTAAAGATGCCAGACGGCTGACCACATCCGCCTCTCCTTCAGCATCTTTGTAGTCAAAGCCAGTGTTGCCCTGCTCAAGCTCACAGTACCGGATAAACCTACACAAATAAATGCACACTAATAAACTACTGCATACAGTGTGGAACAGATTATCAGTTAAAGGGATAGTTCACCCCAAAATGAAAATTCTGTCATTAATTCCTCACCCTCATGTTGTTCCAAACCCGTAAGACTTTCGTTCATCTTCTGAACACAAATGAAGATCTTTCCCAACTACCAATTTGACGCTTCAAAAAGTTCATAAAGAGATCTTAAAACTAATTCATGTGAATCGAGCGGTTTAGTCCAAATCTTCTGAAGAGACTCGATCACTTTATATGATGAACAGATTGAATTTAGGTTTTTATTCACATATAAAGATTCATCAACTCACACATCAGTTGTGGTAAACAGAAGCTCAAACATGTTCGTTTGACGTGCGAGAACCAATGAGGTTCATTCTCGTGTTGCGCAGCACGTTTGAGCTTCTGTTTAATATTTGCTGATCAATGTTTATATGTGAATAAAAGTAAATTCATTCTGTTCATCATATAAAGCGATTGAGTCTCTTCAGAAAATTTGGACTAAACGGCTTGATTCATATGGATTCGTTTTACGATCTCTTTATGAGCTTTTTGAAGCGTCAAAGTGGTAGTTGCGTAACTGTCAATGGAGGGACAGAAAGCTCTCAGATTTCATCAAAAAGATCTTCATTTTTGATCCGAAGATGAACGAAAGTCTTACGGGTTTGGAACGACATGAGGGTGAGTAATTAATGGCATGCTGTTTTGCATAAGAAATGCTAATATGGTATGTTATAAACAATGCTGGCAGCCAATCAGATTGAAGCTTGCTGTTTGCTCATTTTGCATTTTGCTCTTTGAGTGCTACACGCTTCATGCGGGCATGCCATTAAAGATTTGGACTAGTTGCCATCGGGGTTACCATAACTAGGGTCTTACCTCTGCCAAGTAGGATCCTTGCTTAGGATAACTGGGTTTCCCACCACAATGAGTAGGGCTTTGGCTCTCGTTATGGCCACATTAAACCTCTGTGGGCAACAGAAAAGGTTTACTACAGGATGGCATAATTTCTCTGAACTAAGTCCAAACAGATGGTCAGAAACATGCATTAGACCTCTTTTCCTAATTTTTCTATGATTACGAGCTTCTGTGATAAACTTTTTAACTTTTACTCTTGCAGCTAAAAAAATTGTAATATTTCACAATATTACTCCTTTATTGTATTTTGATAAATTAATTGTATCCATAGTGAGCATATAAGAGACTCTTTCAAAATCAAACTTTTGTATGGTTGTGTATATGTATATATAATTGATTTAGTGCAGTAAAAATGGCTACTTATCCAATAGAGATTAATTATATACACCTTCTCATTTGAGAGGAAGCCAATGTTGAAGTCTTGGTCCATCTTGACATAGTTGACGCTACTACGGACAGTAGAAACTATGATAACTTTTCTCTCTTGTCCCTGAAACTCTTCCACTGACCCCACCTGCAAAAGTCAAATAATCAAACAGCAGAAATCACTTATTCTGAGTTCAGAGAGGCAATTTGAGGGGAAAAGAAAAAAGAAATTCACATGCCAACCTTGATTTCTTTCCACTTGCGTAACTCCGTCACAGTGTTCAGAGCTTTCCGAATTTTTTCCACCTTAAATTAATGGGGGAAAAAATAAAGATGGGTTTGATTCTTTTTTGCTCCAAATGTTGCCATTTTTCTTTAGTAATATAATACATTTTCTAAAAAAAAAAATATATTTTATCCAATAGGATTTAAAATCCTACATTTTATTCTAAGCTAATTTTACCACACAGTACTTTCTCAGTCTTGCCTGTTTCCTGTAAGGAGCGATAATGCCAATGTCATTGGCGCTGAGTTTTGGCAGGCCCTTCTTGCCCTGCGTTTCCAGGAGCTTGTTGAGGTAGCTGACGATGACCTCGATCTCTGTCACGTTGAAGAATGAAGGGCTGTTGGCCTCTCTTTCATCTTTCCCCATCACTCCATGAAACACAACAGGAAATCCCTGTTCGTCACAGAAACAAGAAAAGTGCTTTATTCATTTATTGTACAATATTTGTAGCTTCCTATTTTCACCTTTTTTAAAAAAAATACTTATCTGCATCTCCCGAAAGAGTCCACAAGTTCTGTCATTACCAACCATAGTTCCAACAAACATACGCAAACAACATAACAAACCACTCTTGGCCACAATAATCAAGCTAATATTCAGTACATTCTATATCTTTTATACTTAATCTATATATTTTAGCATGTCAACAATCAGCGCTGTTTTTGAGGATAGCGCATGTGGATAAATGCATAGGGGAACCTTAAGTATGATGTATGAGGGAACCTGCGATGAATCAAACATCAAATATGTTTTATTTGATGTTTGATTCATCGCAGGTTCCCTAGTACATCATACTTAAGGTTCCCTTAATATAACGGGGAAAAAGCAGCATGCCAGAAAAATTTCATTATGTGGAGATTGAATGTAGCGAATGTATACAGGAGTAAAGTGTATGCCAAATACTGCATGTTAATGTGGTAAAAAATACTGCCTTTCTGTTGTGTATGCAAATAACTATAATAATATTATATACATTACTTGCGAAACGAAAAAAGAATATATTTTGAAGAATGTTGGTAACCAGACATTTGATGGTAGCCACTGACTTCCGTAGTATTTTTTTTTCTTACTATAAAAGTCAATGGCTACCGTCAATTCTTTGATTACCAATATTCTTCAAAATATTTTCTTTTGTGTTCAGGTTTGGCACAATATAAGGGTGAGTAAATGATGACAGAATTTTCATTTTTGGGTGAACTATCCCTTTATTGACTGTCCTATATGGTTGAATAAAATGGGTCAGACAACAGAGGTGTGACCGGTTTCGGTAAACAGTCGTGACTTGCTAATTAGTTTAAACAACAATGCCTCATACTATGGTGGTTAAGCAGTGAGTTACGTCATTGTACGGGACATGCACCCCTGAATAGTGACACATACTCTAACACATAGATAACTCGACAACACTCATTAAAAAATATAGGTTGTTTAAAATAAACATTTGTTGGCATTTATTGTTCCATGAAGAACCTTTAACATCCATGGAACCCTTCCATTGCACTAAAGGTTTTTTATAATGGAAAAGGGTTCTTTAGATTATTAAAATGTTCTATACCAGGGGTTTTCAATTAAAGTTCAGAGATGAATCAAAGATGAGAATTTTGGGTCCAGAGAGCCAAAACAGTGATTTCAAAGAATTTTTAAACGGTCATCCATATGACAGATACAAAAAATTTTATTAGCTGCATTCTCGTTTTCTGCAGTGTTTTAGTGAAAGTGTCTATTTTGCTGCTCAACGTGTTTCTGCTTCTGTTGTTATAAAAATAACCATATTGTCTGCAGCGCTTAATGTGGCGCTTTACGTTTTTAGCGAGGGACAGAGAGAAGCAACGCGCATGGAGCAGAAAGGGCTTGAATGAAGCACTTTGGGCTCTAGATAAAATATTATAGATAAAACCATGAAAGATCATTACCCTAAACGAGTGCTTGTGGGAAAGCACAGCACATTTCTTTGCTTCTTACATCTTCGTCAGACACAAAAACTCAAATGAGCTTTTGTACAGCGGTCTGGTACCTCTTTAGGGAGATGCTCACAGCGACAGAAGGCCTCACGCTCCATCTGGTTCGCAAACACCTGCAGCTCATTCTCATAGAAGAGCTCGTTGGGGATCTTGAGGATGGCGGGATGAGACCTGGGATGGGGTGAGAATACCTCAACTGTAAGTCATCCGTCAACACTTATGACATCAAAAATCGATGAGAGAAAAAAATACCCCATCGGTACCTGTAGTTGCGGAGAAGTTTGGTGACGAAGCGGCTGTCATATCCAGAATGAGCATCCTGGCTCTTCTGATAGAGAGTGTTCTGTTTCATTAGCCTCTCCAGAAGGGACTGACCTGTTTAATATCAAACGATATATGTTAGGACTGAAATCTAACTGAGTTAAAGAAGAAACAACCAATGAAAAAATATGAAGGAAACCATGAAAAATATTTTGAGTACCCAGTCCGTGTAGTTGTGCCAGTGGAGATCTCAAAACAGGGCCCAACTGCTGCGGGTCTCCGGCCAAAACCAGCTGGCCCTTCCCAGGGTAGAGCAAACCTTGGGCACAGAAAGCGGGCGCAATGTAGAAATGAACAATCTGTTTATCTGTTTGTGTTCTAATTCATGTTCTCATTCTCCTCTCCCAACCCTTCCTCCTTTACCCGCAATTCCGATGATACACTCAGGCTCCACGGCTTGTCCAGCCTCATCTATGAAAATGTGTGTGAAGTGACCCTTAGCAAAACCTCCTGACACGAGCCTGAAGAGAACACCAATAAATATGAATTTTTAGCCATCACAGCAGAACATCCTAGCTAGCACAAGGTAATGTGACAGAGAATATGACAGGACTGTGACAGTACCTTCCAGCGGTGACCAGTGTAACAACAATGACAGTGTAGTTCATCAAAACCTTTTGAGATGGGAGCAGGAAGCTGTCCTGATCTTTATTCCAGTTACTGTGTTTCTGTAGGAATCGATATTTAGGAATAAGTTACTCAGTACAGTATGCAATACAATATGCAATATACAATACAGTATGTATATATATATATATATATATATATATATATATATATATATATATATATATGTGTGTGTGTATGTAAGTATTTATAATACTCTAACCTATAATATTTAACTATATATATATATATATATATATTATAAATTAACATTTTATTTATATTAGATATTAAAATTATATATATATATATATATATATATATATATAGTTAAATATTATAGGTTAGAGTATTATAAATATTCACATACACACACACAAATATATATACATACTGAATTGTATATTGCATATTGTATTGCATACTGTACTGATTACATTTTTCATAAACATATTATATCAGTCATTTTAATATAAATAATATATTTCCTTAACTATATATAGTTAAGAATTATAAAAATTATATGTTTCATATTTTTGGAATAATAATATTATTAATAACATTTGTCAATCCTGAAACAAACTGCATTTTATTGTATTCTGCACAGTGTACTTTAGTTGCCACCTGCATATTCCAAGTATAGAGAACATTTGTGCACGATACATACAGCCTTCAAAAAGTACGAGAAGAATGGTAGTATGCCACTCCTGACATACCCCATGCATATGTCTTACCAGCAGTTTCTGCGGTACAGTGCGCGGGTCTCTACTGGGGGCATAAAGTCGGTAGAGGCGATGTGCGTCCACATATCCTAACAGCCTCTCACACAGGAGGTCACAGGCGCTGTTTGAGGGAGCACAGGCCAGGATATGGGTCGTGGCTTCTGACTTATTCACCTGATGCAACAAACAAACACACATGAGTCACATAGATGTTTAATACTGCAATAAACACATGAAGTAGTCCTAATGATTGCCTTTACCTGCTTTATGGCTTCCACTACTGTGACAGTTTTGCCTGTACCTGGGGGTCCAAAGATCAAGTAAGGTGCTGGTTTGGATGTGCCTGACAGGATGTGTTGCACTGCCGCCTTCTGCTCAGGGTTGTTCTCTAAATCTTTGTTGAACATCCTTGAGGATGAACACAATAAGATTTTATGAGAAAAACACACACACGCACGCACGCACGCACGCGCGCGCACGCGCACACACACACACACACACACACACACACACACACACAGTGGGGGCCAAAAGTATACTTTTTTTTAAATTTTACATAGATATAAATAGCTCAAGTTCCATTTTGTTTGTGTTCCTCTCCTAATGACATAATCAGGGAGGAAATTCCTTGCACATGTGTGGATATACAGTAGCTGTCTATAAACAGTCGTGTGTAAGTGTGCAGACCTGAGGTTTGGTAGTGCAGTGTGTCCAATGCCCTTATCAGAGGGGAACAACACATCGCCCAGTTCGTGCTTGGCAGCGAGCTCCACCGCCCTGTGCTGAAGATTCAAGGGGAAGCGATTGATGTTGAACTCCACATCAAACTTCATGTTGTTGACAAACTTCTGGAGAAGCCTACAATCACAATACCAAAAAGGAATAGCTTTTTACAGCTCAGATAGGATGTGTCTAAAACAAGGCTTTTTATCTATTAAAAAATGTGTAACATTCTAGCTAAGGATTTGTTAACCACTGTGTTATTTAGAAATGTCAATTCATGGTTTTAATGAAGGCTACTATTATTTAAGACTTAATGAAGGCTATTACTGTCTGTCAAGTTTGAAAAACTGTTGAAAGAAATATTTGATATAATTTATATTTATATTATTATATTAAATTTAATTTATTCCTTTGATGAAAAAAGCTGCATTTTCAGGATCATTCCTCCAGTCATCAGTGTCACATGATCCTTCAGAAATCATTCTAATATGCTGTTTTGCTGCTCAAGAAACATTTCAAAAAACAGTTGTGCTGCTTAATATTTTTGTGGGAACCATTATACACTTTTTTTCAGGATTCTTTGCTGAATAGAAAGTTCAAAAGAACAGCATTTTTTGAAATTGTTTTTTGTATTATAGCAATGTAAAAGTCCATCAATGACTTTTCATAAATTTATTGCATCCTTGCTAAAAAGTATACATTTCTTTAAAAAAAAAATCTCACTGACCCCAAACTTTTGAACAGTAGCATATATATATACAATTGATTTGAGATTTATTTAGTAATTTAGTAAAAGTATTTAGTAATTCAATATTTTATGAAATTATATATTATTATTTCACATATTCATAATACCGGTGCATTAAAAAATATTTCACAGTGTAGTTACTATCTATGGAAGCTATGTATTATGTTAACATTGTTTGTAATTGTACATATTTCATACTTTTTTGAGAAGCCGAGTTTAACTCTCTCAAGTTCTACACGATGGACATAGCCTTCATAGAATGTGACGGGCTGGTTCTTGTCCTTTGACACACACGCGTTCAGTTTATCTCCTCGCAGTACGGACGGTCTGTTCTCTGCCACCCCTGGTACCTGAGTTAAAGACATAAAGTAATCATTAAAAAGATTGTGATTGACATCATGATATCTGTAGTAACATCTGACATAAACAAGAGCACATTTGGTGATCATTTTGTTTCTCACTCACTTTGAGAACGAGCAACCTTTTGTTTTCTTTGTCGAGGGTCATGGTCTTGCCAGAGAGATCATACTTCCTGATGTCCACCTCCATCTGAATCTCTTCCAGGTATAGAAGGAGGTGAAAGCGCTCAGTGTAGTTCTTCATGCAAAGCGCAGTGTCCAGCACTCGCCTGAGAAAATACAAATAAGACCAATGAACACTCAGAAAGAGAGAGAGCTGTGTTTTCAACACCATTTCTTTGTTCTAAAAGAGTCCATGCTTGCCTCACTCTGGGAAGTTGCTGTCTTACTGAGGGTGACAGGCGCTCGGAGTCCTCCAGCTTGTGTTTGGCCAACTCCTTCAAGTAGGCTGGGTACTTATATGCTTTCAACTTCAACATAATCACCAGATCATGTTTGATGGAACTATAAAAATAGAATGGGGATAAAAGTGATTCAACAACACAGAATCTGCTTACCATTCTAGGAAGTGAGCTGCTAGTATGCTAAAAGGTAGATAGAAAAGATAAATGACAGACAGACAAATATATAGATGGATACATAGAACACAGACATACTACAGACAGACAGACAGATGGATAGATGAATCGATAGATAAATAGATAAATAGATAAATAGATAGATCGATAGATATATAGATAGATAGATAGATAGATAGATAGATAGATAGTTAGGAGGATGGACACATATATAGACGGATACATAGAACACAGACATACTACAGACAGAGAGACAGACAGATAGATGGATAGATAGATAGATGGACAGACAGACAGACAGACATATGTAGACGGATACATAGAAGACAGATGGATGATGGATGGACAGACAGACACATATATAGACTAATAGATAGATAGATAGATAGATAGATAGATAGATAGATAGATAGATAGATAGATAGATAGATAGATCTAACCTCTCAGGTTGGACCCCTTCTTCCACAATCCTGTTCTCTGAGCGGAGTCGTCTGTTCTGTTTGGGGTTATATGGGCTCTCTGGGCCCAATGTTTCAGCTAGTCCAGTCTGAACCAATGCCTCCAGTTCACGGACTATGCAGAAGGGCTTAGCAGGACCTGGAGGATCCGTCTCTGGGCAGAACTCAAAGTACATGGTAGCTGGAAAGTGTCCGTGATGGTGGACGTTGTAATGCACTTCAACAACATAACTCTCACCTAGCAGGAAGACATTAATGTGACATTTTTGTGAACATCAGACAACCTATATACATTTTCATTTGTTTATCTATCTATCTATTAAATTATGGTCTCAAAGTTTTTCTCACCTGGACAGAGGAGAAGAGGAGAAACACGGTTCACTCTCCTCGTATCCAAGAGAGTAAAGCAGCGCATCTTGTGCAAGGCTGTGTAGTATGTGAAGTAGACACAGCTCTCGGCCCGGTTTACGATGTGAAACTTCACCACGGACAGCTTCCCTAGCTCCTTGATGATGAACATAACCTTCCCTTTGGTGGCCTTGGGGTCAGAGGTTATTTCAACACCTCCTTTGTCTTTGATGAGCTCAGCTCTAAAACAAAGACATATCTAACAATGAGTTTCAAAAGGAAAATGTGCCATTGAGAAGGGAAGCCTGTGATTACTTTCACATTATTAATTATATAGTTAAAGTTGATTTTATTTTTCCTAGACAGCCACAAAAAAAAAGGTAGAATTATATCTCTGATGATCACCGTTTCACTCTGAGTTTGTTGAGGATTTCTGAAGCGAGCTTCTTCTTAGGGGTCAGGACAGGCTTAGTGGTCGGAGGAGATGAGGAAGAGGATGCTGGGACAGAATCTGTGGCTGACATGGTGTTCTGCTGTGTGAAGGACTTCCACTGATCGCAGTAGTACACGCGCACCTGTCAGGAGGAGAAGAGAAGAGAGATGAAAACGCAATGATTTATCTTGTTTGCTTAAACATCTAATTGAAATGGCTTGATGCTGAAGTTAAGTAGTTTGTCACATTTATGAGTACAGTAGAAGATCTCAAAGCTTACAGAAATGGACCCAAAGACACAAAATATGATCATTTAAGTTCTCACCTTTGGTTTTCCATGAAACACAACTTTCCCACGCCCTGTAGTAGCTTTGTTGAAAACTTTTAAGGCATTGATCACATTGGAAAATGAGGGTTCTTTTCTTCCATCTCTGAAAACAAACAATAACATACAACTGATTTCAGCCTGGAAAAACAAAGCTATTGCTTTAATGTAAATAAAGGCATGCTGACAAAGGAAAGTTACCATACACGATAGGATTATATACAAAACACACTTATTACAAAGACAAAATAAAGCAAAAGATGACATCAATTAATATAATAGAATAAAATATATGAGTCAGACATTGAACTGTTGACTCTGAGTCACTGTTGCAAACCTTTTAAACTCAAAGTTGTAAATATCCCGAAGTTCGTTTATGTCAGTTTTCGAGATCCTCTGCCCCAGAAACTCGAGAAAATCAAGCCCTACTTCGTATGATGTTCTGAGAAAAGGCATTGTGCTGTTGTTTATATGTCAGTAGTTTATGTTTGGGATGTTGTCTGGTCTAGCTGATTCCGGAATCGAAACTGACGGAGTGACTGTATGCAATGGTAACCAAGCAAGGGTACATCAACAAATTACCGCACTAGGGAGCATTGACATTTTCTTCACTATTTAAGTAATGCTATTGACTACTCAAAAAAGGAACCACTTCATAAATATCGAAGAGAGACACATTGTTTTGCTTATATTTCGAATTTACTGGTCAATATAGGTGTAAATAAAATTCCATAATGAGAAACACTCTTTCGCGACACTCCCTAAAACAGTGACGTTACATAACATCCATAATGGAGCGACCCTTTCATGGATAGTTAATAACCTGGATGGGGCTATTTAATTAAAAACTCAATCAAGATTTGTAGATCTTGACTTTAGAAACTAGGCGTCTTCATTTCCGTCAAATCAGGGAAATGTATATTCCAGTAGCCATTAGTGTATGCATAACCAAATATGGCTTGATACAATTTGTATTGAGCAGAGCGATATATATATAATGGAAATTTAGACATTATTGAATATGTGCAATTAAAGCAAGGTAAGGTAATAATACTAGCACCTCCGTACAAATTAAAATAACGAATGTTTATTTCTATTAAAATTAAATAATATTCTACAGGTTATATGCTTGAATAATTCTGTAAATGGCTATTTCGCTTAAAACATGAATGACAACTTTTTTTAGTATTTACTGAACCGAAACTTTTTTACAGTCTATGATCAAAACATTATGAAAAAAATTAAATAGAATAATACGTTTCTGCGTATAGATAATATATTTTTCATTAAAGCTTACGTGACAGGCGTCACAGAGTGCAATAAACAAACTTTAATAGCTAAACATAACGTTTGGTAAATATGCATTTTGAACTCTTTGTCATGTTTACGATTGTTTTCCCGTGGTGCACTTTGACAGGGCAGGTCCAATTGAGCCAAGATGGCGGACTTTGAGGAACAGCTTTCCGACGAGGAGAAGGTATATGATTATCTTTCGAGGCTCCCTGATTTATCTTCCCTTGTCTGTTATTGGTATATGTACAACTTTTATACTCTCATGAACATGTCATATATGTTATTATGCACATTGGATGTTTTAAAGCCTATAAAATCCGCGATGAAGAGTGTGCTAAGGAAGCTAGCAGGCTAACAGTTAACTGAAACTCGATCTAATCGAAGATCGCACCTCTCAGAGACGCTAGCCTGTGTTAGATGGTGACTAAGATTAGCGATTAATATGCTTTTTTTACTTGTTGAAAATGTATTCTACTACATAATAGTAGCGGTTTCACATCAAGATTGGAAGAATTGTTGAATATACGGACTATTAGTAGAGGCTGATTGCTGAGGTATCTAAATAAGGGTGGAAAATAACTTAATCAGGATTGACAATTTATCTGTAGTATATAACATGTATATTTAAAGTAATGCACTTTTTATTCTCTGTCATATAACTTAGCATGTTATGACAGTCGAGTGTCGTATAACAAACTTATTTTAGATCACTGTTGCTATATATGTGTATTTGTTTCTAATCTTATCGCATATATAAATGGCTTTATTTAATTTGCCGTTTTGGATGTATGTGCTGACCGAGGCCAAGAGGAAGTTCTTTCCTTGCTCTGAAACAGGGGCGCAACCTCAGCGCTGGTCTTGTTTGTATTCTCAGCTGAGTGTTGGTGGTGACCCAGCCCTCTTTCTGCATGCTCTTACATGCGCGCGGCTCTTCCGGTCTCCCTCTCCCACCCAGCCGACGCGAGTCACGGGCTGTTTTTATTTGCGAACTCGCCCCTCTAACTCTGCAAATGATAAGCGGTCGTGTTGAGGCTAGTTGAAGGAGAAAAGAAGCATTTCAGAAATGCTTAGATGTGGAGAGGTTGTTGCAGCTGCAAACTGCTGAAGTTTGAGTAGCGTAGATGTGATATTTAGATACCCCTGATATGTTTGTCTAACATCCGTGAGAGCTAAAGATTGCCTAATTTATGCTGTACTTAAGGGTACAGTTTTTTAATGTAAAAAAAGAGAAAATAATGTTTTTCTTGTTTTTTTTTTTTAGATGTTATAAGTTATACATATAGGATAATAATGTTGAACACACTATTTTAGTATGCTTTGAAATCATAAAGGGATAGTTCACCCCAAAATGAAAATTCTGTCATTAATTACTCACCCTCATGTTGTTCCAAACTCTTTCGTTCATCTTCAACACAAATGAAGATCTTTTTGATGAAATCTGAGAGCTTTCTGCTAGGCAACTACCACTTTGACGCTTCAAAAGGTTCATAAAGAGATTGTAAAACGTGGTTTAGTCCAACTTTTCTGAAGAGACTCGATCGCTATATGTGATATAATAAACAGATTGAGTTTAGGCTTTTATTCACATATAAATTTTAATCAACCTGCTCATTGAGCCAATGAGGTTCATTCTTCTGCATCAAGCAGGTTCGGTTGAGCTTCTGTTTATGTTTGCTGATCAATGTTTATATGTGAATAATAGCCTAAATCTGTTTATTATATAAAGCGGTCAAGTCTTTTCAGAAAATTGACTAAACTGCTTAAATCATATGGATTAGTTTTACGGTCTCTTTATGAACTTTTTGAAGCGTCAAAGTGGTAGTTGTGTAGCTTTCTATAAAGGGACAGAAAGCTCTCCGATTTCATTAAAAAGATCTTCATTTGTGTTCAGAAGATGAAAGAAAGTCTAACGGGTTTGGAATAACATGAAGGTGAGTAATTATTAATGACAGCATTTTCATTTTTTGGGTGAACTAATCCTTTAAAATTTTTGTTATATTAAAGCAGTTGTACGGGAATTGAGCAGATTGCTTCTTCCAACTAAAAGTGTGAGCAAGATGGAGAATTCAACCACACATTTTTTTTATTGTTGTATACCGGTGGAAAACAGGCTGTTTTTTATGTTATGAGTAATTTGTAGATTTCCATTAATGACAGGAAATTAAAATTCTGATATGATTGTAAAGCACTTTGGGTGTACAATAGTACATAATAAAGTGATATAAATACTTAATTAATTCTGTATATTGTGTGGGCCAGTTATTAACTCCTCTACAATAATGCATTAATTTACCTCAGCGCCTATCAATAATAAAGGTTAACTTTTTTGATCATGTGATTGGACAACAAAACCAAAAACACCAAATTATTTTGTGTCAGAAAATGTGCATGTGTGCTTTATTTCTACATACGGATCAAATTTAGGTTTTAGAAATGCTGTCATGCAAGAGAACACCCCAGGGTCCAATCAGAACAACCATCAGAAAAACGTCAATATCAGGCATGATTTTGTTGCACATATTTTAGCTTTGATGCAAGGAATGTTTTGGAGAAACAAAACTTTTTTTAGGCATCCTAGATAACTTCTAAACTTTCAATAGAATTGAAAGTTATTATACGATGTGTAAGTTTATATTTTCTTTATTAGATGGTTTGCATATGTTTAATCATTCTTACAAATTGGATTTGAACCATTGCATTTCCAAATGACATAACCAAATGTATTTTTTCTCAGTTAATTGTGGACAAAATATACTCAACTGGTGGTTTTTACAGTATTTGTTTTTTAGTCTGTTAGGTTTGTCAGTGAAGACAGATCTTGTAGTGGTTTCCACTGGAATGAGTCCAGAATGGCAGTCAGAGCAGGACTCGGTGTCACTGCCTGGCCCATAATGCTTACATGTGCACTGCTAAGAAAAGCCTCAGCCCTGCCACCTTCTAAGGAGTGACCCGATGTGGGCACAGTGTGTAACTAAGGCACCATTTGACCTGTTTTCAAAGGAAATGCAAAGATACTAGCTTCATTTAGCTGATAAGTGTTGCTTGTGGCTCTTAAGGCCTCATTATGCTTCTGCGTCAACTCCACGGCGTAGCTACGCCGTCACTCCTACGGCGTCGTGGCCGTTTTATGGTTCTGCGTCAGGTTGAGCTGCATCGCGGTGCATCTGACCAATCACAGCCCTTGTGGTCTGCGTCGCCTCGATGCGGAGTTAAAATTTTTTGGAGGTGCACGTCGAGCTACGGCGGAGGGGTTCGCGGCGACGCAGAGGGGTCTGCGGGGGTACGCCGTCGTTTCGACGCAGAAGCATAAAACAGGCTTTAGAGTCTATGGAAATGTTTGTATATGCATAATACCCCAACTATTCTCGAAAGTTTTTAATGTTTTAGACGTTTTCTGGAAGCGTTGGTTTTGAACAAACACTTGACATGAATTTTGCATGTGTATGCACTATGCAGCGCTCGCACTTTCTTCATAAGTTTTACTTTTCTTTTTCCACAGGTCCGCATTGCTGCAAATTTTGTCATCCATGCTCCCCCTGGAGAGTTCAATGAAGTCTTCAATGGTAAAACGTTCATTAAAAATGTATACAGATATCATAAAGACATAGAAGCACACCTGGTATATTTTGTACCTCCTGCATTTTAAGATCTTAAGATTTTTGAAAAACGTCTCTCTTGCTCAGCAAGGTTGTTATAGCAGTTTAAAAATAACGGTTTTCTATTGTAGTATATTTTCAAATGTATTTCATTCCTGTGATGCAAAACTGAATTTTCAGCATCATTACTCCAGTTTTCAGTGTCACGTGATCCTTCAGAAGTCATTCTTCTCAGGAAATTTTTTTCTATCATTATCAATGTTGAAAACAGTTCTGCTGCTCAGTTTTATTTTGTGGAATCCGTGATACATTTATTTCAGGATTCTTTGATGAATAGAAAGTTCAAAAGGGCAATGTATTAAAAATATTTTTGTTACATCATAAATTTACATTATACTGTTACTTTGATCAATTCAATGCATCCTTGCTGAATAAATAGTATTATTTAAGTCACAACGTTACTTGCTGACATCATAATGTTCACATGATATCACATGATGCCTTTTCTTTGGTTTCAGATGTGCGGCTACTGCTCAATAATGACAATTTGCTCAGGGAAGGGGCGGCTCAGTGAGTAGCCTGTCTTTATTGTACTATTATGGTACTATAAAATGAAGTCTAGATTTTGTCTAACAGAGGCCATTTGTGCAAAACCAGTTTTCAGTGCCTCTTTCAGTTCAGAATCCCCTTCACAAAATGAATATATCTATGCAGAAGTGGCTTTATCAAAAGTCCTTGATAACATTTTGTGAATCATTAATCAGAGATTATCTGTTAATGTTTCAAATTTTAATATGATACTAAACATTGTTTTCTGTTTGGACAGTGCCTTTGCCCAGTACAACATGGATCAGTTCACACCTGCTAAACTTGATGCAAGTGAAGATCAGGTGATTAACGTTCGCCTAACGTTCACCAGGAAGTGAAATGGACCCTATTTACTTTCTTTAAGGGATGGTTCAACCAAAATTGGAAATTCTCTCATCATTTACTCATCCTCATGCCATCCCCGAAGTATAGGATTTTTTGTTGTTGTTGAAAATAATCCATCTTTGCAAGTCCATGTAATGCCATTGAAAGGCTGGCGCTTGTTTGATGCTTTGAAAAACCACACGCAGCGATCGTGATGATTATCCATACGACCCCAGTGGATCAATCAAATGTCTTCTGAAGCGAAGCAATAGGTGTTTAAGAAAAATACTAATATTTTTAACTTTTTAAACTATAAATCATTGCCTCTGGTCTACTGTCATATCGGCACCCATTTAATGGATTATTTTACTATGGATTATTTTCCTAAAAATCTTTGTTTGTGTTTAATTGAAGAAATAAAGTCATATACATCAGGGATGGCATTAGGGTGAGTAAATGATGAGAGAATTTACATTTTTGTGTGAACTATCCCTTTAACACACATTCTTGGTCATTTTGTGCACGATTTTGACCTAGACGGTCACCTAAAATTTAACCAATAGCCAAATATTTTTTAGACATTGTTTTAGCAAACTCATATTTAAGACGAATGAAATATGGATTGTCACCAACTATCCAGTATATCAACGAATAAAACCAGGTCCTGCCTTATGGTTTGTTATTTTTTCTCAGTGAATATCCTGGTTCTCTAAAATACTTCACATTACTGGAATAAAATGGGTCATGAATGCCATTTTCTGTTGATAAGAAAACAACTAATGTTATTTGAATTTTAATTTAAAAAAATCAACTGTGACTCGCACTCAAAATTCAGCAGGTTTTTTTACTTAATTTTTTATTTTACACAAGCGGAAAGTACACGTTTCGGCTCTCAGGCCACCTTCAGTGTGTTCAGTTTGAATTGTTATTGTAATCTGCTGCTAGACAAAACACTTAAAGGGATAGTTCACCCAAAAAGGACAATTCTGTCATTAATTCCTCACCTTCATGTAATTTGTAGGACTTTCGTTCATCTTTGGAACACAAATGAAGATCATTTTAATGAAATCTGAAATCTCCGACATGCGTTCAGGCTACAACATCTACTCTTGCGTCAAAACACAACACGCATGCGTCGTGGTGCTCTCGTGAACACGTGTTGGAGATTAATATTTTTAAGTGGTAAAAAAAAAAGCACAAACAAAGCACTTGCATTGCTTCATAAAATTTAGGTTAAATTACAGGAGTCACATGGATTACTTTTATAATGTCTTTACTACTACTTTGGCTTGAAAGTGGTAGTTGCATAGGCTGTCAATGGAAGGACAGAAAGCTCTCAAATTTAATTAAAAAGATATTAATTTGTGTTCCGAAGATGAACGAAAGTCTTACGGGTTTGGAACGGCATGAGGGCGAGTAATTAATGACAGAATTTTCATTTTAGGGTGAACTATCCCTTTAAATCTACAGCAGGAAAAAAGTGTGTATTTTAAACTGAATATTGTATTAAATTGTACTTAAACTGCTTCCAAACTGCAGGTTTTGATCACAGAGCATGGAGACCTTGGCCACGGCCGATTCTTTGACCCCCGTAAGAAACAGTCGTTCAAGTTTGACCAACTGAGGAAAGAGGCGAGTGACCTACAGCCTTATGAGGGTGAGGCAGCCCTCAGGCCGTGGAGGGATGCTTGTGACGAAGCTCTGAGGGCGTATGTCAAAGACCATTACCCCACTGGAGTCTGCACTGTGAGTTCACTAGATCTCATTTTGGTTTATGTTAAAGGAATAGCTTGTTTAATAAAGCAGTTTGTAAGTGAGAGTGTGTTTTGTGCCACACGTTTGTCGACAGTTCTTTTATTGTTGTCTTTAGGTTTATGCGAAAACCATTGATGGACAGCAAACCATCATTGCCTGTATCGAGGGTCATCAGTTTCAGCCCAAAAATTTCTGGTAATTTCTTGATTGTTTATCCGGTTTTCAATAGTATGACTTGAGCTTTAAAGGTTTAGTACACCCAAAAATTACAATTAAGTCATTATTTACTCACCCTTGTGTTGTTCTAATGCTCTATGCACTTCTTTCATTTTCGGACCACAAAAGGAGAATAAAAAAAAAAAATTCCACTTACTCTTGTCTATATAATGGCAGTGAATAACGACCACCACCAAGCTTTAAAAAAAACAACAAAAAAAAGGCAAAAGTATCACAGAACGATCCAATGAAACACGTGCTGTATATTCCAAATGTTCTGGGGGTGTATGATCGGGTTTGGTGAAAAACAAATCAAAATTGTAATTATTATTTAATGAAAATCCTGACCTTGAATGTTTGTTTTCTTTGCTTGTTCATGAGACTCTATTAGCACTGCAGCTCACTTCGACTTGCCCAGAAAAAGCACATGTAGTGAGAAATCAAGTTTAATAAAAATGCGACAAAATACAATCCATGTACTTTCTTCCATGAGACGAATATATCTGTTGTGTTTGTCGCAACATCAACAAGTTATCGAATTCACATCAGCTAAAGCGGCCATTTCTGAATGTCATCTGACAACTAGAGTTCCAGTCCAGAGATGTTCAACGAAGAAAGAACACAACACACACTTTTTAAAAATTATTTCTAGTAGTATTTCATGTTGCGTTTTTATTAATCGACATCCTTGATTGGGAAAAAATAAAATCACAGACTAACCCGTTAATGTTGAAAATACCTTGCATTCCCTTTAAAACAATTACAGTTTGAATAGGGGTCATGAATGAAATTCCCAGGATGCACCATGTCAAGTTAGTTGAGAAGGCCCATTGTGCTAAACTGTGTAAAAAAGTAATAATAAAGAATGAATAGGTGCGTCTAGACTTTTTATTGGTACTCTAAGGGCCTGTTCAAACAGAACATGTTATTCTATTCCACTGCTATATTTGCACTGCTTTTCTATGTAAACAAGCTAGACTGACGTGTCTGACCGTTGAATCTCTTGTCTTTTGCAGCGTCTCGCACATGACACAGCGTTCTAAAAACACTGCGCTCAAGTTAAAGAAGTTTAAGAACACACTTCAAGAACTTAAAAAAAAAAAAGTAAAAACGCGTTCTGTGTGAATGGCCCATAACGAGTGAAAAAAAACATAAGAGTTGTTCACTCTTTGCTTTGAATGAGGCTCAATGCCTGATGCAGATACCGGCAGATATTTGTTCCAATTATGATATATGATCTTTAGATGTGTGGAATGAGCTCTGCCCCACCCAGATCGTGACTTAACTGTATCTAGATACAATTATGTGTCTTTTGAATGGGGAACAGGTGCACTAGACGGCGAAGGTCAGCTACACACTGTACTGACAAACTAGCTTTGTTCTTTCACACATACAGACAGCACAACACGTGACTTAACGGCACAAAATAACATCTTTCTTTGAGACATCCTATCCATAACAGATTTTTAGGAACTAAATAGTGAATGTTTTTTAGTATAGTAATAATCCTCTATGAACCATTATACAGGATTGCATGCAACATTGCTTTCTTTCCACAATCAAACTACCAGAAATACCATCAGTCTTGTTGTTCTTGTCTGTAAGACTGATTACCATTTAAACTTCCTCCATTTCTCTGCGCACAGGAACGGGCGCTGCCGATCGGAATGGAAGTTCTCCATTTCTCAGCCCAGTGCTCAGGTGGTGGGAGTGCTGAAGATCCAGGTTCATTATTATGAGGATGGCAACGTGCAGCTGGTCAGCCACAAGGACGTGCAAGAGTCTCTGATCATCAACGTAAGTTATTTGAACCGGAGTCCTTGAACTCAAGACTTCCTGTCAATGAGTCAGTACAACACAAACACGTTGCCTGATAAAGGGAACAGCCGGCTGCCCAAAGAATGACATTTCTAATGAAAAATAGGTGTTGTGCTGTATTGATAGATGAAGTCTTTTTAGTACATTTTAGCTAATACTGTTTGTTTCCTGAGCTTTGTTGAGATCTTGGATTTGATAGTTAGCTCTGTTGCTGCCTGACAGTAAGACATTTAGAATGTTACAAATTATTTCTATTTCAAATAATTGCTTTTTTTTTTTACTTTCTGTTCATCAAAGAATTTGTTATAAAAAAATATGAAGCAGCACAACTACTCTCAACACTGTTAATAATCAGAAATGTTTTCTTGAGCAGCAAATCAGCATATTAGAATAATTTCTGAAGGATCATGTGACACTGATGCTGAAAATTCAGCTTTGGCATCACAGAAATAAATGGCATTTTCAAAATATATTAAAATAGAAAAGTCATTTTAAACTAACATTTACCAACAAAAAAAAATTCGTATTGTTCTTGTGAACCCAATATCGTGTATCATCTCGTTTCGTGAGCTAAGTGTATCGTCACACTCATAGTAGTATATATTTAACATCACCGCAATTGGGATTTTGTTTAAGCCTGTACAATTAGAATAAGCATCTGTAAAAGAATCTTTGCTTAAGCTAACTGCTATTAATTATAATAACTTTTAATTGTCATTGTTGGATGTACAGTTTGCCAGAATATAATATTCATTTAGACCGCTTGCTGCCGCAAACTTTCACAGCAAATCTCAATTTCCGAATGCTCACAATAGCAACACGAGAATGATAAATTAGAAAAAGCATCAGTTAAACACCTGATGTTTTATTCCTTTTGCTTTTCATTTAGTTGTACTAGCGCCACATGCTCCCTTTCTTTGTTGAGAAGATAATAAGAGAGGAAAGAAATATGAAATTGCCCAGGAAATCCATTTAATTCTGAACAAAATCACCAAAATGAAATAAAACCATAATTAAAAAATGAAATACCATTTAAAAAATAGGGAATTATGACTGAGCTAATTTGGTGCTTTTGTTTTTGTGGTTTAGTGATCTTTTTTGTTTTTTTTTGTTCTTATATTTCAACAGAATGAGGTACAGACTGCCAAGGAATTTGTCAAAATCATTGAGAATGCTGAGAATGAATATCAGGTTAGTTTTCCAGTTGATTTTGATTGGTTAGTCCTTGTTTTACATTACTGTCATTGAATGTTACTCTTGATAGAGGATAATGAATTCTTACATGGCACCTGATAAAATCTATAATGTGCAAAGTGTGATGTTCCCCTGCCGTATGCTTTCCAGACGGCCATCAGTGAGAACTACCAGACCATGTCTGACACCACCTTCAAGGCCTTACGTCGGCAGCTTCCCGTCACCCGTACCAAGATCGACTGGAACAAGATCCTCAGCTACAAGATCGGCAAAGAGATGCAAAACGCTTAGACACACGGCATGCCTCCGCTCCTGCTCGCGTTACAAGCCAAGAGACAAGCTACGAGGGGCCCACATCTAAACTTGAACCTATACCTGAATCAAGGGAGGGCCAAGGCGAGAAGGTCCTTCGAGAAGTGTGCTAAACATGTGTCTGTCTTTTTTTTTTTCATTTTTTTTTTTCATTTATTTGTTTTCCAGAAGCCACGGTTTGACCTCAGCTGAAGAGACTGCCTCCTTTTCTGTATTTTAGGAGGGCTGCAAGCTTGTTTTAATGGGTTTAGCAAAATTTTTTGCTGTTGAACAAATACCTCCCATGACACCAGTGTACAGCGTCACAAATACTTCACCCCCCCCCCCCCCACCACCCCACCAATATCACTTACGTCGCCCCCTAGATCAGCGCTCCCAATGCTTGACACACACTGAACAGTTTGCACTTAGCCCATATGATCAATTGAGTCCATTTCGTTTCCTTTTTTTAGAAAGTCGACACTCCAAAGTTTTGCTTCATGTTTAGTCATTAGGAATCATGGAACCATACGTAGCCCTGGCTAGTTGTGAAGAATATCTTTACACCAGTTACGCATCACATAATAATTGGTCTTTTTTTTTTTAAAGCTTGTTGTTGTTAGGTGCCATCATTTGAATGTGCTGTCAATTGATCACAGAGAGGGTTGTGCCAAAGTGAGCATTGTATTTGTACAGCAAGTCGTTTCAGGTTACTGTTCTGTGTGGAAATGGTCCCATCATCGTACTCTGGTGTCTAAGAATGGTATATATACTGTATGCAGTTACGCGAAATATTTGTTACCCCTCACTTCAGCCTCCTACCCTAGCTTTTATTGCTAACTATTTTTTACAAAATGTAAGAACAAATATGATCCCAGAGTAATAAATGATTTGCACCAAACTGACTACATTATTTTGTTTTATAATATACGGTAATGCAATTTTAATGCCATATATATTATATACAATATTAATATTTATTTTACTTCAAATGGGGTATAAATTTGTTCTGATTATTTGTATTGTTTAGTAATGCTTCATGAATTTCGAAATTTGGCACTGAATCGGTTCTCTTTGAGTAAGTTGTTTTGGTATTCGGAATTTTTTTTTTTTTAAATACTAGGTTTTATTTTCTATATTGTTGACACATTATATAAAATTATAAAATATATACAAATATTATATCAGATTATAATAACTTCTGTAATTGATGCATATTTTTATTGGTTCTTTTCTACACACCTGCTTAAAATGCTAAAATGTTTGTTTTTGATTCTTTCTATAAAAAGGAATTTAAATATCAAGTGAAAGACTACGCATCATTATGCAACAAGAAGTGTTTTCATACTACGTTTTGGCAAATGTAGTCAATCATCTGGCTGTGTTCATACAGAACATTTGTGAATTGTTCCTAATAATACATTAGCCTCAGAAATTAAGTTGCGAATGGTGATGTTTTCCTTTAGAATTTAGCATTTATTCAGCCTTTATAAGAGTTTTTCTCCCTAACATATAACAGTGTCATTCAAGAATGCCAATTACTGAACTTGAATCTATTAATAAGGCAAATTTATAAAATGTGGGCATTGTTTTGAAAATACTGTGCACAGTATGCATACTATATACTGCTAAAATACTAATAGTATGTTAACATGCTCTTCTGAACACATCCCATTTAACTATTCGCTTTTTAAATGTAGTATGTAGTGAACAGTATACACTGCTAGAATCCATATGTACTTATATTAGGTTTTACAACAGTGGGTATAAAACAGTAAACAGGAGCTGCGCCATCTGGTGGAGAGCATCGCTACAGCGCTCTCTCCTCCAGTATCCCACAATTCTAATGTTTACGGCTCGTCGGTGAAAGATGGCGGACAGCAGTGGCAGTAATCCTCAATCACCCGGTTTCACGGAGAAATTAAAATCGTGGCTCTGCTGGTCGTGGACGTACATATGTGCGCTTTGGTTCGCCATGGTCTTGACGATGGTTTACGTGCTGAGGAGCCCTCTGAAGCTGCAGGAGACCGTCAACGCAGGTGTGTGTGTTTATGATCAGCTGTGTGTATGTTTACAGCTCACCACAGGGTATATTTATGTTCATTGAAGGTGAAGTTCACACAAATATGAACATTCTACCATTATTTCTCTCATCCCCACGCAAACCCATACGGCTGTCTATTTCTGTGCAATATAAAAGCAGGAATTTTGAAGTCAGTGCTGGTCGGTGTTTCCCATGCAATGTCAATGAATGGTGACTGAAGATGTCAAGCGTCCAAAAGGACTAAAAATGACAATTAAGTATTATAACCAATATGACTCGTGCATAATTATAATTTCTTTGAAGTCATATTGTAGCAGTGTGAGAGAAACAGACCTGCATTTAAGTCAGTGTCGTGTTAAGAACTTTAGTTAAAAGCAGCTGTCAAATGCAATTCTAGAAAATGTTTTGTACGTTAATGTCAGACTCTGAGACAAAGTTTTACTCTTATCATCTCAGTTTCAAATGGTATCAGCTAAAGACTTAAATAAAATGCCATTATAATTTTCACATTATTTTTGTAATGGGAATTAATATCTATATATATATTTGCACAGTACAGTGTGCATGTGACGTTTGAGTAATAGCAGTTTTCAGAGGAATTTGTCAACAAACAGAATGGAAATATTTTTATGCAAGATATGGGTTAGGTTTAATCTTTTTTTTTTTATTCTGTTTACTTTTTTTTTCTTTTTTTTACTAAAGATGTTTTTAAAAAGTTGTACGCAAATCAAGTAATTTGTGGTCATGTATTATTAGTTGTGTTCGTAGATTTATAATAGAAAGTATTATATATTTATAATAAACTTTCATGTAAGATCATACAATTTAAAAAACAGAGGGTTAACTTCATGTAAGTCTAGAAAATGATGTATGTTTTATACATTAATGTCAGTCTGACACAAATGAAACTCCTCCAGCATCTCAGTTTCAAATGACATCAGCTAAAGGTTTAAATAAAGTCTGCTCATAATTCTTTATTTAGAAATTTTGCTATGGGTATGAATATTTACATATACTAGTGCTGTCAAATCGATTAATCATGATTAATCACATCTTTAACACAAAAGTTACACTTTTTAATTGTCACATTTTGTATATTTGCATTGTTTTATTTGTGTGTGTGTGTGTGTATATATAATCCATAGCTCAAAAATAAAGCAATGCATAAATACAAAATGTGACATTAAAAAATGTATAAATCTCTCATTTTTCTAAAGTAAGAACCGCAACACCCGCAGGTAAAGTTACAGCGGAACGCCGAATTTTCTTTCCTCCCCTGAGCCCATTGATTTTAAAGAGACCCCCTAAAGCGTGCGTGTGTTTGGTGGGGGGTAATTGAGAATGAATGGGGGAAAGTCACGTGAGAGGAGGCAATGCCTCCATCTCGCTATGATTGGATATGATTGGTTCACATGATAAATCCTGCCTCTTGCTTTCATGCACGTTCCGCGTCTGCGAATATATATATATATATATATATATATATATATATATATTAGTGCTGTCAACGTTAAACGCGTTAACACATGCGATTCATTTTTTATATTAATATATATTTTTTTATATATATATATATATTAATTATATTTTTAAATATTTACGCAATTAACGCAGCATCCGTTTTTTCTGTTATCCTTTGGCTAGTTACATTTAAATTATTACTCTCTTATTCATGCAAATGCTTTTAAACCATTCAAGCGTGACAAGACAAAAGAGAACGTGCTTGCTGTGAACGCCTATAACGCACAGACCTGCCGCTTGACAGAACAATAATAACTCACACAATTATGTCAAAATGCCTGTTTTTTCGAGTATCCTCATAAGAGCAATCTATTACTCATTATAAATGAGTTAAATAGGCAAGGCAAGTTTATTTATATAGCACATTTCATACACTATGGCAATTCAAAGTGCTTTACAGAAAGGAATAAAAAAAATCACAAAATAAAAGCAAGGAAAATTAAAAACAGATCTAAAAGAAATTAAAAGAGATATATGATACAGTTATAAAATTAATTAAAAGAGTTAAAGGATGGTGAATAGATAAACTTCTCATCTTGCAAAACACCGGTGTATCATATTTTTCACAACTCACAGTTTTACCCTGAGATTTACCATGGTGACTACACTGTGTCTCTGGTGTTATTTCGGTGCCTTAGAAATCGAGAAATAAAGTCTTAAATGAACGTAAAGACTTGTGAGAGAATGAGACGCGTGTGAGATCCGAGTCTCTGTCAGCAGCGGCCGGTCTTAAAGGGACAGCAGCCACTAATGCTGTCTGTCAGTAATGTTAAACAAAGAACAAAGGTAACAGAGAAAATTACTCACTGCTCTTGACTAAAGAACTTTTGTAGCTTTAATAAGGATTAATCTATATTTAATTTATAATTTATGCAGTGCAGACTTTGATAACTTTATTTCAGTTTCTGTATATTTCACAGGGCACAGTTAAATATGACAATGTATTATGGGTTTATGTGAGGATTGTTTAAGGTTCACTTAAAAGTTGGTATATTTTTTGAAGGGGGGGGGGGGGTACATTTTCATGGAGACATCAATAGCTGTATTAGTATCAGTGATACTGGCCTTCATTTATAAAAAGATGCCATTAAACAAGTATTTCAAATATACTGTCTTTGTTGTTTCTATGTTAATTTGAAAATTAACTGTGAAATTATTACATTACAAAATATAATAAAAATGTGTGTGATTAATCGTGATTAATCACAGAATTTTTTTTGATTAATCTAGTTCATTTTTTTAATCGATTGATAGCACTAATATAGGTCCTTCTCAAAAAATTAGCATATTGTAATAAAGTTCATTATTTTCCATAATGTAATGATAAAAATTAAACTTTCATATATTTTAGATTCATTGCACACCAACTGAAATATTTCAGGTCTTTTATTGTTTTAAAACTGATGATTTTGGCATACAGCTCATGAAAACCCAAAATTCCTATCTCAAAAAATTAGCATATCATGAAAAGGGTCTCTAAACGAGCTATTAACCTAATCATCTGAATCAACTAATTAACTCAAACACCTGCAAAAGATTCCTGAGGCTTTTAAAAACTCCCAGCCTGTTTCATTACTCAAAACCATTATTTTATGCATGATAAGGGTTAAGTTAACTAATTTTTTACATTTAAAAAAAAACAAATTTTAAGCAAATAAGTCATTTTTGGCCATGTTTTATAAGTTGTGTTGGTACATGTATAATAAAAAATTACGTAAAAAAAAAAAAAAAAAGTTAAAACAATAAAAATTTCTGTGTTTCATTATCTTGTGTAATTCATCCACAGCCTCTGTGTTTTTAAACACTCTTACGCCTAAATTCTATGTTGCGCTCACGGGAACCTCCTCGCTCATCTCGGGCCTTATATTGGTGAGTCTTTTACCTATTGGTTGTAAACTTAATTATGCTAGATAACAAACTTCAGTTACAAAGCTTTGTGAAAACGCACTCGCTCGTTTGTCCTTCAGATATTCGAGTGGTGGTACTTCAGAAAGTATGGCACTTCGTTCATCGAGCAGGTTTCTGTCAGTCACTTGCGCCCTCTACTGGGAGGAGTGGAGAACAGCAGCTCTGCGGGACTCTTCTCTTCAGTCAACGGCGATACAGAGCAGAGAAGCAACGTTGCAGGTTTTTATTTTAAGTTATTAGCAGCTTTCCAATAATTTCAAAGTAATTGTAGTAATGTTTGAGCTATTGTGTTCTAATTCTTTCAGAATGTAAAGTGTGGAGGAACCCACTGAACCTATTCAGAGGTGCAGAGTACAGCAGGTAT
This sequence comes from Siphateles boraxobius, assembly GCF_051911475.1. NCBI lineage: Eukaryota > Metazoa > Chordata > Actinopteri > Cypriniformes > Leuciscidae > Siphateles > Siphateles boraxobius. Next base: position 5,703,894 of record NW_027509042.1, read on the forward strand.
ATTTCTTAAAGGCTGTCAGTTAATTGCCTCAATTTATGAGCTTTTTGTAATAAATGACAGAATTCCAAACATTATATTCATGATCCTTCCATTCCAGATACACTTGGGTGACGGGTAAAGAGCCCCTGACATATTACGACATGAATTTATCAGCACAAGATCATCAGACCTTCTTCTTGGGAGACACTCAGCAGCTCAGACCAGAAGACTCTGGTTAGTCTCACGCTCCTCTACTATAGTGCCTAGATTTAATCAGAACTGCCATTTAATCATGGCTGTAATCTGTTGTTTGTTCCGCAGTAATGCAGAAGGCCTGGAGGGAGAGGAACCCGCAGGCACGTATTCGAGCAGCTTACCAGGCAATTGAAATGAACCGCGAGTGAGTTGAATTCAATTTAACATCTTCGGATGTGACTCATCCAGTCAGATTTTAGAGCTGGATTGGTATATATTATAAAAAGCAATAATAAATACATGAGCTAGGGATGCACAATATGTGGGTATCATTTTGATTATTCCTCTTTGATTTTATAGTATTGGATATTTAATGCTAATTTTCTCTGTCACATTAAAGCTAATCTTTAATAATAATTTAATAACACTGTTCAAAGTGATCTTTAGCATGATAACTGATATTTGGCTAATTTGGTTCTTCAAACGAATTTGCAGATTTAATCAAAATATCTGGATTAAGTTGTCTGAGATTACTGCGCGTTCTTGTGTTCATTGGAAAGGACAGATATATCAACACTCGAAACCATGATCAGCAATGTAGCGGTTGGCTGGCGGCAAGACAGCAACGTAATGACATCATATTAAAATCTCTGGACCTTTATAAGGAAACAGCCCAGTTTGCTACATGATCCTCCATTATTTCCATTTTATTTCAGTGTTGTAATTAGCAATTCATTTAATTTTATCCGTGAATCAGATTTGTTAAGTAACATCATTTATTACATTGTCTTTTGGTAAAAAAAAAAAAAAAAGCACAAGTTAACTGCAAGTCTGCACTGCATCAAACCACTAACATCATGTGTTTAAGACTCCAATAAAATTCTTATATAATTATTCCCTCACGAATAAATCTCTCAGTGAGTAAAACTGTCTGTGTATATTATGATAGACTACACCACATTATAATATTATTTTCAAATTAAATTTTATTATTATTATTATTATAAGAGCCTCACTGAGTCAGACGACTTCTCGCCACTTTGGAATAAAGGTCTCTAGTTTTCCACTAACCTGCTGTAACCAGACAGACTCCAGACAAAACCTCAAAGACAAATGAATATACTTTAATCACGGAGGATCTTTGACTAATTTCATAGAGAAATCCCCCTGACAACAGTTTATATAGAAAAAGTGCATAACAAAGATGACATGATCCATTGCATAATTTTTCTCTAATATGATTGGTTCTTGATATGTATAGTTCTCTGTTACTAGGTAAAAGCAAATTTGGATTCCTTTACTTCAGCTTGTTGCGAGGGTCATGAGGTTAAATATATGTATGTATATATATATATATATATATATAAGTCGAGTTTTGTTTCCTCTTTTGTTGTATTCAGACACATATTCAGTATTGGGAAAATTTAGTTTTCAAAAGCATATAAATGTTAATCCTGCAAGAAAAAGAAATGTTATGATTAATTAAAAATTTCTATGTGAATGTATTTTAAAAGGTAAATTATTCCTGTGATGGTAGTGATGAATCTTCAGCATCATTACCCTTCACATGATCCTTCTAAAATGGTAAAAAAAAAAATTCTGACACTGAAAAGCCAGTAATTACTTTCATGTTACAGTTCATACACAGGCAGTCAAAATGTGTCTTTTTTTTTGCATCTCTAATGTGAACATGAAGTTTCCTTTTTCTAACTCTCCAGCATATGATTCTGTTCATTGCAGATGTGCTGCAGCATATGTGCTCCTTGCCGAGGAGGAAGCCACAACCATCACAGAAGCTGAACGGCTATTCAAACAAGCCCTTAAAAGTGGTATGAGACTTTTACACGGTCACACATATGTACTCAGCATACAGTAACTCACGCTGTTGTTTTCTACCGTTGCGTTCACAGCCGGTAAAGACACCAATCTTGTGGTCTACATCAAGCGCAGACTGGCCATGTGTGCTAGAAAACTGGGTCGCATCAAAGAAGCTGTAAAGATGATGAGAGATGTGAGTGAAGCAATATAACACAAATAATGTTCAGGTCTGTATATTTTAATGATTATTCTAGTGCAAAGTCTTGCCCCATAGATTATTAAAGTAAGTGCTTTAGTGTAAATTTGATTGTTTTGTTTTTTTTTTACCTGAGGGATGAGTCAAAAAGAAAAACTGTGGTAATCAGCAACATATTCCTGTAACTTTAGTGAAGGTACATAAATTCAAATTTAGTGCAGGATGTTGTCACATCCATTGAATATCTTCAGGGCGAATTCACATTTCTAAAACATTCACATTTTTGAACATAAGAGTTCCTTTCCAATTCTGCTCTATTAAGACATTTTAACTGTCTAAAGAGGAACTTTAATTTACAACAAAGTATTTGAAATTGTTTTTTTTATTCATTTCATTATTTATGCCTAATGCCTGCTACAGACTCTTGTGATTTCGGCAATCCTATAAGATCATTACAAATCACACCGTACGACATGGATCTAATAAACTTGGGTACGACAAATATGTTGACTGTACAATGATGGCATTGAATTGTAGGCTACGACGCAGATTAGTATAGAAATTAGCAATTGTTTTTTTTTATGTGCGCTGAAAAAAAGAGGAGAAAGTGAAAGAGAAAAATATGGCAGGGGAAAAAAGATTGCAATTTGGCATGCCAATCTTGCAAATTGAGCTTTAGGTAAGTAGATTTAGTTTTAGCGTCATGTTATCAATAATCCATTTCATGTTGCTTTTTTATTGGCTAGTCAGTAGACGTAGTTCGTAGCAGCAAACACCCTATGAGATGATCATGCTAAATTTCTGACACTTTCAGAAAATTATTGCAGGCTATTTTTGGTCTCAAGGATCGTCAAAGATCGTCAAAAAAACACAGTTTTAGAGCCACAACCACAGAAATCTCACAGAAGAGAAACCACAGAAATTGCTCATCTTTCGTCTTGGACAGACCAAAATCGTACAATGTGTACCGGGCATAAAATATTGATGTTATAGTTATAAGTCATCAATGTAAGATGTCATCCATGTAACTCTAGAATATATTCTGTTATCATCAGAGAGTAATTTATGCTTAAAATTTTTAATATTTTTTTTATGAATGTATTTAGAACTTAGCCTTTACATGAAATGTATACATGCTCGTATCACTGGGAAGGACTTTTATTTTAATTTGTAAGTGGCATATCATACTTCAATTAAACTCTGTTTCCTGTTTCCTTGTACAGTTAATGAAAGAATTTCCTTTACTGGGAATGTTAAACATTCACGAGAACCTTCTAGAAGCGTTATTAGAGCTGCAGGCCTACGCAGATGTACAAGCAGTCCTCGCAAAATATGATGGTGAGCTCATTCAACTGTCATATTACTGTTCTCTTCAAACTGGACCAGAAAGTGATGCTACTATCGATGTTTCACTATATATCTGATGTTTTCTCCTTCAGATATCAGCTTGCCAAAATCAGCAACTATATGCTACACATCCGCCTTACTGAAAGCCAGAGCGGTGTCAGATAAGTAAGTCTTCAAGCGTGCTGGAAAGTATGAAATGATGCAAACAATTGTCTGTTATGTCTATTAATGAACAGCATTTAACCATATCATAGCATAGGTAATGTTTATGGATGATAGTTTACTGAATGAATCTGTATGTGTGTCGTATGGCAGGTTTTCACCTGAGGCAGCGTCTAGACGAGGTCTCAGCACAGCAGAGATGAACGCAGTGGAGGCTATACACAGAGCTGTGGAGTTCAACCCACATGTACCAAAGGTTCGAAATATATATATTTCCCCCTTTGGGGGATTTAGATTTGCTTACCTCCAATTAAAAACAAAAAAACAACCTTATTTTAGTTTATATTGCAAATATTGAAGTTACTGGGCCACACATCGGATTTATCTCACTGATATTCATGAGTGCAGGCTTATTGTCATGGCCAGAAGGTGATGCTGTTGTAGTATTTACAGTGAAGCAGATTGTAATCCTCTGCACTAAACTGAAACTTTTCCAACAGGCAATGTTCACAGTTTTGCATTGAACTTAATTGCAGGTGAGGTTGTCGAGCCAAGGCTGCCAAACATATATTTCCGTAAGCTGTGTTTAGCGTGAAAGTTATATCACCTTTGATTTTTCTTTATGCCCTTTAAAGATGTTTTGACCCCCATCATATATTTCTTTCTTTGTACCTTGCTTCAACTTGCCGCTTTCCAAAACACTAGATCCGACTTCAAAGTACACAACCTCTTCACACCCAAACACAGTCTCAGACAAAAGGGCATTGTGCACCACAGACATGCTGTATCAGACTACAAAGAGCACCTGTTTGAGATGTGCAGCAAATATAAACACACACACATACACCTGGTATTTCAAATGCCTAATCTGGCCCTAAGACAAAAAAGACGCTCCATAATGAGCTAGAATTTGGGCAATGCAGTAGTATTTTACACTGTTACTTAAGCAATAAGGTACAAGAGACCGTGACTGTATTTACAATAAATTAATGAAAAATGGTCCTTCATATCTTTATTACGTAGGAACGGCTTCATAAAAGCAAAAAGGCACTTAATGACATGCTGAATGTCATGATCTTTTGGACTTTATTGCTTACATTTTGATGGCGATGAGCCCCTTGCTAAAATATAAAAACAGCCATATAGGAAACGTATTAAGTATTATATTATAAAGACATAGTTGTTTCCTAAATTCATTGTACTGACGCCAAAGAAAATATTTTATGGGAAAATATTATATATATATATATATATATATATATATATATATATATATATAAATCATTGAATATTTTGGGGTAGGTAAGATTTTTTAAAAGTTTTTGAAAGAAGTCTCTTCTGCTCCCCAAGGCTGCATTTATTTGATAAAAACAGTAATATTATGAAATATTATTACATTTTATAAATAGCTTTTCTATTTTAATAAATTATTAAAATTATTATTTTAATTCATTCCTGTGATGCAAAGCTGAATTTTCAGCATTATTACTCCAGTCTTCAGTGTCACATGATCCTTCAAAAATTATTCCAATATGCTAATTGTGCTACTTAATGTTTTGTCAAATTTCTGATTTTTGTTAGGATTCTTTGATGAATAGAAAGTGTTATGTCACTGTTGATCAATTTAATGTGTCCTTGCTGAATAAAAGTATTAATTTCTTTTCAAATAAAAATTTGCCCTTCAAACTTTTGAACAGTAGTGTATGTTTCTGACTATTACAGTGGGCAAAAGTGGTACTATTAGTATAATTTATAAAAAATTAGGCAGTATAATTTGTTAAAGACATTAAATTATTGTTAAACGCATTTAATTTATATCTAGCACATTAACCGACATCCCAGAAATGTGCAAAATATAATGCATGATGTCATCCATCACTGGACACCTGCACCTCCCCTTTGCATGGAATATCCAAGACCACTGTAGTGTGATGTCATCGCTCAGGGTCCGTACGGTCAAGTGAAAAGAGATACGAGACAGACCGAGACAGAGGCTTATGGGAGTTCAGCAGGGGCTTAAGAGGAACATCCACATAAAAGAGACCCATCACTGACACTTGATCCGCCATAAAAGACCGTGTTTGTGTGCAGGCATGTTGCGTAGGACAGCTGCCTGTCGAATGTCAGCATGATCATAAAGCTAAATTACCCATGTCTGCGAAGCACATGTTTGTGTACATTCTGACACGTACACTGCGGTGATTTTACAGAAAGATATGTTGGGATATTCGTTCAAAAATGCAGAAGGTGCGCTTGACGCGTTGTAGAGAATCAGCCGAATCGAGTTGTAATGTACAATAATCACAGCCAGGGGCATTTTGGAAGGTTATCCTCTGTATAATTGCCCTCTACAACTCTCACCCTGGGGCCCGGAGCCGGGGACTGACTGCTCTCTCACACACATACAGGCTGTGTATAAAGATCCACCAACATGTTATTTCTGTCAAAACTCTTAATCATTGAAGCTTGTTTTATTAGATTGTGCTGGTCTCGCCATGAAAATAGTCACAGCATGGTGTTAAAAACAAACAGACTATATAAGTGTAAAGCTCTCATATGTATAGGTGAAAGTCTGGGTCACATTTCACACCAAGATCAAGAGGGGGGAGGTTATACAATAAATAATACCTTTTTGTTGTTGTTGATGTTGTTCATTTCACTAATGAGAGTGGCTTTTTGCTTTATGGTACTCAGAATTGGGGTAAATATGTTTATCGTCCTTTCCTTTCAAAATGTAAATGAAAGTGTTTTGTGTGTCGTTGCAGTATTTATTAGAGATGAAGAGTCTGATTTTGCCACCTGAGCATATTTTGAAGAGGGGAGACAGTGAGGCGGTGGCGTATGCTTTCTTTCACCTGCAGCACTGGAAGCGGGCAGAGGGGGCGCTCAACCTGCTACACTGTACCTGGGAAGGCAGTGCGTACAGTGCACATCTTTTCTTTTTTACACACCATCCCATTCTTGTATAATAGATGATTACCGTTCTCATTTACCATGAAGCTGTTTACTGTAAAAAAAAAAAACGTAAACGATTTCATCTGATGTCAGTCAACATCTTTTGGCTCTCGTAGCTTTCCGGATTATTCCGTACCCTCTGGAAAAGGGTCATCTCTTCTATCCTTACCCAGGATGCACAGAGACCGCAGACAGAGAGCTTCTGCCTTGTAAGTCTTCTCTCTGTTTATACCTGTATTTATATACAAATAGTAACTGCTAGCACAAGCATAGTGTTAAATGTCTGGAGGTGTGGAAATTATTAACAATAATGGGAAAAAAGAGTATTTGTAGACATGTTTTAAGGACTTTCTTTAAGACTTTCTTTTTCTTCCAGCATTTCACGAGGTCTCAGTGTACCCAAAGAAAGAGCTTCCTTTCTTCATCCTCTTCACAGCGGGCCTTTGCTCCTTCTGTGCCATGTTGGCCATGCTCACACACCAGTTTCCAGAGCTCATGGGGGTCTTCGTCAAAGCTGTGAGTATCTGCACGCCTCAACAAACCCCAAAGTGTTTTGTTTTTGCCTTTACTCTCGTCCCTCTTTGCCCTTTATTATTATTTTTGTTTAGAAGAGAAAGACACAATCACTGAACTTCCAAGATAAACATTTCAATGTGTTGCAATATAAGAATGAAGTCTGTGTCAATGGCACTCTAGACAGTATAAACCACGGCTCCGTATGAGACCAATAACTGTCTGTGATGTTCTATTAGCGGCGAAAATGTCGTCATCACGTTTGGGTGGTATTTCGGGTTGAGCACGCGAGACCCCATTCGCGTGGTGGTGTGCACAGCGTTTTTGTAACTTCTTTTTTGTAACCGCTCCGCTTTCGAAGATACACGACTTCGAGGCAACTGTGTCCGAGCAGGTGCATCTGTATATACGTATGTGTATGTATGCATGTATGTGTGTATGTGTGTGTGTATATATATATATTACATCCATACACACACACACACACACACACACACACACACACACACACACACACACATACACACACACGAGTTGGACAATGATACTGAAACTGTGGTTTTAGATAACAATCATTTAATAGTATGGAGTAAGGCCTCCTTTTATGTCCAATGCAGCATCAATTCATCTTGGGACATTTGGCACTGGCACCAAAGTTTTGGATATAGCAGCCCAGCCATGAAAATTGACTCTGTGGGGCGCCTGACGAACAGTTTTGGTGGAGTCGAGGTGTACTTTCAGACAGCTTCCTCCTGCGTTGACAGTTTCTCCTGTTGGATGTGGGTCGTCCTGCGTGGTGGTATGCCGACATTATTCTGGAGACCATGGCTCTCGATACACCACAGAGACTTGCTGTCCTGGTCACAGATGAGCCAGCGAGACGTGCACCAACAATTTGTCCTCTTTTGAACTCTAATATGTCAAGTCAAGTCACCTTTTTTTATATAGCGCTTTTTACAATGCAGATTGTTTCATAGCAGCTTTACAGAGATAACAGGAAAATAATGTTGTAATAATATTGTTAAATATAAAATTAAATATGTCTCCCATTATGTAGTGTGGTTTACAATATTTTATGTACAGCTGTTTTGCTCTGCTAATTCAACCTTCACATTCTGCTCTTAGTGATGGAATGTAAAATTAGTGAAGAGCGCCCACCAGGCCACACATATGTGACCCTGGACCACAAAACCAGTCTTATGGGTATTTTTAAATTTTTTTTATACATCTCATATAAATTGAGATGTATACATCATCTGAAAGCTGAATAAATAAGCTTTCCATTGATGTATGGTTTGTTAGGATAGGACAATATTTGGCTGAGATGCAACTATTTGAAAATCTGGAATCTGAGGGTGCAAAAAAATCGAAATATTGAAAAAATCGCCTTTAAATTTGTCCATTTCTGTTGGCGATTTTGATGCATCCACTCACAAAAATAGACATTTACAAAATATCTTCATGGATCATGATCTTTACTTAATATCCTGATGATTTTTGGCATAAAAGAAAAATCGATAATTTTGACCCATACAATGTTTTGTTGGCAATTGCCACAAATATCCCCTGTGCGACTTATGACTGGTTTTGTGGTCCAGGGTCACATATATAGGTGTGGAACCACCAACAATATTTTAATTGATTGATTTCAGAACACATTTGAGTTGTTGCGCTAGACGCCACGGAAGGCCTCACATCCAAGATGCATTCAAACTCGCTCTAGTTTCCGCTATACTCCCTTATTTGCCCGCGCGCACTCATGCTTTGTTCCCTGTCCACTCCAAACATCTTGTTCTCCTTGGGGAACATTGCCCTAATTTTTAATCGCAATAAATTCCTGAATGTGACAACATGCAGCTTCAATGGCCTTTATCTTTTTATCAACCTCGTTTGTCATCTTACAACACATATTTACGTTAGCACTATCTATTTCCTGGATCTGCGTTAAAATGGATGATGCCTCTCCAGCCTCCACTCTGCCCAGTTTCCCTCCCTATCCGACGCGCGGCCCCAGGCTTCCTTTCCCATATTCCGTCATAAACATCTGTTCATCCGTAAAATGTATCGCTTCATAAACACATTAGGGGCTTGTTTATGGTGGATAGAACCGTGGAGGTTTCAGTGTTTTTCAAAGGAAAAACTTAACAGTCTTAAAGTTGGTTGCCATCCAGAGATTCTTTTTTTTTCTCCTCTTGTTTGTGTCTGTCTGGACCTCCATGTAGTATCCCAGAGGGATAAACTCTATCATACTTACATCTAGCACTTCAGGCAACTTTCTGACAGCTTGTGGCTCAGACACTCGGATAGTCCATGATTGAGCCCGACAACTCAAGAAACGTGTGTAAAAGCACTACTACTTTTTTGAGTTTGAGGTTGTACAGGTGTTTATCATGGACCTCACGTCAACAACATTTCACATCGGCCATGATCATACTTCAGTTTAGGGCTAAAATTCATAGTTGACCGCTGTCGTTTTTATTATGTTGATTTTGTCATTGAGAGGAAAGCGCGCTGCTTACATATTCATAAAGTCGCTCTCAGCAGCATGGAAGGCGTCAGTATGTTTCATTAATAGTATATCCCTGTAAAGGTATTTCTAACTTCTTTTTACTTCTAAGCAAACAATGAAAAAGAACTTCACCTTGAGTATATCTCGGGGCCTTGAATCGTGTTCAGTCTCTTGTGCGTTAAGTGTGTTCGAGCACAAGCAATAAGTTGCTGGCTGCAGTTCACTTAATGCCCACCGGTGTCACTAATAACAAATAAAAGTAATCCTGAACATACACAGTTATAGGTCTTAAATATCTTGCACATAATCTTTAAGATGTGTATGGTTATTAGTAAGTTCTTTGTAAATGCTACGTCACACGTCTTGAGTGTTTTCTCTCCTCTCGCTCTCTCTCTCTCTGCAGTTCTTCAGCACCCTCTTTGCACCACTGGGCTTTTTTGCAGACAAGATGGAGAGTTTTATGCCCTCCTGCCTGTGGCATCAACTTGCAAATGTCTGACGTACACCAATTCGTTCATACTTGCACTCAAAAACACTACTGTACATGTATTATGTGTAAGGTCCCCACCTGTACTGACAATAAAAATGTTTTGGCTCTTTGACACACTTCTCTTTTGCTATAGTATTTGTTGTCATCTGACATTATTGTGTATATTATATGTCAACCTCTATGCCGTGACTGCCTCTAATCCCGCTTAAATATTCCTGCTATGGCTGCGGGGCAGGTTGCCACAGTTATATAGTGCTGATGCAATCACTGAGGAAAGAGACTGGATTTGTATAGACCTTATTCACAGCAGTGTTATCTTTGATTTTTAACTGGAATAAAAGCGAGGCTGTGAGGGATAGACTTACATCTCTTCGGTGGGTTGTACTATTATTAGGGGCCAATCCCCGAAGGGGCTGAGCCACCTATTGTATCTGTTAGTTTTCTTATTATTATTATTCCGCAAATGGGAGTCTATGGCAGCCCTATGAACCGTAAGTAGGAAAATGATGAAATTTGGCACACTTGTAGTGATGCTAATGAATAGTAATTGGACCAATTTTTGACCCTCTAGGACCAACTCTATAGCGCCACCACCAGTTCAAAAATTCAACATTGAAATGGTTATAACTTTTGAACCCTTTGATCTAGAGACATGAAACTTAGTCCACCTGATTCCACTCATCATGCTGATCACAACCAATCCCTTATATTAAGACCCCGCCCATTACAGTAGTGGCCATTTTGAAATGTACAGTATTCAGTTTTTTCGCTACTCCTCCAAATTTTGTCCAATTTTCTCCAAACATGTGCTCAAATGATCTTCGGACTGAGCCGCATAAAAGTACTGTTCCCGATTTTTTGATGTTATGATGTCGCAAACTTAACGAGGTCCATCTAAAATTGGCTAAGAGGCTGTATCTCGGCCAAAGATTGATCAATTGAAACGAAAATTGGTACACTTCATCTGAAACATGTTCTGAGGTTCCATGCCAAAGTTGGGAATAGTGCCACCTATGGGTCATGAGATATGAAAAATTGCTATTTTGGCCAATAACTTTTGAACAGCATGCTAACCAGATGCCTTTCTAATGCATCTCTTCAGCTATCAGGATAAACATAAGCTACATTAGCATTGAGCTATCTTAGCATGCTAATCTCGTTAACATGATTTTGTGTGCTTATTCTTACACTGAAGCCTCTCCTCTGCAGCTGTGTAATTTGCGTCCTCTGAGTGGCGCAAGTTGCTAAACCACGTGTCACGAATCCTGAACCATTGCAGTCGTGGGTTCGAATCCTGTGTGACACGTGCCCAGACCGCATGAGGTACTGTGGCAGGAAAAGATGCAGAAGTTGCATCTGTTCCAGGCATTGTGCCTAAGAATGGTCTCATCTGAAGCTGTCACATACAACATGCAGTGCTTTTATGTACAATTCATTGTTCTATGCTCTTCATTTTCTTCAAAATTCTTAATTTTGACTTGATTCTCTGTTGAAACTATTGAATTTTGTAGATGCGTGTCTGCCAAGTGGCACAACAAGATGAGTGACAGACACCTGACCCATAAATAGTGGGTTCGAGTCCTATGAGGGACAACTTTAAAATTGTGTATAAACTTGTCATTTATATTCCTTTATTATGCGGGTAAGAGCTGTACTAATCTTTCTTACTCTTGTATTAGAAATAATCTTGTTTTTTTACTTCATTCTGTGTTCATTCTCATCAGACCTTCTGTTCATTTTGATTTCATCCTATCTGTACTTCTGAACCTATCTGTTCTTCATGTACATTCTATTTCTGCTGTATTTGCTCTTCTGGCTCCGTATTGCGCTACAGCCCCTTCAGCGGCTTGGCCCCGTATTGCTGCTTGCAGCTATATTTTAATGTGTTTTTGTAAGGTTCTGCTGACGAAACGCTGCAAAAATATCTATAAAAATGTATATTTGTCAGTAGACAAAAAACTCCAAGTTGTGTAAAATTATAAGTGATCTAAGAGCATCTTACAGCGAATGCCGTTGAAAAAATGTTAAGTCTATCCCTCACAGCCTAGCTTTCATACCTGTAATGACGCTGCTCTGAATAAGGTCTATACCCTGAAGATTTGGCAGTAAATCATGTGTCTGTTTTTAGAAGATCTCACAACACAATGTTCACATCCACAGCATGAGGGTGAGTTGGTTACACATTTGAAACGGTATGTTCACACAAAATACTATAGTCTTCCTTATAGAATGAAGGCTTGAAATTTTAATTAGACAAGACTGTCAGGCATTGTGGCTATGGTCATAAATGTCACTCAGTTTGTGATTGTGCTGTTCTACAAATGAGGCAGATCTGGGTAATGGTTGGTGAATCTGACAAAATATGGTTACACATCTTTACATAAATGTCAGGCAGAAAAGCCTTAAGATGTACCAACAAAATATTAAATGTTTCATTCACATGGGTGGCAGATTTCAAAACACAAGTATAACATTAACATTGTACAAAAAACATAAGAAATTCTGTTTTTATTTAACTTTTCTAACATTCAAGAGGGCTTACAGGAGATAAGCAAAATCATATTTAAATGCAACAATATTTTATGCAATTTTATGCAAAATACTGTTTTTACTAACGTTTCCTTTCTGTTGTTATGGTCCACTCAAAAATGATTTAAAAAAATATATATTTTATAAATATTATTATATGGCTACCCATATTCTTCAAAATAACTTCTTTTGTGTTCAGCAGAAGAAAGAAATTCATACATGTTTGGAACAGATTGAAGTGGGTAAATCATGACAGAATTTTCATTTTTGTGTGAACTATCCCTTTAATAAAGGTAGATTTATTGGCGGGCTTTAGAAATGACGTTCTTTCGAGCAGAGACAGAGGCTAATGTATGGCGCACGCGGGAGGCAGGTCAGTAAAACATCCCCATGAAATAAATACCCTTATCTAATTTGTAGACTTAAGGTGCTAAATTTGTCTCACATACATCTTATTTTTAACGTAAGAGCAGGCGCGGGCGTTTTTAACTTGAACAAACAAGGCTTCCGTTTTAAGACGAGTCCAGTAATTTGAGCTGTACAAAAACAGTTCGTTGTGCTGCTGATGTTGCAAACTGGTACTTGTTAAAATAGTATTTTAGTTATCTTAATCATAAAGACACTGGTTTGTAGAGAAAATAGTTTTATCTTTTATTGCACCTTTAAATTCTTCTGTTATTCTAGTTATTAATTTAGCAGCTAATGAATAGCAAGGTCTCTTGCACATTTACAGGAAATAGTTTACTTGCTAATTAAGTAATTAGGTGAACATGAATGTTCATGGTATTTATGTAAGTTAAATAGGATAGCTGTAGGCGATAAAAGATTGAAAAATTTTAAATATGCAAAATTTACAAAAAACAGAAGAGAAATAAAATAGGTGGCTTAAAGGGTCACTCCACCCATTTGCATTAAGATTTCCATTGTTAGAAATCCAGTCATACTATTGAATGGTCGTGCAACACTCTTTCATTTTCCCCTGAGACGAGAGGAATCCTCTATTTACCTTTTTCACTTCCTCCTACAATGACGCAAAAATCGTCATTTTAAGTCATTGTAGGAGGAAGTGTAAAAGGGGGGGATTTCTGTGAAGGCTACAAGCACTAGTTCCCACCCTTTCAAACCCGCCCATAGGGGGTTGGACCTAATGCGCTAACAGACCTATCAGATCAGTGCCAGTGCGTTTGATTTCACCGCAATGGTTCGAGCTGGGGCAGATTGGTGGTGCCTGTGCTCTCACTGTGCGCCAATGGACACAGAACAAGAGTCTGTCTGCTGCCGAGAATTCCAGCGGTGCTACGGAATCGGAGGATGACACGGACGTGTGTGTTGTTGCTCACCCGAGTTTCGTACCCCATACGGATAGCGGCGTCCTGGAGACCTACTTTAGAGTACCTAAGTTCAACTGGCAACGTCAGCCAAAGCCTACAGGGTCAAATGGTCGTCTTTCTGTAAAGTAAGTTTATTTTCATTTTGTTAACATGCTAACGTGGCAGGTTCATTGCACAAATATCTTGCAGTTAAGCTAGCTACTGTAGTGGGAGTGGTCTGCGGAGCTGAGCATTGCAATGTACTATGGGGATTGTTGTCTACAATCCAAAAGCACTAAAAAGTCATTTTCTGCATTTTATCGGCCAAGAAGGTCCTAAATAAGAAATTTATGATACTATTCTACTACATATATGACCCACTTTCAATACATATTCATGTCTCCACCGGTGGAATGACCCTTTAAATGGCAGCAAATAGGGTTGTACAGGTCTGGATTTTGTCTCTATTTGGTCAGGTGCAAATGGTGAACTCTTTACTGTTTGACATTTTTCTTAGTGTCATTATTCATGTGTAAATTATCCAGACCGCTGCTGAAGTAGCAGCTAACCGTTTTGTCACGTTATATTTGAGCCTTAATTTCCATAGATTGAAAGGTAAGAAGTTCCTCTGATGTGCGAGGATTATTTATGTGTGCTTGTCTAACTTTTATATCCATGTTTCCATGTGCCACTTTGAGTTTTGTAAATAGCGTCTTTTCAGATTGTTTTTTTCCCTTCTGTATATGTAGCTACTGTAAATAGTCAACATCACTAAGTGGGTTTTACCAACCTGTAAATAAACACACTCTTCCATCATTTCCTGTCCCGCTCTGAGCGCTTCCACCTTGTCTGATGTGGGGACGGAGTCTTCTAAACCGGGATTCATAGTTTTCGTAATTAATATTTTCTCAATTTGGAATGGAATACTAGGATAATGCTTGTACAGTATACATTTAAAGGGGTGGTAAAACACAATTTCACTTTTCTAACTTTAGCTAGTGTGAAATGTTGCTGTTTGAGCATTAAACAACATCTGCAAAGTTACAATGCTCAAAGTTAAAAGCAAAGGGAGATGTTTGCTTTTAAAGAAAAGGACTACAACAAATGGCTGGTAGGGACTACACGACATTCCTCCCGGGTTAGTGACATCAGCAACCCTAAAATGTACATAAACCCCTACCACGAGAAAAGTTGAATAAGAGTACATTTGTGAGTCAGCTCAAACTTTAGCATCCTTCTTTTCACATGCAATAAAAAGTCACTCTGTGTGCATCTCACAACAGTTCCTATACGAGCGATTTATAGATTAACATGACAGAATATGCTAATTGAAGATAGTTAACTCCACATCAGCAACATAAATTCATCAACTAACCATTCAGAGACGTCCTGTTGCATTCTACATGTTGTCACTTCTTCTTAAGTCTCTCCATCTTTGTCTGACTCTGTTTTAACATTAAAGGCAGAACAGTTTCTGTCATTTTAGTGTAATCGCAGCTGCTACACACCAGAGCTCTTGAAACCCCGCCCTCTGAGGCAGCTCATTTGCATTTAAAGGACCAGGCACAAAACGGTGCGTTTTTGCTAACTCTCAAAAAGTGACAACTTTAACATGCTATATAAAAATATCTGTGGGGTATTTTGTCCTAAAACTTCACACACACACACTCACACTCTGGGGATATCAGAGATTTATTTTACATCTTGTGAAAAGGGCATTTTACCACCCCTTTAATATGACTAACATATTGAAACAATAATTATAATGCAGATATACATTTCCGTTGATATACTTTTTCATTATTTTTTTTGTCATTTACAAAGTTTCTTAAAGTCATATGTATAGTATTATACCTCTGAGGGCTACTAAAGTTACAAAGCATTGTTCAAAATTCTTTCACAGGTTACGCTCGTGTCTTTAAAGCACAGCTATGCCTCTCAACATATTTGGCATGGACATGGATGTTCACAGCTACATATGAGACAAAAGCATGGTGTCTGATCATCAAACGTCCCACTACCACCTGTTTTCTTTGGCAGTCACCCATACAACAGTCAGACGGGGTTGTGCAGGGTCAAAATAATGCTTCATATGGTACTGAATGTAGAATAGAAAAGAGCCACAAAGACTGGCAGTGTGATGCACGGCTACTGTCGATCTCATCCCACACAGGAGAATGCTTATTCAGTCATATATTTGCAAACAAATTCTGCTTAAAGAAGGTAATGTCTCAGGAAAACCTCCTGGTGAATGCCTGAGAAGGATGAGAATATATTTAGCTTGATACCATCACAGTCACGTTTATTGAGTGCTGACAGAGCTGGTGCCCTACAGCTGGATTAAGTACATTTGGGGGCGTTTCAACTGGCGCTCTCCAGGGGTTCTGGATTTGTTCAGGTTGGCAGTTTACTGCAGGCTTAAGCCACAGAGTGTAACAAAACCTAGTGACAACCAAGCAAATAATGTTTACAGCAAATACTGTCCCATGAGATCCTGTACAAATCTTTGCATTGTTAAATTAAAGCTGTGTGTATTACAACGTATCATGCTACTCTTAGAAATGGATCTTGCCTTAGGGTTAATGGTTTGGTCAATGCCTTATAAAGCACTAAGTAGTAAACTACTAAACCATGTAACGCATCCCACACTATTTGGGTGATGGACTTGACTGATACCTCAAATTATGTGGTATGTTGAATTGATGGCAAATTCGTATGAATTTGTGCGATCTCATTCGTACATTTTCATATGATCTGCTCACGCCCCACTGGTGGTATTGCTAAGGTTGAGGGGTGGGGTCAGTGCCGGTCTCGAGTCCCACGCAGGAGCTCTGGAAGGATAAAAGGAGTGAAGACAGCGAAGGACGAGAGAGGAAACGTTGTGTTTTATTATGTTTATATGCAGGAGTCCGTGAGGGGCTGCCGCTTTACTTAAGTTTTCTTTGTGCCAATATAATGTCGATGTCCCTACAATAACAGATGCTTCATCATGTTGTTATGTGTTAGTTTAGCAAAATCATCTTCTGAAGTCTGTTGCAGATATAGATATTCATACATGTGCCTAACTGTGGATGCAGATGCACAGTTCACAGACCGGGTTTGACCGTTCCAATATGGCGGACGACTAACGTATAGTGTCCATCGAAACAGCCGCTAAGAGGAATCTATGTATAAATATCTATGGATCGCACTCGCCCTTATATCTTTAAACAAAAATGAAAGCCTTAGGTGCTCCTCACAGGAGTGCTGCTGTGCCTCTGTTTTGCATTTAAAGTTTTAGAAGAGCTACATTCTTGCCAGCTGACTCACAAGATAAGAGTTTTTATGTGTTAATCCCACGCCGGCGGCCTGGTAAGCTCCGTCTGACAGCAAGCGTGCTAACGCTCACACCCACTCGCTTCTGGGAGCCAAGCCACACTCGTCCCCAAAGGTCACGTATATATAATGCTTATCTCCCCTATAAATCTGCCCTCAAGACCAAACACTTGCTCTGGATCTGTGGACTTAACCCCTAAAATCCACTGGATCCGTCTACGGCGCGGATGCCGGAGCTAATCGCGGCCATTATAGTCAATGCTCTTAAGTCCACCAGCTGCGGACGCAGCGCGTCTCAGAAGCGCCCCAGAAGCGTCTCTCCGCTCCGCTCCGCAGAGAATAGGTAGCAGGTCTATTTTCACCGCTTGCCGCGTCAAGCAGCACAGAGTACATCGTACCGGGCAGGAAGTCAGACACAGAACGGCATAGAAGATCTTTCAAAATAAGAGATATTCAAAATAAAACACCCTGTGGATACCAACGCTCCGCTGCTGAAAGGCGTCTGAGACGCTTCCAGTGGACTTTGACGCCGAGCTAGGGACGCATCAAAAACGTGGCACTGACGTTCCGCGCCGTAGACGGATCCAGTGGATTTTAGGGGTAAGCCTACAGTGCGGACGTGCAGTGCATGTTAATCAATAAGTGCATTCACACCGGGAGCAGAAGCGTCGCGTGAGCGTCAAGCAGGAGCGTCGCGTGATCAGCGGTGAAGCGGGGTTTCGGCGCAGAGTCTATTTTTGCGGCGCTGCTCACACTCAATTAAAGTGAAAGCACACTTTTGATGGACAAAATAAATATGATTTCACCCAAAAAGTGCCCAAAATGCACAGAATTTGCATGTCTGGTGTGTTTTAACAAGAACTGGAGTAGATTATGTCAGAAATGAAAATGAAGACTATGTATACAATATATACTTTTATTAAAAATATTCATAGAAAGTTTACCAATTTATACTTGTTTTAATTATTTCCCAATTGTTTCCCTGCACTTGCCCGAGTTTACCTCTCTGCACCATGTACAAGCGTTGACCGTGAGTGCTTGTTTAGCCTGGCTGGACATGTGGCAGATTAGAGAAGAAACAGACTATCTGTTGACAAAGTAGAAATGCTTCTGTTTGCAATGAAAAACTTGCCATTATTGAACAAGTGATTGCAATAGGCCTGTGTGTGTGTGTGTGTGTGTGTGTGTGTGTGTGTGTGTGTGTGTGTGTGTGTGTGTGTGTGTTTTGAGAAATATCTTTATACTGCAAAGCTATATTTATTTAATTTTTATTTGTTATTTGTATATTATTTTATTTCAGTACCTGTTTTAATACAGAAGTTTAGTTTGCTAAATTTATAATTTTTTTTAGGTGGATATTGGATGTGAAAAGGAAATGTTTCTTCCATAACTGCACTTTAGATGTGTGTGAATTTCCCACACCAGGAGAATTTTATATAGTTCTAAAGGCTATTATAGCAATTATCTGTTCAAAAATGTTCTATTAAAGAAAAGAGAGAAAATAAATATTTGTGTGTGTGTGCTGTAAAGTGGTTAGAAAAAATTAAATCTGAATCAGCTCTAATCGGTATCGGCAGCTCAAACTCAATGAAAAATCGGAATCGGCCTAGAAAATTGTAATCGGTGCATCTCTAGTATTTTAAGTATATTTTATATATTTTCTAATATTATTTATTTATATTGTGCTTGTGAGAAAACCCATCACTTTTATGCTAAGAGCTTGTGGATGGTAGCCAGGGCGTTGCTATATATTTGCTAAGGTGTTCCGAGTCATTTTTAGTGTGTTGCTAGGTTTCTAGGGTGTTTCGGGTGGTTGCCAGACATTTCTATGGAGTTCCCAATGTGTTCTGAAGGGTTTTCACTGTGTGTGGTTGCTGTCAACTAAAGAATCCACTGAATGCCACATTCAGTATTGTTTGCCATGTGATATGAAAATTGCAATAAAAATAGCACACCTCTCCTCAACACATTTTCGTGATTTAAGGCAACATTCAGGTCCGTAGCACAAAAGGTTATGCACTGAAGTGTAACATTTAGGGTCATGGAGTTTGAAAAACTCATTCTTAATAATTGCATGCCTTTGCCTATATCACTTATTTTTTAAGCGTCATTTGAACCTTACCTTGTATCCTAATATGAAAGTTTTAAAGAATATAATTGTTCAAGTTTTTTCAACTTTGAAACAGCTGGTTTGTTTTCACCATAACAAGATCGTTATCTTGGACAATTGACTGAAAATGAATGGAGTTGTAAGGACCACACACATATTGGGCTTTGAGGACATGGTCATGTGACTCGATGAATATACACAAAGTCCTCTCCAAAGAACAAAAAGTTGTGAATACTATTTTAGCTTTCAGCGCCTTGACTCTATCAATATGTCCTTGTACGGATTAGTGCGCTAATTAAAATGTTAGCCGATTCTGTTTAGGAACATGCATAAATTTCAACACTAACCACATAGTGGTTACACACTGCCAAGGGGGTAATTTTACAATGTTCAAAAGTAAACATACTCTGACATGTTTTCCACAAGTCTTTCTCAACACAGAAGTTTTTCTGGCAAAGACAAAGTGTGAGGTGGAACTGTTGAACAACGGAAAACATAATCAGACTAGCTGTGGGAAATTTCTGACATTCCACATTTGGAAAAATGTATCTTTGGATGCAATGCTGAAAATAAAGTAACAACAGAGAGCTATTGGCTCACTTTGAGACTTCAATCTTTTAAGATATAAGAATCACAGAGCCAAAAACAAATCTGAGCGTCTCTCTTACAACATGGCACCAATTAGAATGGCTTGAGATCAGAATCACTTCTGTACAGGATCCAAAATTAACACACGCTGAGTGCCAAAAATCAGTAAACAATGGCTTTGGCTAGTTAATAAAGCTAAAAAAAAGTTAGTTTTTTTTTAGGAACTGCAACATTATACATGGTTTAATTCAAGCAGTGAGAATGATCATCTGAATTTTTATTATATAAGTGACTTGGAATTCTAATCAATGACATCAATCAAAAATCCTACTAATGTTAGAAAAATAAAATAATTGTATTGTGAAGGTTAAGTTAATTTCATTATTCATTATTTAGGTTAGTTAAAGAATTAAATAAATATATGCATACATTTTTTCATTTTTTAAGAATTTTGTGGCAATTTTATATATAGCCTAGTGGCCACACAAAAAAAGAACACTGTATAGCAACGGCTTTCCTTTTTGGTCTCTTTCGCCAATGACATTTTGTACAATGACAAAATAAGCTTGCATGGCCTTTACCTGACAAAGTTTCAGGTTGCTTTAGATTAATGGGGTCATCATTTTGGACACGCATTACCAACCAGGATGACAACCTGAGCGCCATTCACTCATCCATCTAAACAGCAAATTTAGAAACAACCGTGTTGTCAAACCAGGGTGCTTCATTCAGACCGACAAAATAAATGGCGAAGAATGCGAGTCATGCTAACCTGACTATTTTTACTGCTCAATCTCAGTAAGCTGCCGTCTTATTTTAGCAAGGATTTGGCATTTAGTGTGGGTTTTACATGAGGACATAAGTATGAAGCAAGCAGTAATACATTCAGAGTGGCCATTTGGTTTCAGTCATTTTTCAAATTAGCTATTATTTCATGCACATAACATCTTGAAGGTATCTTGTTTCTGGTTAACTCTGGTTAATCCAGCAACCTGGAGGGCTCATTGTATGTACTTTTATTCTCAGATACCAATTTAGCCATCAGATTTGAGCGTACAATTTCATATGTTGTGTGCATCATGAACAGTTTATAGTCTGATGGTTTGGACTTTTTATTTCAATAAAAATCACATTTCAATGAGAAATCCATCAGGGAAAATATTGACTTGATCGTAGATAAGTTCATTGGAACCAAACCAAACAAAAATGCTCATATTTGAAGGGATGTTTAAGTGCTTGGGTATTAAAAAAGATAACTAGAGATGAAATATATTTCTCTGTTATACAATGACAATCGTATGTGTCATGATACATTGATCGTTGATCTTATTCTTTCGTGCACAAGTTGAGTATTAAAGAAATCATGGTCCATAAAGTGAACGAAGGGTTACTCAGTTATCACTGTTTAACAATATTTTTTTACAGCGCCCTTAAAAGTATCATTTTGGACAATTAAATGGCATTATTCTTGGCGTGAAATACGATTTATTGCTATGGTATTTAGGAAGCTTGATGCTGTGTACATTGTTCTTTCCCTAGCATTATTGCATTTATCACCGCTGTCCAAAAACATAATTCAATGTATATATAGGCACACATATTATCAGTTAAAGGTGTTTTACAGTTTGTAAATAGTGAAAGAATTGTGTCCTGATCACAGTTCGTTCAATAAACACCAGACAATGCCCATTGTATAATTTCCCCATGACACCCACCGTCTACCAGTGCTCCAGACTGGCCTGTGATCTCTGCGCTTGCATCATTGAAGGCGAATAAAGTTCAGGGTTCTGCAAGTGGAGACCAGAGCGTTATATAGTCATAAACTACACATCCTGCAATGCATTTGCCCACTTTAAAAACCTGAGAACAGAAAAGCACCAGTAGCTGCTGATTGGTTATGATCACGGCAGTCAAGTCAAATCGAGCCAGTCGGGTTTCTTATGTGGTTTACAGGTGTGGACGTCCACAGTTTCCTCACAGTCCCTGCACTCGACAGCGCAGCACCATTTGAACTTGCACTCGCATTGGGTCACACGTTTTACACGGGTGGTGTCGTACCCGCGGCCGCAGCACATGACCTCGCAGCCGTCCATGCTTCTCGATGACTTGTTGCACACACGTCCTGCTGTGCCCAGAGAACCTGAAATATAAATACAGGGTTTTTTTCAGTTACAGTGGTAAAATTATTCCATTGTGAGTCAATAGGCCAAACGTGTTTTCTGAGATCAGGACCTTTGCAGAAATGTACCATGTTTTTTTTTTGTTTTTTTTTTGCCATGGGACAACCACGCTATTTTCAAGTCTAGGTCACATTCCGCCCAAAAAAACCCAAAAAAGAAACAAATTATAATAAAACCAAAAAATTAAACGTTATTTATATGTAATAAAAGCATGCAAAATCAAGCATATTTTAGGACCTATTTTAAGACTTAATTTGCATTATGACTTTACGTTTATTGGAACTGAGGAATAAAAATGTGCTTAATCATCATTAAAATATTGGACTTTTTGGATTTTATAATTGTCTTTATTTTGGTAGTTCTCATTAGATTGTCATTACTATAATAATTTTTAATAGATTTAAATGCTAAAAAAAAAATACTTAAATGCAATAATTTGTATGTAAATGAGTGTAACAATTAGAATTTAGTGTATTTTTTTTTCCATTGCAGTATTAAAAATTGGAGAAATGTGCTTAATACTGTAACAATGCAAAATCTAAATAGTCTAATTTTCTTTAAAATGCAAGTTATAATTTCTGATTTTTCTTTTTTGACTTTGGGGTGAAATATGACTCTTTTTGTAAATTTTGCCCGGTTAAGGTCCTTGCACACAGGGTCCGAAATTTAGGTTCTATTTAGGTTACAATTCTCAAGAATTTACAATTCTCTGAATTGTCAAAACACCTCTCAAAATGCTTGCTACGGATGCGAAAAATGCAGAAAATGCAGATTTGTTTTTTTATGACGGACGAATGTTTCTGAGGCAGTGTGTAAACGTGATTGACAGAAACGTGAAGTTATATTTATTTTTTAATGTGCCGAAATTTCGGACGAGAATTTGGACCGTTTGCAAGGACGTTTACAAACAAAAACACTCAACACTCAGCTCTTTGTTGCTTACCCGCCGATCGGTCCATTAGGCAATAGTCTGGAGAGTTCTCAACGTACACTAGATCATTTTTGGTTGTTCTCTTGTTTTCTCGGTCTGCAACCATGAAGCCTGTACCATCCTGGTTCATCATGACCTCCACAGCAGTATTGTACTTCTTTCTCAAGTAGTCCCCTGTTCGCCGGAAATCAGTCATAGCCAACCAGCATGTCCTGAGAGCACATGACCCACTGACTCCATGACACTTGCATTCAGTCTTCATAAAACGCTTGACTGCCTAGAGAAAACAAAACTCAGCCAATGACCTATGAACCACTCCATAACCCAGATTAAAAAGTTAAAGTTTTTATAATTAGCTTGCTGAATTCGAATTTATTTTGTAATGATAATCTTGACACTTACCATTCTCCCACAGCGGTTGTTGTGCAGATTCATCAGTGCTCTGGCATCTTTGACCATCCTCTCTCTGGCATCCACAAAAGCTTTGGCAAACTTGATACCGTAGTTAATGTTGTCGCTACAGCCGCCCCAGTCAAAGTCCCCTTCTTTATCGCTGGCTCGCCCTCTCCTGTGTGTGTCGCAGCCGCAGATCTTCAGCTCTCCTTGACTGCATGCCCTGGTGATGGCATAAACTACGCCCGCAGAGGAAATTGCATAAACGAATGCTGCTTCACGGCTACCTGATGGAGGAGAAAGGTTTTCATATTAGCATGTTAAAAATGGGGTATAGTTCTGTGCTTCAGAAAGAATTTCATTTTTAGTGTATAATTTCAGTGCCAAATGGGTTATGCACACGGTCTCATGTTGACTTCAGGGTGCTTTCACACTGGCAGTTTAGTTTGAAACGGGTCACGGTTTGCATGAAAAATTGTTAATGTGAAAGCAGTCATGTGGACACATGAGCGCACCGGGTAATGAACGTAAGAGGTGATCTGAGTTGGTTTGCACTGTAACTGTGGCGTGATTTGCATGAATGTGAAAGCAACTCGCACTGGGATGCGCACTTGTTCAGGAAGTAAAGCAACCTGTGCATGTGTTTTTAGTCGAGGATTAATTCAACAAAACACATGTAGGGGATGACAGTGGTGATGATTTACCCTGGAGACGCGTGAAAGTGAGCATGTGTAACCAGTCCTACTCCAAGTGGGACTCAAACCAGCGTCTCTGGCATGGGAGGCGGGAGCGCTAAAGACAGAAGCCACTACTGCACCTCTTGAGATCAGGGGAGTGAGGTTTACATGCACAGCTCTTACTGGCCTGCGTGCATTACACATGCAGTGTCATTATGTAGAGCGGGTGCAATCAGAGCAGCAAATGAATGGCTCGCTATAAACCCAACATCATTCACTCTGCTGCGCATAATAGCACCAAATTAATACAAAAACACGATATATTGACACGCATTCTGCTTTCCATCGTGCGCTGTGCATGTTTTTGATGATGCAAGATGAATTCAAATGCACCAGGGTTCAATAGAATCAAGTGAGTGTGAAACCAGACAATCGCAACAATCGCACTCAGACCGCAGCAAACGTGTAATGCTATTAATATGATGTTAAATGCACTGTGCTTTTGTTATATCAACTCTCTAACATCATCTGTAGATTTAAGCCCCTTGGCTGAACTAAGTGCGGGAGGCCACCCTACAGCTTTCTAACATTCGACTGATTCAAGCTGACACTCCTTCACCTTTAGTTTCTTTGGTCGATTGCACTGATAGCCTTGAGGTGTGTTTTTTTTCCCAAAGTAGCGCAAAATGACCCCTATTTTGCTCATTTTCCTCCTCCAGCTCATGCACTGAGCCAGAACAGAGGGTGATATGTCAAAAAGAGCAGCTTTGTCTGTCTGCCAGAGTCATCTGCACAAATATTTACATCTCCTATTACTGTTTATACATCAGCCAGTAGAGAACCCCCTCCGACTAGCCACTTGTATTTGGAGAACATCCACTTTCACTCAGACTTTCGCCTATTCTTGGGAAGTGGAGACCTTTTTGTCCCGATCAGCATGTAAAGCTGTAATAGTGTTGGGCATTATACCAGCTAGTTCTTTATGCAAAATATGCTTTCTTATATCTTTCCTTTGATTTTGGTGTGGCTCTGACATGTTCATGACAGGTCTGGTGAGATTTACCTCCGCACACAGCTTTATTTGAACTAACAGTTTGATACTTTATGAAATATGGCGTTTTTAAACATGATACAGGGTTGCATAGTTCATGTCTTATTGCATGATGATGATGAAGTGTAGCATAAATACTGACTGCGCAAAATGACACGGCCGAACACAGTGTGGTCCCGCTCCAGCGTGCTGCAGTTCCAGCGATGGTGTCGGAACTGGTGCTGGCATTCTCGGATCCACTCTTTGGCTCCCTGTCCGATGGATTGCATGAGGTCTGGGTGTCTCTGGCAGAGCTGCCTCTGCTTGTTCACCAGCCCTGGAATGTTGTCACATATAACCCGTGCACCTAATGCGCCAATGTACCTGCAGAAACAAACAGATACATTGTTGACTAAGCATCTGAGAAATGAGTAATTGTAAATTTCCATTGCAGTAGTTGGCAGGCTTGTGATAAGAGATAATCTTGTAATGCATAATAATTTAATCCATCCCACTTGAACATCAGAAAAAGACTTAGCCTGCTCTTCTGGGTCATCTTTATTAGAGACCAAACCTTCAAAGTTCATGTTAGCCACTAGTTAGCCACACTTTAATACACGGTTCTTTGGAATGCTTGATTCTCACTGGTCAGTCATTCAGCAGTCAAATATTTTTGCGTATAGACCAATAAATTGAATAACTATCTGTTTTCCCAGGCAACAATTTCCTGCTGTACTTAGTTTCATGTCTGTTTCTTCTCACATAATATAATAATTTCAACTTAAATCAATATTTCATGCCAATTTATTTAAGCTATTTTGTGATAATGATACCCCTATGATATTTTACTGTCTGCCAAAATGTTTTCCTCAAAGAGACTTAAAGAGATAGTTCACCTAAAATAAACTCCCAGGCCAATCTCATGATAAAACTTAACTATTAGAACGTGGGCATTATGTAATGAAGTGATTAGTACGGGAGTGTAAGATTTTAACTTTTTTTTTTAAACGTATGAATGGTCTGTCTCTAATCTAAACCATCAATGGGACGAAATCGGATAACATGATGAGATTGTATGAATTCATATGAATTAGCTACCAATTCACCAAAATGTAAAATAGTTACGAATTGCCATGCTAAAATTCTATCATCGCATACTCAACCCTCATGTCGTTCCAAACCTGTATGACTTTCTTTCTGCTGTGGAACACAAAAGAAGTCCCAGGCAAAGAAAGTCAATGGGGTCCAATGTTTTTGTTCCACAGAAGAAAGAAGTCATACAGGGTTTGAACAACATGAAGGTGAGTAAATCATTTTTGGATAAACTATCCCTTAAAGGACTATATCTTACTCCATAATTTAGGACAATCCAGCATGTCCTATTTCCTATTGTCCTTTGTTGAAAAAATGCAACACATTTGCCATTCTGGTATTGATATTTGTGTTGCAGGTGTAGCATTTTCCTATTCTACCCTTTCTGTTGAAGCGCACCACACAGACTCCTTCAGCGAAGTTTACGCTGTGCTCACGCGCCCTTGTCTCCTTCCCGGATCTCGTTCTCCAGTCAGTCGTGTCTGGGTTTGTGTGACAGCACTAACCGTACAAACCTACTGAACAATTTCCACTCCTCTTATGGCTGTCCCTGTCCCTATCGCTCTCTCTCTTTCTCTCTCTCTCTCTCTCTCTCTCTCTCTCTCTCTCTCGCTCTCTCTCTCTCATACTGACATACTAGTGCAAACATAAGACCCAATGAAAGACTTATTCCTCTCGCTATAGCATCCATGGGAGGGCCTGGTATTGGCGGCTTTGCACGGTTGATCCTTGACACACAGAAACACAATCTCGCTCTGCCTCTCTGTTCCAGAACACTTATCAGCTGCATGCGGCTGGGATTGGGAAAAGCTGCTGCACGTAAGCCAGAAAACCGCTACGCGTGAATTGATTGCAACGATGACAACAATCCCCATAACTGTATAAATTACCATAGGAACTGAGAGATATTTATCACCACTGGCTCACATGGATTTGGGCATGCCGCCATGGCTGTCTTGCGGACTCATGCCGTCGAATCCCCGCTGCCTTATTGAGGGAAAAAGGGGCCATACGTATAGTTATTTCAACAGAGATTATACAAATGATAACCCTCCTTTTCCCATTCATGAAATACTGTATTATTGTCTTATCGTGCGTGTTTGAGAGAAGCCGAGCATTCGTTTTAATTGAAAGTATCAAAAAATAGCATGGACTGAGATTATGTTGTTTACTCAGCTGTGGGGCACTAGGCAGTGTGCTGACTATGTTGACATTGCTACCTCTGAGACGTGATGGGGAACTTTTGAATGCTGCAATTAGACGTTTTTAAAGGCGAAGTATGCCATTGTGTCACCATGTCTGCTGTTATACAATGAAGAAATTGAGATGAAAAGTAATAACTTCTGATCCAAGTCACTTAAGATCTATATCACCCCTAGCAAGTGTGTTTATATGCTGTGTTAGCAGCACACAAGTAGGTCTGCTGATTCAGCCAAGACCTGTTATAGAACAGTCTGTAATGTGTTGATCAATGTCAGGTAAAGACATCAGACTCCTCTGTCTTAAAGAGGCACTATGCAGGATTTCTGTTTTTGTCAAACAGCGATCCCTAGAGTCGCTGTAGAGTACTTGTATGTAACGTTACTGTCGTAAACACCACTCACGCAGAGCGTGTCTGCACTCACGGCCTCTGCACTTCATAATAATAAAGTAGCCTACCGCGTCAGGCTTACCTGAGCCTAAATGCCAGATGACACCAATAAAGTGTATCATGTACGTCGCATTATTTCGCAGGGCTCTCAAGTTTTGAAGACAGGCAAGAGTAACATCCAGCCGACAGATACATTTTTGTCATTGGTTGTTGCATTAAATCTTACCCAGATACAATAGTGCTATTTTCTGATTGGCTATTGTGTAGCTCGACGAACAAAACCAGAGGAGACGCGCTTGATTCCTGCCGGTTCCACCGTGAGAGCGGCGCGGCCAGAGTTTTGGCATATTAAATATATTACAAATAGTTTTTCAGCGTGAGAAATACAATGTGTGGCGGGAGAGCGTGACAAAAGACCGAAATGAGTGACTGTCACGCTCAATGCGTGACACTTGAGAGCCCTGATTTCGTAACAATGTCCGTTATGATGTTGTTAGACATGATTATTGCAATTTATCATAATAGTTTGCAAATTGCGCTCATTTACACTATTTACAACATGTTGGCTTATTTATGTCCTGATAATTATGTGAGATATTGACAACTGTTCTCATGATAATCGCAGGAATCAACTTTAACAGTGAAAGACTGAGCGAGTGGGACTCTTGTCCGGTTCCTCGTGCTGTCAGATTCTCGTTACCCTTTTCTAGACTCTTCCGACCGCGCTTTCTTAGTTTTTTTTCGCCATTCTGAAAACGCAGGTCCGATGTTTACTCGTGTCTGACTCCTTGCTCGGTCAGTCTGCCATTTCCTCTTTCTCTGTTCCTCCGACAATGCTTTTCTAGTTTTCTGCTTCTTAAATGCCAGCTTTGACATGGGAAGATAGTTGTTCTTATAGCTAGCCGTATCCTGGATGGGGGCGTGTACGCGTGCAGTGCCGTAAAGCAATTCGTTACCTCGCGAGACCTGATATCACACGATACTTCCTAACACTGAGGCCCAAAGTTGCAAGGGTGGTTTTGCGGCTCACAGGCACCAGGGGGGTGCGAGACGACCACCATTCTACACGAAATCAGTAATATAAACATTACAATGACTCCAAAGCTGTTTGGTTAAGGTAAAAAAGTTACTTAGTTCTGCTTTAATTAACAATTGCTTTGAAAATGATTAAACACAGTACTGTGTGCATTTTTGCCAGGCATCGAGAGCTAATTTTCTCTCTTCTTCTTGTTGTCTCATTTTATCTGACTTTTTCACTAATATTAGTATGATACCTTTTTACTATTTAAATTCTAGTAATTTTTATTTGTCATTCATATATCACTAACTGTACATCACTCTTCCTTGTTTAGCTCTGCACTTTGAATGGAATTTGTCTAGACTGAAAAATAAAAACAATTTAAAGAACACACACACACACACACACACACACACACACACACACACACACACACACACACACACACACACACACACACACACACACACGCACACACAGGCTATATGTTTGGTTTACTGTCTATGTGGGGACTTTCCATATACATAATGGTTGTTATACTGTACAAACTGTAGATTATATCCCCTTACACAAACCCTACCCCTAAGCCTACCCATCACACAAAACTTTCTGCATTTTTACATTTTCAAAAAAACTCATTCTGTATGATTTATAAGCTTGTTTCCTCATGGGTATCTCAATTTAGGTCCTCACGGTGACACAAGTCCCCATGAGTCTGTGTGCTCTCAGGTTGAAGTCCTCACCGGAATAGAAACACACACACACACACACACACACACACACATATGAATGCTTTTATGCTTATGCATTTTACATTATATTTAAGACAATTTAGACTAATTTAATTAATTAATTTAGACTCAATATAAATGTATATTTATGTTCCCTGAAAAACAGGTTTTATGCGTAAAAAAATTATTTATTATTATTATCATTATTTTGACATGGTTTACATTTTTGGAACTATGAGTAACTTTTAATCTCAAAATTCT
Source organism: Siphateles boraxobius (assembly GCF_051911475.1). Classification (NCBI taxonomy): domain Eukaryota; kingdom Metazoa; phylum Chordata; class Actinopteri; order Cypriniformes; family Leuciscidae; genus Siphateles; species Siphateles boraxobius. Next base: position 5,733,814 of record NW_027509042.1, read on the forward strand.
AAAGAAATGCTACTGTATTTCTTGTACTTTTCTAGTTGATGGAACTTGTGACTTTCTGTTGGGTGGATCATAAAACAGAAAAATCACAAAATCACATTGTATTGAAAGGGGACGTGAGTCATATCTAGAAATGGAAAGAACTTGAGTTGGAATTTGAATTAGAATGCCAGGAAGAGGAATTTACTGAACTGCAATGCAAAGAAATGTAACCCAGTTAATGCATTCTGTGAAATGACCTGTTTTTCCACCCTGATATACAAAAGTACAAAAAAAAAAAAGTAAATACAAATTTAAATATTTCTTTCGTTTCTTTGAATTTCACTTAATTTAAATTTTACATTTACTTCCTTATACTAATCTAGGAATTTCCATCATAATTTGGAGACATTCCTGATATGATCAAAAGATCCTACCGGATAAACGGAAATTCCTATTTTTAGTGTTTTAATTAACGATTCTTGTTATGATTGTTCCCAAATTGTAATAAAGATTCAGTGAGCGTAGCTACTTTTAGGATTTGATTGGATGGGATTGGTTTATCACTATGAAGTAAATTACGGTGAACCTAATATTAGCATACGTAACTGACAGCAAAAGTTCTATTAGTTTTATTTTTAGGTGTTTAAAATTTTCGATTTCGAAAAGAAAATGAACCACTGCCTGGCTCTTGTGCCAATTTAAATAAACAATTAGAAACACCTACCACCAAGACGAGTCCACACTGGGAGTAAACATGAGCAGCATTAGGATAAAGAGCCGGTAAATCCGATGAGCGCTGCCGCTCGGTTCACGGTGTGACAGAAATCCGTTACGTGTGCGCTGTCTGTCCCTGCGCGCCGCCGACGCGCATTCAAGTCCATCAAACTCTCGCATATTGTACACGGGCAGTTTGTAAAGAAAAAAAATAATCCAAAAAAGAAAATGAAATGTCACAGGTTCATTACGGCTCTATTCCTCATCATTCAAAACAATGTAGTTTACATCGATAAAGGTACTGTGAATGAAAAAAAAAGTGAGTTCCTTTCATTCGAGCAGCAGCAGGAGGAATCTGAAAATGTCTATGTTAAAATAGTTATCACGGTTCCTAATTGCGTCCGGACCGGTCCATTTGGGTGAGGTACAGTAGGCTATCTGTCCCGCAGAATCAGATTCAGAGGAATATCTCTGGTTGGTGGGGGTGTCATTGGCTGGCGCTCATTGGCTGGAATCAGCACGAGGAGACGAGATGAATGAGCGCGCGTCAACACACATTTCCTGATGCTGTCACAGATAACAGCCGCGCTTTTCAACACACTGTCAGGCGCAAAGGCGTTACTCCCACAACTTACAAAGAAGTGAACTATCGTTTTTGGACACTGCAATGATGGTAAAACCGTGACATTTTTGTAGTACCTTGGATGAACATAATAATATCATTGTATGTCTTATTTAGTAATGTAATATTGCTGTACCTCGCCGTGACTTCACTTAATTGTTCGAAAGTGTTTGGAATTTTAGTCTATCCATCTATCTATCTATCTATCTATCTATCTATCTATCTATCTATCTATCTATCTATCTATCTATCTATCTATCTATCTATCTATCTATCTATCTATGTCTGTCTATCTGTCTGTCTGTCTGTCACCTTATAACATGCTTCAGTATACTGTATACAGTATAATTATGTAATATTAGGCCAGGCATCCAGTGTTTGTGTTGGTATCAACATACATGCCATGCAAGTCTATATATAACAGTGAATATCTTCTCAGCAAAGATAATAGCCAGTGCTCATATGAGACGTGACATTGTAAGTATATATAATAACCCCACCTTGCTCATATAATACAGCACTGGTATTAAATGGAGGGGGAACTGTTTTAATGCACAGTAAACAACCAAGAGCTCCAGAAAGAATGTTTCTGGTCACGTTAGCTCAGACTGTCCTTTAGCTTCCTGCCAATAATCTATCATTAATAGATGAAATATGCACATTAGGAGATACATTTTCATAGTATCCGTTTTGTTTGAATACCACTTATTTACTTAGATTAAAATAATATAAATATGTATTAGAAGTTTTGGAATTCTAGGAAAGACTTGGAAACAGACATGTATATACATACATACACACAGTATATTAGATTACAGTATAAGTCCTGTGCCAAATTATTTAAAAATACTTTGGTTCAAAAGTTAGCCAAATGTGTGATACTTGCCTGAGAAACCACCATTATACTGATTAAATAGCAAATCTAGTTCCAAAGGTAGCTACTATTGGAGCTCATACAGTGCAGAGCATCACTTGTAACATTTTGTTGTCTCTAAACAGAGTATGACCAGAATACTTAACCCTTTGGGACCCAGGATGTGCACCAATAATTAGTGATATGTCCTTTCTGTATGAGAGGTCAGTGCCCTCCCCTCCCCTGATCTAGAGGAGCTGGTGATTATAGCAGTGTGTGGGAGACAGATTTCACCAGGCCAGGCATGCGTCCCTGTCGGCCTCGCAACCTCGACCTACTGTCCCAAACAGGAATGTTAATTAGCAGCATCCACCAGAGGGGGTGACCATCTCCTGACACAGAGGACGACTACAGATAAACCAATGTAGTCAGCAGAAATAGCAGCACTGATATTTTAAGGGACATGGAAGGAATAGTCAAAATTGAAATACTTCATTATTTATTTACACTTTTATTATATTACATAATGTAAAGAATGACAAATCCAAATTAGATTTTTATAGTAGATTTCATTTATATTATATTAGTTAGACATTTTAAAATAGATTTAAGTTATATTTTTGAACCCAGTTCTAAACTGAATAAGCAGTGAATTTGCGCTTGACTGGAACCTGGTAAGACCATTGTGACCAGGGGGGCAGAGTGGCACATACTTCATGCGTGTTTGCTTCGCTGTTTCCCGGGCCACACACACTCGCACACATATACACACACATAAAGAGGGGATTTAGGATTTAGGGAGAGGCTCCTGGCTGGTTAAACTGTGATCCCTGCTCCTGTTAGTCTCACATGGATGCTTGTGATGCATACACATTTTTCACACGCTTTGTCCCGAGTTTAAGACAGCAGATGCTGGAAGATCTAAGGGTCAGTTGTGCTTTCATTATAACATCAAAATGAGAATCATACATTGACATTAACTCATTTCTGTGGTACTGAGCTTGTAGTAAGCGTTTAAAGTCACCAATAAAAGCAAAATTGTTAACACCTATTTTTTATGGAATATTTATAATAAATGATTAATCTGTGCACATCATTATTTATTTGTTTAAATTCATGTGTAATATTTAATCGAAATAACTCTCTTACAGTGTCTTCTCTGATGATGTGTTTACTGGCGCGAGGGTGGGACAACCTGTCATTCGCATGAGATCGACCAATAGCAAACCACAACCATCCAATCAATTCCTCATGGACAAAATCAAGTCCCGTCCTACATTTTCCTTGTTTGAGAAGCAGGTTTCACTTGGATATACATCAAAATAGGGAAGAAAAGACTATCGCAACCTCTGTTTCATGCTGACTTATATATGATCAGCTCATTAAGAGGTAACACTTTATAATAACATTCATTAATAGATAACTCTCTGGAAGACTTGATTCTTCTGATTGGTAAAAATCAGACCAAAAAAACGTGTCTTTCTACATTTCTTACATAGCTGTGCTTCATGTTTTTAATAGTAATTTGTGCTATTTCTTCCTAAATCATAAATCAATTTATACTTAATATTTAATTTCAATCAAATAATTTGGTAAATAGCCATTTAGGCAGGATAACATATAATCAGCCAGTCATTATTGCAAAATAAACACATTAAAGGTGTTTTTTACTTAAAAAGTCATTACTGGTTTTAAGTATGTATGAAAAAAAGAATATTTGATGAAATTTTTAAAAATCTGAATGTATACTGCTGATCTGATCATGTTATTAATGGAAGTCAATATATAGTGTCAGAAAATAAAATTAACATAATAAAGTCAATTTGAATTTACTTTAACCTTTAATGTTAAAATGAATACTCTATATTGCAATGCACCCCTGACCCGTCTATTTATTAGTGTGACAAATGAAGTAATATCATGTTTGTTAGTTTTTTTACATCACCATTATTTGAGCAGACTACCACAAGTACCACATTTATACACAAAATCAGATTAAATCTCAAAATAACTTTATTTTGTATACTATGTGTTTACATAACAGAAGGCAGTATACAGTGTATACTGCGCAGTAAGCTAGTGTGCTAGTGTTAGCCTATAAATGGCTGAGGATGGGTGATACTGTAACTTTACCACCCAGTGGCCCCTGCTGGCTGGATTTAGGCGGTACAGATATGCAAATCTAAAATATTTTGTTCCAGGCCATGTCTAAGTTTAACAAAGAATTTATAGATGATATTGGTTACAAAAATAACATTCATATCATATCACAAAAAGCATACAAAACTTCAAAAATAAACATAACAAAACATTATAAGGTGATACAAACATCTGTTACATGATTCTGAGCGAGATGTGAATATTTAGGCTAAATAATATCCAATGTCGTAAGATATACAAAAAACAAACTGCTATGTGAGAAAGCAAAGGATTGTTTGCACATGCAATCTGTAAATATATAGTTCAGTGTATAAACCAGATGACAGGGATGGGTAAAATGGTCAGAAGTTCAAAAGTTTGGGGTTGGTAACTTTTTTTTTATGTTTTGGAAAGAAGTATCTTATGCTCACCAATTTTGCATTTATTTGACTAAAAAAATGATATTGTTGTGAAAAATATTATTATAATAAAATTTTTTGAGGAAACCATGACATTTTTTTCGGGATTATTTGAGTGATTGAAATTTGTAGCATAAGTGTCTTGATTAATGTCATGCGTCCTTCCTGAATAAAAATGTTAATTTCTTTAAAAAAAAATCTTACTGACCCCAAACTTTTGGTAGTGTGTCTATATATAAATATTTATCAGAATAACAGTACATAAAACTATTTATAGAAGCTGGTGATTGTCAGCGATAAACATGTCTTATTTTCTCATGGATGACATACAGAAAATACAGAATGTGTAATGTATTTATGCACACAATCAACATGCATTTCAATGAGATATTGTAACATTGCAAATTTACATAGAAAATATATCATTAAAATCTTCCAAAATGATTTAAAAAACCTGAAACTTCCCTTACAAAAAAAAAGAAAGAAATCAACAGTGTTTGACGTGATCGTTCATCATTTGTGCTTGCTAGCCGCTAGATGACAGCACCAGGTCTGGTTCTTTGCTGCTCTCTGGGTTGCAGCTGTGTCCGCAACCGGCCGACATTTGAGCCAAGTGAGCAGCTCGCAGGGTGGCCGGAGAAAGTGGCGTTTCAGCGAGGCCTGGTTTCTTGGGTGGGAGCGGAGGTGGGTTCCCTCTGTCAGCTCTGGGAATAGTTGGAGACCTGATGGTGGGAGACAACATCCCAGAGTGGGCCAACGTGCGGTAATCTGTGCCGAAAGGGGAACTGTTGGGGGGTGTTGGTGTGCTGGGACCTTGCTGAGTGCTGAAGCGACTCAGGGCCTGTGTGACAGTGCTGCGGGCTGCTTGTTTAGATGAAACGTTGTCTGGTGGAGCCACACAGGGTAAAAGATCCTGCGGACTGTTCGGAGGGGAAGAGACGGCCTGAGAATCTTGATCACTGGTGCCTTGGAACTTGTGACGGGCTGCGTGGAATCGCTGGTTGATGCCAGCCTGATAAGCAGCTTGTATACTAGGCACGTCTGGTGACTGATTGCTTGTTGTAAGGCTGTGAGCTTGTGAACTGGTCGGACAGCTCCCATTGGTTAACATACTCTGCTTCTCAACACTTGCATCTTCCTCCATAGGAGTAAGATGTCCGTTCATTTTTGTCTTGGTCTTATCTGATCTCTCCTCAGCATCTCTCATCTCTCTCCTCAATCGCTCTAGTTCTTCCTGTAGTGCGCTACAGCGTGCTTCCTCTTTCCGTATTCTCAGCCCAAGCTGCTCCCGTTCAGTGTCAAACTCGGCCAACAGCTCCTCTCGCCTCGCCTCCATTTGCATAGCCCGCTTCTTTTCCTCCTCAAGCTCCGCCCTCAGAGTCTGATTGGCCGCTCGCTCGCGATCAAGGCGATGGCTGAGTTCGTTGGCACGCTTGGACTCCTCGTGTGCGCGGGTGCCGGAGCGTTTGCATTCCCGACTCAGTGCTGTCATGAGCTGTTTTTGCTGGACTCGCTGGTCTTCTAACTGATCGTGCAGTCGTTTGATCTCCCTCTCCATTCGGGGCGTCTTTGCCTTCTCAAACTCCAACTAAACATGTGAATAAAGACTAAATCAGACTGAAATACACTGATAGATTCATAGATTTACACAAAAACATTTTGTAATATGAGACATTTTTTCAGAGAATATACGCTACTGTTCAAAAGTTTAAGGTCTGTAAGAATTTTAAATGTTTTTAAAAAGTCTCTTATGCTGCATTTACTCAAAAATAAATGACCAAAAATACAGTAAAAACAGAAATATTATTACAATTTAAAATGTCTTCTGTTTTAATATATTTTGAAATGTAATATATTCCTGTGATGCAAAGCTGAATTTTCCGCATCATTACTCCAGTCTTCAGTGTCACATGATCCTTCAGAAATCATTCAAATATGCTGATTTGCAGCTCAAGAAACATTATTATTATCAATGTTGAAAACAGACTTCGATGAGAAGTTTAAAAGAACAGCATTTATTTGAAATGTTATGTGTATAAAAAGCATGTTTAATAAAATATTGTGTTAAATAAAACACCTTTTGACAAAGGCTTTAACAATCAGGTCTTTTAATGAACTACATTTTCTGTGGTATCTAACACGTTTGGTGTTATATGCAAAAATGTGCAGTGCACGTTTAATAAGATGATGCCAAGCTTGCATATGTAAATGTGTAAAAATCATAAAAAAATAAAAATAATGTTTCAATATATATTTTAATAGAGCAAAGACTCATTTTGATTAAGGTAAAGGAAAACTGTAGCCTGTTTCCTAGGACTACCTCATAATAGGATATAATATGATCAGTTCTTTGTACCTGCTGCAGGAGGCGCTCTCTCTCCTTCTCCAGAATGTAAGTGACATCATCTCCTTCAGCAGTATCCTCAGCATGCTTTCTCTTCTCCTCCTCCAGATCAGCAATGACCTGAAACCACCACAGAGGGGCGACAGAATGAGACAAAGATTAGCTTATAAACCAATCCAATCTCACCTTGACCTGCTACACTGAGGTAAATCCAATTTATACGATATGATGTTCACATCAGTAATGATGATGACAGTGGCCTTTAGCTATGATGCAGTATAAACTCACCCTCCTGTGTCTGTTCTCGGCAGCTGCCAGCTGTTTCAGCATCTTCTCCTGCATCCTTCTGCAGTGTCCGACCACCAGCTTCAGCACCGCTAAAGGGTCCAAGCGAGCCGTGGCCCCACAGACCCCCTCTCGTCTCTGGGAGGAACTTCTTCCATCTCCCCTGGTCTGGCCGGAGCTCTGGAGGACCTCGCTGTCTCTCTGCAGGGCCAGGAACGGGTCGCTCAGGTTGTATTTGCCATATCTCTCACACATGTTGGAATCTCTACGCTGGGCCTGGAGCGAGAAGGAGACAGAGGAACAGGGATTTATTTGATTATTTTAGATGGATTTTATTAGATATCTGCACATTTCAGTTTAAACAATATGTTTAAAGAAATCAAAATGTCCATAATCTTTTGACATGAAACAGCTATTTGAGATCTGATATCTTCTTCGTATTAAGGGGAGTTTTTTTTAGCTTTTTAGCTTCCATTTCATTTTGCAAGTCTTGTAAAGCGGTCTCCATTTTTCTCTTTCACACAGACACGCTCAGTCCATACTTGCTTTCTAAACAGGAAATGAGATGATACAGAGCATATGACCCTGCCAAAAGCAACATAAACCATTCTCTAAGGCTCTGTGTATATATATATGTATGTGTGTGTGTGTGTGTGTTCAGCTCTCTGTATTTGCTGTTTTAAGCAAGAGGTCAAGCAAGGGGTCCATATAGAGATGAAAACAATTGCTTCAGTCTAGGTAGGGTCAATGCAGTGAATGGGACACCAAAAAAAGTTCCAGCTGGAGTAATTTAATACCTCCTGAAATGACTCTGAACTAAAAGGGCTCAGATTTGACCCAGAAAAAAACCACAACACAAGGATAAGGAACGGAACTGTTGAACAGTAAAGAGAGAGTCACCAATAGCTAGGAAGAGTCTTATATTACAGGGTTCAAGTAATGTTGACAATTCCAGACCAACAGAGGAAAAAAAAAATACTTTCTTGCTAAAGTTACCCAGGGTTGCCCGGACAGTGATGCATAAAGACCCCGATCCCACAGCGGTATACTGTTAGAAAACATCCCTGTCAGTGGCGATTAGATGAATATGTCAATATGTACTGCGTGATTTCCTTTCAACACCAAACTAAACGCACAACACACAGCCAAGGGTGAGAAAACAGAAGTTAAGAAAGCGTCTGATCATAGCGCCATGTTTGCACGAGCCCAGCAATTTGGTGCTCTAGTCACGTCACGTTTATTTATATACCATTTTATACAATATATTGCTTTAAAGCAAGTGGCTTTAGAATACATGAAGAAATAGTGTCAGGCTGCATTTTCACTGCAAGTCTTCATGCAGAGATCTGATCTTTTCACCATATTTTGTTTATCCCGCCTGTTTACATTCACTTTAGACATGACTGGTATCCGATATCTCTGTTTACATTAATTCTCGACCAAAATGATTCTGTTGGTGATCACTTTACCATGCAAAATTTAAATGGTCATACTAAAATGATTTTATAATTCACGTCGGGTGGCCATGATTATTTGCCAGCATGGATAAGTTAAAAGCTGTCATGGATGTGTTTGCAGTGCTAAATCTGACAACAGAAATCGACTGGAAAATAGCAGTAGTTTTCGTTGTTATTTTAGTAGCGTGGTAAGATTTCCTTTATTTGAAAGAATTCAAAGGAATTAACGAAAGAGAGAGAGAGACTGTAACTGTACGTTCACACAGCGTATTTTGCCGCTCTCGCCGTCCTGCTAACGACGCAGTGCAAGATTGTGGACGCTCTGATGCTCTGACGTAGATCGAATGCTTGATCTTTTTTTAAACTTCATTTAAAGCGGCCGCAAGCAAATAAGCATATTGATCAGTATTTGTGCAGACTGGCCACACGTAGGGTATAAGTTAACCTAATAATATATTTTAAATGTGAAAGTAACTTTGAAGTAAGAAAATTACAGATGGAAAGAGATTAACAATTATATTTACTTTGCAAACAAAATAAATAAATTCAATTTGTGTGGTGTGGCTTTTGTGTTCATTTTCAACTTTTTTTATTTATGTCCCTGTACGTAAACAGGGACAAGTCATATAACAATGGTAAACCCGCAACAGAAAGGATTAACTTCTCCTCCATTTTGCTTGGGAACTAATGTGGTCGGAACCAATGTTACCTGGCCTGCGTTCTCTGGAATCCTCTCAAACGGAGCACTTCTACATTCCGATTGGTTGCCGCTGAACCGCGTCATGGCGCATTACCATAAAGTTGACCTGATTTCAACTCTCCTCACCGCTCTCACCGTCCAAGACACGCCGCGCCGCCCTCGCCACCGGCTCTCATTGAAAATGAATGACTTCCGGCCACTTTGACGCTCTCGCCGGCGGCGGTGTGAACGCACAGTAAGTGTGAATTACCTGTGTGAGTCTGCATGTAATGGTAAAGCTGTCAAAAACAGCAAAGTAAAGACCTCATTGCTTAGATATAGACTATAATGTATATTTCAGTAGCGAAGCTGTTTTATAAATAAAAAAAACGGCAGAGGTTGAAAACAAGTTTCTATGCTCCTGAATGTTTCTGATTTAAAACTACAATTGGAAGTGCCTCAGAACGGATGCGAAAAAATCGGATCTCGTGCGGATTCGTGTTTTTACACGTGTGGAGAAAAATTCCGATCTGTGTCAGATCAGATTTGATTAAACTATCTGATTTTTTGATATCTGAATTTCAATTAGAATTACTATAAAGTGGCTCTCCAGTGTATTCATGTTTTTTACTTTGAGACATCTGACTGCAACAAACTAAACGGAAGAAATTAACCAGAGAAGATTTCCACGTCAAAGAAGGCGGAGCACACCTACCTATTACATCATTACCATAGACCGATGGTAGTTTGAAGGTTTTTACCAGTCGGAGCAAACTTTTCCAGAAAGTTCACTTTGGCAAGCTGTTTACAAGTTTGTTCTTCAATTTCACTAGAAGTATATCCGGACCTTTAGGATGCTATGTGTGGTTACCTAAACGTATAAACGTTTTTTGGTTGTAACAAAAGAGCTTAAAGGGTTAGTTCGCCCATTTAAGACATGAAGTTGTATGGAATCCTTACCAGTAATATAGTGCATACACACTGACCCACTCTGTAGTCACCTCCCTGGTCAGTTTTGGCCGCTGGAAGTTTTTCAAGAAAGTACTCCCGGTTAGTTTCCGGGGCCTCAAAACGGTGCGTTTTTACGTGAAAAAATTATTCGCGTTTCAAAGCTTCATTCAGATTCCATCGTTTTCCTGTTTCGGATATAGCAGCTACGAGACAGCTTTGGCTGGTTGCCATCGGCTACTCTGCGGGAGCTAAAATATCCAGAATCAAGGATTATCGTGTGTGCAGTGCTCACTTCAGCGAAGACGATTACATCCCCAACCAAGGAGGAAAAAGAAAAAAACTGATTTTAAAGAGTTTTGCTGTACCAGTACCGAGGTTAAGCTCTATTTACTAACTTTATGATCCCATGTCTAAACTGTACGGTAAACAAGCTGATGTTTAGACTCCAGTGGAAAACACGTGAAAATATGTCTTATATAGAAACAGTATATAGGGATATAGGTACAATTTGCTGAGAAAACTATTTGATTGAACACACACACAAGTCCGGCATCGGTATACTCCGGTTTATAAAGGTATCCCTTTGGCGTTGTGCTAAAATTACTTTCATCGGGGATGGGACCGATCCGATCCAGTATCGGTATCGGGACCGATACCAGCGTAATTCAGGTATCGGATTTTCCCGATCCAACCTGCGTTGATATCCGATATCCATGACCCATGTCTGCGCTTTAATGTTGTCTGCTGAAATGACTCCAAAAGTGATTCCCGCCGGCGAGTCTGCTAGCTGGCTGCAAACTGTGGAATGGATTTTGCTGAACGGAGGCGCGGCTCAATGAGACACAGAGTTATGAGACCGCTCAGGAAATCCATTCCGCAGTTTGCAGCCAGCTAGCAGGATAGTATTGAGCAGCATTGTGGCTAGCTAAAAAATGTCCGCTGTGTGGAAATACTTTTCACTGGAAACACCCCAGAGCAAGACCGCGAAATGCAATGTTTGCAAAGCCGTTATTCAGCGAGGCGGAAGCTCCCTCGCGTCGTACAACACAACGAACGCTATCAAACATTTAAAAAAGCACCACATTAAAGAGCACGAGGATTTTTTAGCCAGGGGGCAGAAAGACAACGGGAGCCGTCAGGAATCACTTTTGGAGTCATTCCAAAAGCAAGGTAAACTCCAGGCAGACAACGTAAAGGCTAAAGGGATTACCGAAAAGTTGCTCAACTTCATCGTACTCGATGACCAACCGTTATCAGTGGTGGAAAACCCTGGATTTCGCAGCCTGATTGAACACTTGCAGCCACGGTATAGTTTACCATCCAGGAGATATTTATCAGAGACTGCGCTACCTGAACTATACAGCCGAGTGTCAAACAAATTAGCTGAGAAGTTAAAAGGAGTCCCAGCCCTGAGCTTTACTACAGATATTTGGACTTCAGATGTCTGCCCAATGTCGCTGATAAGCCTCACAGTGCACTGGGTTGACTCAGATACACATAGCCACTGCAGTGCGGTGCTTCAGGTAAAAAAGTGCAGGGGTTCACACAACCGAGCTACAATCGCAGCCTCCATTTCAGAGATGTTAAATCACTGGGAGATCCCTCTGGAAAAAGTGCATGCCATTCTACGGGACAATGCACGTAATATGAAGGCTGCGATGGAAGACTTGGCAGTTCCTAATTTGAGCTGTTTTGCTCACTCGTTGCAGCTCGTTGTGCACGAGGGACTAATGTCACAACGCAGCGTTAGTGATGCATTAGCAAACAGCAGGAAGATCGTAGGACATTTCAAGCATTCACAACTCGCACAGTCTCGCTTGGAAGACCTGCAGCATGAAATGCAAGGTACGGGAACCGCGACCACCCCAACTCGTCTTGTTCAAGATGTTCAAACAAGATGGAACAGCTCCTTCTATATGATCAAGAGCCTTCTGAAAGAGAAGCGACCTCTCTGTGCATATGCTGCCGACCACAACTTGCCAGCAACATTGTCAGCCAACGAGTGGGGTTTGCTTGAAAAAATAGTAACTGTGCTGGAGACCTTCGAGGAGTTAACCAGGAAAATCAGCTCAGCGACCTCCACTGCAGCCGACGTAATCCCAGCCGTCACCGTTTTAACACGCCTGCTCGCCGAAGAGAACAGTACTGACAGCGGCATCAAAACAATGAAAAGCACGCTCCTCCAAGCTGTCAGCAGGCGATTCAGCAGCATCGAAAGTGAACCCCTCTATGCAGTTGCCACTTTAGTGGACGCTTGATACAAAGATAGGTGAGTCAGTCATATTTTTATTAATGCCCTATTTATTAATGTTGGCTAAGTTTTAAAACGGAAAAAGTTAAATCCTGACTACAAAACCAAAACTACATGTTGATTGATTGTTAATGTGGCCTACAATTAATTGGATAAGGGGGGAGGTGGCTATGTACATGCATGCAGGCTGGGTTCTTGCAGCAGCAACAAATAAAGTTGTACTCAACCCATTTATTTTTTGTGTCAGATTCTTTATGGGTGAAGAAACTGCCAGGAGTGCGAAGGCTCTCCTGACACAAGAGCTTGAGAAGATGGAGCAAGTACTGCTCAGGGCATCAGCTGATGAAGCAGGAGCAACAGAGGCAGAGCCAGCAGAAAAGGTTGCTCGCATGGAAGCTGGTCCAAGTACTGGTTCTCCTGCAAGCACAAGTAAGAGCAGGTTCAGCAGTCTGTACGACAGAATTCTGGAGGAGCATGATGAACCTGCAGTAGGTACCCAGGCAGCGGTTATTCAAATGCAAATGTATTTGAAAGAACCAATGATGGGCGAGAAAGACAGCCCTTTCCAGTACTGGGCAAACAACCATGCTCACTTTCCTCTCCTTGCTGCTGTTGCGGTAAAGTTCCTGAGTGCCCCTTCAACCAGTGTGGAAAGCGAAAGACTGTTTAGCACGGCATCCAATATCGTGGATGAAAAGAGGAATCGTCTGACAGCAGAGAGAGCAGAAATGCTCATATTCCTCAAAAAGAACCTGCCAATGTTTAAGTGAGATTTGTTGGACACTACATCACTTCCTCGGTGTTAACTTTTTGAGGAGTCATTTACTTTTTATTGTTTTCTTTTGAAGAATAGTTAGACTCTGGCGTTAAGCTTAATCCAGGTCATCTTCAGTGCCAAACCTCCTACTGTACTTGATTTGTGCTGTTCAGATGCACACTGTTTTATTGATAAAGTGTGTGTGTGTTTGTGTGTGTGTGTGTGTGAGTGTGTGTGAGAGAGAGATGTTTACAGTTATTGCACTTTTCTTATATTTCAAATATTTTACATTTTAAAACATTGATGTGTTGATGCTACAAGAGCCAGTGTACTTGATTTGTGCTGTTCAGATGCACACTGTTTTATTGATAGAGTGTGTGTTAGTGTGTGTGTGAGAGATGTTTACAGTTATTATTGCACTTTTCTTATTTCAAATATTTTACATTTTAAAACCTTGATGTGTTGATGCTACAAGAGCCAGTGTACTTGATTTGTGCTGTTCAGATGTACACTGTTTTATTGATAAAGAGAGTATGTGTGTGTGTGCGTGCGTGCGTGTGTAAGATGTTTACAGATTACAGTTATTGCACTTTTCTTATATTTGAGACATGATTTTTAAAACTACAAGAGGCAGTGTACTTGATTTGTGCTGTTCAGAATGAGATATTTGTGCTGTTCAGAATGAGATATTTGTGCTGTTCAGAATGAGATATTTGTGCTGTTCAGAATGACATTTGTGCTGTTCAGAATGAGATGCACACTGTTTTATTGATAGTATGTGTGTAAGATGTTTACACTTGCACTTTTCTTATTTAATAAATATTGACATGACAATCAATTTGAAACCCTTACAGACAGTTGCATATTTCTTTTCAGAATGGGATTTTTCCTGTTAACAGGATTTCCTGTTTTTCTGACATTATACTTACCTCAAGTTGCCTTTTGGGACATACATGCATACATACGTACATATCATACTTGCCTGTTGAGAGGAGTTTATTACAGCATCATATAAAATCAACAATAATGCTAATAATAACATTAAAGCAAACACAGGTCTGGTATCGGTATAGTATCGGTATCGGCCGATATCCAAATTCAAGTATCGGGATCGGATCGGAAGTGAAAAAATGTGGATCGGTGCATCCTGTTCCGTCTGACATTGTGCGAAAATTGGTTTCATCATCAGAAGTTTCGCAGTCAGACATGTTGTCAGCGAGTCGCGCGCTATCAACAGCTGATCGGAACGTGTGCACTGTTGACGTTGACAGCAGCGCGGATTGATAGAAATGGAAAGAAAATAGTGCCGATTAAAACTGAGGTATGAATTTTGACCGGCGTGTTTTTTTTTGTGTTAAATTAATCAAGCTTTGAAACGCAAATAATTTTTTCACGTAAAAACGCACAGTTTTGAGGCTCCGGAAACTAACCGGGATTACTTTCTTGAAAAACTTCCAGCGGCCAAAACTCTGACCAGGGAGGTGACTACAGAGTGGGTCAGTGTGTATGCACTATAGTGCTGGTAAGGATTCCATACAACTTCATGTCTTAAATGGGCGAACTAACCCTTTAAACGTAAAAAGAAAAGAGGGATGAAATTTGGTGATTTCAGCTGAAAGCTGTGAGAGTGGGAGCTGTTGAAAAATGACTAGACGTCTACAGGGAATAGAGGTATGAAAATGAATGTCAGGAGGAGGGGTAAAGAGACACAGATGGATATGCATCTAAACACACACCAGGTACCATCATTAACGCTTTTCCACAACTGCCAATGGAAGATGAAAATTTACTGACCATAAATAATTATAACTGCCAAAAAGCTGAATATAGTAGAATAGAACAGTTTAAAAGTTTTTAAGACTGTTTTTAACATGTCATGTCTTGAGATATTTATATATATATATATATATATATACAGGTCCTTCTCAAAAAATTAGCATATTGTGATAAAGTTCATTATTTTCCATAATGTAATGATAAAAATTAAACTTTCATATATTTTAGATTCATTGCACACCAACTGAAATATTTCAGGTCTTTTATTGTTTTAATACTGATGATTTTGGGATACAGCTCATGAAAACCCAAAATTCCTATCTCAAAAAATTAGCATATTTCATCCGACCAATAAAAGAAGTGTTTTTAATACAAAAAAAGTCAACCTTCAAATAATTAGCATATCATGAAAAGGGTCTCTAAACGAGGTATTAACCTAATCATCTGAATCAACTTATTAACTCTAAACACCTGCAAAAGATTCCTGAGGCTTTTAAAAACTCAAAACCGCAATCATGGGTAAGACTGCCGACCTGACTGCTGTCCAGAAGGCCATCATTGTCACCCTCAAGCAAGAGGGTAAGACACAGAAAGACGGAGAGTGCTGTATCAAGGCACCTCAGTGGGAAGTCTGTGGGAAGGAAAAAGTGTGGCAAAAAACGCTGCACAACGAGAAGAGGTGACCGGACCCTGAGGAAGATTGTGGAGAAGGACCGATTCCAGACCTTGGGGGACCTGCGGGAGCAGTGGACTGAGTCTGGAGTAGAAACATCCAGAGCCACCGTGCACAGGCGTGTGCAGGAAATGGGCTACAGGTGCCGCATTCCCCAGGTCAAGCCACTTTTGAACCAGAAACAGCGGCAGAAGCGCCTGACCTGGGCTACAGAGAAGCAGCACTGGACTGTTGCTCAGTGGTCCAAAGTACTTTTTTCGGATGAAAGCAAATTTTGCATGTCATTTGTAAATCAAGGTGCCAGAGTCTGGAGGAAGACTGGGGAGAAGGAAATGCCAAAATGCCTGAAGTCCAGTGTCAAGTACCCACAGTCAGTGATGGTCTGGGGTGCCATGTCAGCTGCTGGTGTTGGTCCACTGTGTTTTATCAAGGGCAGGGTCAATGCAGCTAGCTATCAGGAGATTTTGGAGAACTTCATGCTTCCATCTGCTGAAAAGCTTTATGGAGATGAAGATTTCATTTTTCAGCACGACCTGGCACCTGCTCACAGTGCCAAAACCACTGGTAAATGGTTTACTGACCATGGTATTACTGTGCTCAATTGGCCTGCCAACTCTCCTGACCTGAACCCCATAGAGAATCTGTGGGATATTGTGAAGAGAAAGTTGAGAGACGCAAGACCCAACACTCTGGATGAGCTTAATGCCTCTATCGAAGTATCCTGGGCCTCCATAACACCTCAGCAGTGCCACAGGCTGATTGCCTCCATGCCACGCCGCATTGAAGCAGTCATTTCTGCAAAAGGATTCCCGACCAAGTATTGAGTGCATAACTGAACATAATTATTTGAAGGTTGACTTTTTTTGTATTAAAAACACTTCTTTTATTGGTCGGATGAAATATGCTAATTTTTTGAGATAGGAATTTTGGGTTTTCATGAGCTGTATGCCAAAATCATCAGTATTAAAACAATAAAAGACCTGAAATATTTCAGTTGGTGTGCAATGAATCTAAAATATATGAAAGTTTAATTTTTATCATTACATTATGGAAAATAATGAATTTTATCACAATATGCTAATTTTTTGAGAAGGACCTGTATATATATATATATTCTCTACCGCATTTTTAAATCTACTCGACTCATCTGCTCTTAGATTGATAGATTAAAGTTGTAACATGCATGTCCATCTGGTAAGTGTGTGGTATTTGTGTTTTAATGCTTTACTAAAGTCCAGAAACAATAAACCTTGTCATTTGAGGCAGTTCTAAGATTCTATTTCTACAGAAACCGGATTATCGGAAACACACACACTAGCCATGATTAATGTGGTAAACAAGTGTACACTTTGATTCTTTGTGAACCTCTTTGGTGCTGATGCTAGAACAGATAAATGTGCTGTGCCACAATGAATGAGTGTTTCACAGTCTCTGAAGCAGAAAGGGTGAGGTAGAAACAGAGTAAAACCTGTGGTTTTGTCCTTCTGGCGGTGCTTAACAAGACATATGAGAATGAAGGTGGGTAACATTATCATCAATACTTTAATGAAAGCTTGGTGCTTTAAAAAAGCATTTTAATACTGTAAAAATACATACAGCAGCTTTAAAGATGAATGTCGTTGGTCTTTGCTGAATGCAATTTTCTTTCCAGTTGTGATGTATTCCCTACTGAAAAATATTGGAAGTTAGTGGGAAAATCAAAGGGCTAAATTCCCTGTTTTAGAAAAGATCCTGTATATTATATGGAAAAAAGAGAAACTGAAGGGAAAAAATAAAAAGTAAGGAAAGGCGTTTCTGAAGTAGACATCTTGAAGATAAGCATCTAGGAATTGTTACATAATAAGTCAAATATTATTTAACCGCTTTGATTTAAATTGATAGTGAAGTTAAAAATGAAAAGTGGGGGAAAGAAAGGTCAAAAGGGATTGCAACATGACACAGGTCAATTTAAAGAAAGTCAAAATCAAAACAGGAAAGAAAAGAAAGACAGAATGGTCCTGAGACCTGTAGAATTCCATAGCTGTCTTGTAGGCTCTTCTAGTTCACACAAAATAGAAATAAGCCCAAAACAAACATCCAGTATTTTAGATGTTTAAAAAGAAGAATCAGACTAAAAGGTGAATTTAGTCTAGTCATAAAAAGAAGAATTTCATGGCAATTTCAATGTGTCGTTGCTGTACAACACTCTGATCTATTTTATTCTATTCTATATATTTTATTTTAGATTATTATGTTTTCTTGTTTTAAAATTCTTCTATTCTGCAATACAAATCTGGCACAAAATCTAATCTAAAATAAAGGGACTTGAAAGTACTATTCAAGCTCTTTCCTTGAATACAAGGTACTGTAAGCTCCAAATAAACAACAGCTGTTCTGTGTGCAAACTATTTTGTTTGTCAAGTTAATAGATGTCTACTTTCCATTCTATATGTATGATTCTTTGTGTGTGTGTGTGTGTGTGTTTTTAGGCTAAAGCTTGAGCAATTACGGGGGCCTTGAGAAGATTAACCTTACTAATGACTTAAGATAAGTCAGCCAGTCTGGTGCCTCAAACAGCCTTTGTGTGTGTGTGCGTGTGTGTGAGAGAGAGAGAGAGAGAGAGAGAGAGAGAGAGAGAGAGAGAGAGAGAGAGAGAGAGAGAGAGCGTGTGTACCTGATAGAGAAAGATAACATATATCTTCACTAATAAAATTAAAGTGACCAGGGATAAAAGTAAACAACATACTGACATACTGAGTGAGATACTTTTGGTATCTGCTATTTGCACTCCCAACATCCTCCATGCTAGCTCCTCAAATGACAAAAAAAAAAAAAACATGAAGCCATTTTTCAATGTTTATAAGATGCATAAAACTTACTTTCAACTTTGAGATGGACACCTGGGAGGCATTCTTTCTTGAACTCAAAGTCTAACTATTTAAAACTATTTTCTTGTTAGTCATGTAATGTTTTCAAGGTTTCCCTGAAACGTCAATAGCTGCTAATGGGCATAAATAAGTATGGAAACGATTATTTGAGCAAAATACTATTTAGTTCCACCTTTTTTTTTTTTTTTCAGAGAAAGCACCATAAGGGAATAATGAATTGTGTTTGTATGTACTATTAGCATGGCTAATGAAGTTATACCGAGATTAGGGGCTGTTATGATGTGACTTCTCCCCTCCTGATTTTTTTCTTTTGACCAAATGCATAAGGGACAATTGTAATGCGTGTGTGTGTTTGAGAGAGTCGAAGCAGAAAACTCATGCCTTAATGACCTCATTCAAAGCAGGCAATGACTGACAGAGATTGTAATCCCAGCATGCCAGAACATCGCCCCAAAAAAACACAGAGAGTTTTAGAAGAAATATGCAGTTGGGTTAAATATACGCCATCTAGTTAAGAAGTCACTTAAAAGTGATTCAAAAGAGCAGTTAATACCCAAAATCTACCGTTTGTGACACTCGCATAGCCTCAGTCCAATGCTTTAAAGAGCAGGAATGCAGCAGATAATATCTGTGCAGCCTTCCAGACAGCTTTACCACAAAAAAAACATGATCTGAGAGCACAGATGCTGAGTTTTATTACCATGCTAACATGATCAGATGAACCAACGGCACTACAATAAAGTTTAAAGCAGATACTAGACAACAGGAAATGTGCGTAATAATGTTTGACATGTTTGTGCGTGTTTATGCAGAGAACAAATAACATTCAAAGCGTATTTTGGACTAAAACCAGGAGCCCAGAGTATTGGCGTTTGTACTGACGCAGAGGATATGCTCAAAAAGGAAGTGGTCTCTGTCTCACTGTCTGGCTGATTCTGAGTCAGTCCTAAATTGCCAAATAAGTAAATCCACTTTATATATATATAATATGGGTCCCACTTTATATTAGGTGTCTTTAACTACTAGGCTATGTCTTACATTTAAATTAATCATTTGATACAATGCACTTATTGTGTACATCAGGGATGATCCTGGAGAGCCGCTGTTCTGCTTCAACCCTTCAAACACACCTCAACAGTTTTTTTGTTGTTGTGAGATTCACCAATATAATATAACTGAATTGCTATATATTTACATGATACTTTAAAGTACTTAAAAAAAATGTAGTTGTGTCTGCTGAGCTGCGTTTGTAAGCCTGGTGTCCACCAGAAGAGTGGGATGAGGCCCAGCAACAGTGTTGGAATGTAGTAGGAGTCCTGAACAGAAACAGTCTGATGGAAAAGCAAGGTAAAATGAGATCCAGTCGGCTTTAATTAAAAGTTGATGAACGTTGAATTGAAAATAACTTGAGAATGCAGTTAAATTGGAAAGGCAGCAAATAGCAAAACACTTAAGTTCAGACAGGAAGAACAACAAACGGTGGGTATGATCAAATATCCATCACTATGGCATCTATTTGAGTAGAGGTTCTCGGCAACTATCCCAAAAACTGTGTGAGATGTTTGTTGCACAGCTAACCAAGAACTCTGCGTAGCCAACGCCATCAACCAAGGCTAAAATTATCTTTTTAAATGTTTAGCTTTTACATATCTTATATAAACTGAGCTTCTGTTGTAGATAAACTATGCACTGATGTTTAATACACTAACAGGATGTTAACGTTAATATGCTAGCGTGCACGATTGAGCTATGAACCAGACAGACATCTGGATTTCATTGAGTGATAAAGCTGTCTCTCCTGGATATCTAGTCTGCTGTGCGTAGAGATAAACCTGTTTGACAGCGAACTACTGACTGTCAATAAACAATAATTGAGGCATATCATTATTGAAGTATTGATTTATTAGTATTATTGACAAAAATGTATTTTAAATGAATATAATTGAGTGAAATCTCGATAACTAGGTTGGACCACGCTGCCCGATAACCGATTAATCAACCGATAGTTTGTAATGGATAATGAATAAAAACAAACATAACACATAAAAAAGTGCTGAACTTTAATACAAAAATGTAAGGAAAAAATAGAAGTACTAAACGGTATAATAAACGGTACTTTACTTTTTAAATTCAAAAAATATTAATATTTTGATTATACCGTGATCATTCATGTTAATTCATAGTGCATTAACTAATGTTAAGAGATAAAAATGAACAATACTTTTATTAACTTTGGTTAATGTTGAAAATGGAATCTCATTGTAAACTGTTACCATTTCATTTCAATCTAAACAGTCATGCTAAAAGATGGCCATCTTTAAATATCTACACAAAAGCCACAGCAGTGAAATGCAAGAATTGTCGCGCTCTGTGCGGCCTCACGTGTCAAAACAAACTCCACGAGGATCAGTTATAGTTTTTATTTCGCCTCTAGTGGCCGCTCTCATACTGTATAACCCTTCTCAGTCGCTCCAGCAACGGACGCAACCCGGAAAAACTATTGTTTTGTTTTTGTATGGATTGCTGGAACAATTGGTTTTCGCTGCTGATTAATTGTAAAAACCGATCAATCGGTCGACCTCTAATGGCTACATAAATAATGATAAACCTTATTTTTTTGGTGAACTGTTCCTTTAAGAAACAAGAGTAGCATGATTTGCCCATACTGCCATAGATTGCAGCTTACAAAGAAAATAAAGAAACATTCTTGTCCTGCATCAGCACTGAAGCGACTGCACTAACCTTGAGTGCCTGTATGACAAAGTCTCTAGCCTCCAGCTCTCCCTCAAGAACACTGAAGAGCAGCAGCACGTCTCTCTTACTCAGAGCCTCCACGTTTAGCCTCGCCTCCTGAAAAGAGAACAAAACACAGCAAATGAGTGTTAGAAAAAATACGAAATAATACTCAAAAGTGTTCAGGGATTCTAATGACTGTTTCCAACAAACCATACACTATATTAGAGCAAAGTTTAGAATAAATTGTTTGGAAAAACATGCAGTCAGGCAACAAAGTCTACAAATCCTCTCCTTTATTTCCCATCTGCAGACCAAATTACTCCAGTCTGCTATAATATTGATGTGCTTGTCTTGATTGTACAGTGTGCTGCTTATTCAATGCACATTATAATGAAATAAACAAGACAAACCCACAGTAAACAAGTGCACTAAATCATTTTCCTTTTTGTTTTCTGTATGAATGCAGCATGCAAATGTTTACAGTTTACCGGTGTCATTAAATATCAACTTGCATGCATATTTGTCACTCACACACTAATGTTTAAAAGTTTGAGGTCTGAAAGAAGTTTCTTATGCTCACAAAGGTGGCATTCATTTGATCAAAAATACAATAAAAACAGTAACATTGTGAAATATTATTACAAGTTAAAATAAGTTTTTTTCTATTTGAAAGCTGAATTTTCAGCATCATTCCTCCAGTCTTCAGTGTCACATGATCCTTCAGAAATTAGGGATGCACCGATACCACTTTTTAAGGGTCGAGTACGAGTACCGATATTTTTTTCCTGGTACTCGCCGATACCGATACCGATGCCTGTTGTACTGGGGGGGTTCTCGTTTTATGTGGCCATTTTCTAAGAACAACACAATGAGACTAATGAACAAATCAGCATCTTTATTTTCAACAACTTAAATAAACTTAAAAAAATAAATAATTCTTATTGTGCTTATCACAAATTTTCAAAGCCCAAATTTCACAGTGTCCAATAACCTCCAAAGGGCAAAACCAAGGACATAATGAATGTAATTTTTACCTGCCTGTCACAAAGTTGTCAAAGTGCTAAAGAAATCACAGACAACAAGACAATCAAATTTGTCATAAGGTGCCAAAGAAATCACAGAACAAATGTTTAACATAACACTGAGTAACAATGTAATCACAGCCGAAAGTGTAAAGTGAAATATTAGAGTGTACTATTAAATCTAGCAACACTATAACTGCAGGAAGAGTGTTCATAAGAATTAAGAAATATAAGCTAAGGATATACGTGAGGTATCGGTCTTTGGTATCGGGGTATTTTTACGAGTACGAGTACAAGTACATGAGCTTGGTATCGGGCCCGATACCGATACTGGTATCGGTATCGGTGCATCCCTATCAGAAATCATTCTAATATGCTAAATTAGTGCTCAAGAAACATTTATTAGGCTACATTATTATTGTTGTTATAGATTAATATAATGTTTTAATAGAGCATTTAAATAGATATATATATTTGTAACATTTTAAATGGTCACTTTTGAGCAACTGAATGCATCCATGCTGAATAAAAGTATTAATGTCTTTCAAAAAAAAAACTTTTGAATGATAGTATAATTATTTTAGAAGCACATTTTAGGTTTCTCGAAAAAGTAGTTTTTATATTGTATAAATAATTGTTAAAAAAAAGTTTCTGCTGTGCTCTTAACAGCGTGAAACAGACAGAATTGAATTACTTAGGAAAAAGTAGGACAATGGATACTTGATTTTGAAAGTAGGATAGTAGGAAAATGTAGCCTACCTACCAATCAAGTGGCATGATTAATTAACCTTTCCATTACTTGATTTTTTTAGAACTTGCAATAAATTGGCAGCCTGATCTAGGGGTATAAATAGTTTTTGGTGAAAAACAAATTTAATGTATAATTTAACAAAATTCTTGACCTTGGCCACTGGTCTTTTCTGCATGACGTGCGCATTCGTGAGACTCGATTAGCACAGCTGCTCACTCCAACTACCTTATAACAAGCACACAAGTTGTGAGAAATCAAGATGAGCAAAAATTTGACATGAAACACAACCCATGTGCCTTCTTCTCTGGGATAGATATATCTGTTGTGTTCATATCTGTAAACTATAATTCTGACTGTCGTCAGACAAGCGGAGTTCCGGACCGGTGATATTTGACTTTTTGAGGATTTCTAGGCGTTGTATTTCAGTGTTTTTGATCTTGATTTCTCACAACTTGAGTGTATTTTCTGGGCAAGACGGAGTGAACTGCAGTGCTAATAGAGTCTCACAAACGTGCACGTCATGTAGCTGTGTAAAGAAGACTAACGGCCATGGTCACTTTCCTTAAGTAAATACATTGAATTTTGGCAAATTTTCACTAAATCCTATCGTATACCCCCAGAACACATATACAACATGTGTCATGTGTGATCAATCTGTGAAACTGTTTTTTTTTGGTTTTTTTAAAGCTTGATGTTGGTTGTTAATCACTGCCATCATATGGATGAGTGCCAGCGGGACATTTTTTTCTTCTTCTCCTTTTGTGGTCCATAAAAGAAAGAAGAGCATACGGCATTAGAACAACACCAGTTTAAGTAAATTATGACTTAAATTCCATTTTAGGGAGAACTATCCCTTTAACAGGCTTTCCCGAGAACACAATGGCTACAGATCAGAGCTGTGATCTCAGGAAAAACTCCCATTCCCATGTTGTGTTTCTTTCTGTGCAGTTCACAGGAAAAGAAAAAAGCAGGTCATTTTTTCCATTTTATTCTTATGAGTCAAAGCATCTTTCATACATCAATGCTAAAGCAGCATTCCATGACTTTTCTATTGATAGACAGCCAGTGAAAGAGACTTGTTGTTGGTAGGGTAAGATTGCCTGAAATTCCTTCCCGAGCCCTCACTTCTAAATACTCAGTAATTGCGCATGGACAACCTTGAAAGCATCGAATTTCACTTTCCCATATAGCTTTGCGCACCATAAATGCTTTGACCCTGCGCTGCAAGCCTCAGCTGAAATAATCTTATGAAACTGAATCGAGATTTCTTCGCTCTGACCCCACTTTGCTTTTAATGGTGCTTCATGTTGAGATTTGTGTGGTTAGCCAAAGTTTCCACATCATGAAGTCACGATCCAGGAGTCTCTGAGTGTTACATAATATGCCTGAGGCCGGAAGACGTCCAGCTACCGTGCTCCAGCTGAAACTTGGAAGCTTGACTTCCACGTCAGAGCTCCCATAAAAATCGCATTACTGTACTTTGCAGTGCATTCAAATTCTCCCTTTCATCTGTGTTTGCAACCTTCAGTCAAACTTGTCCTTGCAAATAGCAGTCAGGTTCCTTTTGATGTATTGTGCACCGATGGGAACTGCGTACTAGATCTGAGGTCATGAGTATGCAAGAAAGCTTTCATGGTTTGCGGTTTACCCCTTCAAACAGCGCTAATTTGAAGCGCTTCAACGCAAAGCCATAGTTTATACACGCTAATTTCACAACTTCACTTTGCCTTTTATAAAAAGGAAAATGATATGATGCATTGAACTAAACAGTCATAGATCAAGTGTGAAAAATACTTTTAGACCTCTAAACTAGACTCACTTGCTTTTTTAGACAATGTCTCTACTAAAACTTGTGATTCAGCATGAATCATTATGGTCATGAGGAAAAGATGATAAAAATACATTCTCATAGATTTTTATGAATCTACAAAACCTTTCTTTTATAAGCACTAGGGGATTATATTGTTCTTCATGGTTGACTAATTTGGCATTTCCTCTTTAATGGTGCCCATGCCTCTCTGAATTAAAGGGTTCTACAGCATTCAACATCGGCCCAAATGCTTCTTAAATAACCCAGCATTTTCCCCGGAGCTAGACTGAAGCAGTCAGTGTTCAAGGCAAGCTCACCCGACATGTCAGAGGGTAATTAATTTAATCCTCAAGATGCTTGTGAGCTACAAAACAGATGTCCCAATGTCAACTGCCTGTTGATGTGATCAGCTGTACAGACTGCATAAAGTGTAATATTTATAACTGCTAAAACATTTAAATAGTACAAAATATTACTGTGCAAATAGGATTTCGAATATATACAACAATGAAAAAAATCAATGATAGTATTTTGAGCATATACTATATTGAAAAAGTATTGTATTTATTGTATTTTATTTTATAGTATACTGTAAAACATTTCAAAGTTCGGTAACGCTTTAGTTTAGGGTCCAATTCTCACTGTTAATTAGTTGCTTATTAGCATGCGTATTACTAGAATAGTGGCTGTTTATTAGTACGTATAAAGCACATATTAATGCCTTATTCTGCATGACCATATTCTACTTCCCTTAATCTCATTCCTGAACTTAACAACTATCTTACTAACTATTAATAAGCAATTAGGAGTTCATTGAGGCTAAAGTCGTAGTTATTAGTTAGTTAATAGTGAGAATTGGACCCTAAACTAAAGTGTGACCCAAAGTTCCTCTTTTTAGTCGACATTCTTTGGCGTCAGGCCTCCAAACCCGGTGTACTGCCTATCTACAGTAGAATGCAGTTTAGGGCATCATATGTGCGTGCAGCATTTCTGATGGCCAAAAATGATGCACGCGCCTATTGATAGACAAAAAGAAAAATGCTGCCTGGGTAACTTAGAAAGTTCACTCCGTTTTGAGACACAGCCTTTTACAAATATGCAGATCTGACAAGCAAAAATCAGTTACGAAAGAAAAAAATCAGATTACTGTTTACTTTAAAAACCCGACTATTTGAACAGTTGTTTATTCCTTTCATGTACAGCTGCTCATATAACAAACTCCAAACTACTGTTGCGTTTTTAAAACAGTTGCTGTCAGAACTGTCGGCTATTTTAAACTGTAATCAGCATTAACTATTCACACAATCTGTATCCTGTCTTTGCAACAACAAAAAAATACTTTCTCTTCCTCTCGTACTCATTTTATTCTACTTAATTTCTTTCTTTATAAATCTTAAGTCATATGTTATAAAGAGGACATTCTCACCGTTGTGGGTGCCATCCCAGGTTTGATCAGCTTCCAATATCGCTCATCGAGCAGCACCGTTGTTGAAGATCGGCTTCACCGAAGAAGTTCATCTGCCGTGAAAGAACGCAAACGGACATCTTAAACAGCCAATCAGATCGAAGTGTTTAGGCACAAAGGGCCAATGAGAAATGAGACGCAGAGACAGGAGGCGGGACTTAACGTGAAAAGTTTATAAAATGGGATTCTTTGTGCGGCAATGAGAGCTGAAAGTAATATTCGGTTCTCAACTCCCACCATTACTTTAATCATGCCATATTTGAAACGGTTTCTGTGAAGAAGAAAAAATCAAGTTTTGTAGTATCAGAGTCGAGTTAACTAGGCGCTCACTCTAAAAGTCATTTTAAATGTTGAAAAAATGTAGACGGGATAGTTTAACGCAATACATGTGTGCCACCTAGTGGTGTTTTATTGTAATTCTAAGCACACATTCAGAGTAGTTCCAACACATTTTGACACTCATACCACAGTTTAAAATGGGATAAATATCATTAACAAAATATTAAACTGCATGGCATTTTATTCACAGACAAGGCTCAAGCCTAGCCCCAGACATTTTCTCCCAAAATGTATGTTTGAGCTGTTTTAACTGAAAGCAAGTTGCACTGACATTTCTTAAAATGTCAGTGCCATTGTTTTGTCTCAAGACGCACAGATGGATTTGTTCTAAGGCACGTTTATAAAAATCTTAAAATGTCTACTTAAATGTCTCAATTGAACTAAAGCCTTATCCTGGCTTAATCTAAGCCTTGTTTGTGAAACCAGGCCTATATGTTTTAGATGTGACTTAGTTGGGTGTTTTGTTATCTAATCAATGTGATGAAAAATTAAGTGCGGAATAAATAAATTAATGAATAAAGCTGTGCAAGCAGTTGAGGTGAAAAACAAGAAATTAAACAAGTTTCTTCCTTAAAAAATGTTATATTACAAATTTCATTCATCTGATAAATACAGGCATTTCACAAAGCATTGTACAAAAAAAACACAACCCATCATCACAATCATTTCTAGCAACATACAATAACAAATTTGGGCACAGTTAAAAACCAAACATAGTGTCATTCCCAATATCCAAGACAAATACAATTTAATGTGCATCTCAAAATCAGAGTGTACAGACACATTGAATAAGGCGCTGTTGACAGGATTTGTTCAAACTGGATCCCTTCCTTTAGGTTGTATCAGTTTTTAGGTTCAACGTTGAATTTTCTGTTACTGTGCTTCTGTTATTCAAGTCTTCTCAAAGTAAAGATGAAAGTGAAATAGCACCAGTTTGTTGTGATTCAACTCTTGTTACAAATACTCACACAAAAAGGTAAGAATAATTTACTTAAACATATTTATACTGTACAAAAGCATCTGGCATGTACAATTAGACAAAATCATACCTGAAAACAACAAATGTACATTCCAGAGATATCTGGGTCAAAATGTGGGATTGTTAAACCACATGATAGTTTTAGTTCTGTTTGGACTGCAGTGTTGTTTTACGTACATTATCCAAAGATTTTTTTCTGATCACCGGCACAACTAGTTTAGTTGAGTGATCTGCGAGTCCCAGTCAGAATTGAATTCCATATCACTGATTCATAATGCCTTTCATTTGGTATAAGTCACTATTTGTGCGGATCTCCATAGGTAGTCGGGTCATTTTCTGTTCCAGCGGAATTTACTTCAGTTCTTTTCTTGAGGAGGTGCAGTTTTGGGCTTTGCCCAATTTTTTTAAATAAAGTTTTTAGTTATGAATTGTTTGTTCAAAAAATGTTGTAGTGCAGTTTGGGGTGCTGTAGTCACTAGGTCAAGTTTAAGTGACATCTGAGGACACATACTCATACACTTACTAGCTTTTTAAGGCTAGGAATCTTTTAGCATGTTTATGCGAGCAAAGATCTTGAGGGCGGGTCCTAATTTAATATTCATGGCACTCATTAGGTGGTCTTCTTTCAGTAGCAGCATGGCCTGTCCATCAATCTCCTGAGCACGAAACTCATCCGCAATCTCCCGGCAACCTAATTGTGGAGTCACAAAAATTTGCATCATTAAATAGCATATTTGTAAAGAAATATATTGCTGTAGAAATTTCAACTTTCAACATAGCTTTGCTTTTATCAACTTTGCCATCATTATATAATATTTGATGGCAAAATATCACATCAAATGTGTGTGCATCATTGCATGTATTTATACAATACTGTTATCAAGTTTAGGGTCTGTGAGATTTTGTAACTTTTTAAAAGAAGTCTTTTATGCATCTTATGCTGATTTTATTTGTTAAAAACAGCATTGTTATGAAATATTACAATTTAAAAATATAACTTTTCTATTTTAATATATTTTAAAATGTAATTTATTCCTGTGACGGCAAAGTTGAATTTTCAACAGCCAGTCTTCAGTGTTACATGGTCCTTCAGAAATCATTCTTATATGATGATTTGGTGGTCATGAATCATTTCATATTATTATCAATGTTGAAAACAGTTGTGCTGCTTAATATTTTTGTGGAAATCTTTTTTTTCAGGATTCTTTGATGGACAGAAAGTTCAATAGAGCAGCATTTGTTTGAAACAATTATTATAATTTTTTTGTAACAATGTAAAAGTCTTTACTGTCACTTTTGATAGCCCGGGTCAAAGAACTAGCAGCGTCAACTGTGTTGTCGCCTCTTGTCGGCTGCGTCTCGCCCAGAAAGCTGTGCTTGAACACACCAAAAGGACTAAAGTCGACTGTCAACTAGCAAGTGCGTCCTGCGCCTGCATGTAAGTAAATATCCATCTATATCAGCAGGTATCAAGCAGGTATCTATTTTCGTCATTAAAAAGGCAAACTGAGACTAGGGCTGTGTCCGAAATCGCCCCTATACTCTTAAATAGGGCACTATTTAAGGCGACAGCCATTTGCAGTGGTGTCCGAAACCATAGTGAGCGTTATTGAGTGCACTCATTCGATCCCACAATTGACCGCAATAACAAGTGCACAACCAATGCACGCTCAACAGCTAGAGAACACCCATAATGCACCGCGAGAGTCGAACGTCGAATGAATTCCAGAATCTTTGCTTTTATTCTGATGCACTGACTCGTTTGCTAAGCTGCATGGCCAATCAGAGTTCTCTCTCTCACAAACAGCCTAACAGCGATTCAACATGCTGAATCAGCCCCAAAAAAGGACAGTGTCCTACTACAGCCACCGGTGCAGAACACACCGAAAAAACTAAGCTGCCGACGCTCAAAAACGGCCCATCGGCTTGGTGTGTCCCGGCCTTAATGCATCCTTGCTGAATAAACGTATTCATTTTTTTACATTTTTTTTATCATACCGAACCCAAACATTTAAACTGTGTGTGTGTGTGTATATACAATAAAAAGCCACATACCTGGCAAAGAGCGGATGAACTCAAACACCTCTTGCACATTCCATTTGGTGGGGTCGCATGGTAGGAAGTGCTGACTGAGGAGAGGAAGCTCTTCTGGATCATTACCAGAGACCCCACCCTGAGAAACGATTGGGCCAGAACTGGCTGCAGAGAGCGGGGAAGTTGCTTCCTCATAACTGGAGATATCCGAACAGGGGCTGGACTCTCCTTGACTAGGCTGAGATTGGAGGGGTGAGGATATAGATTCTCCCTGAGATTGCTGAGATACAGAGAGCCGCTGGAGGGATCAAGAATAAAACAGCAGATGATATACATGCGCTAAAGTGAAGTAATAACAAAGATAGAATGATTTACTTTAATATACTGATACAAAAACATTGTGACAGGCACAACTGGATTATAGTAGCTGTTCACCTGCTTTTTGGCCTCCCTGCCTCTGGGACTATGAGACCTTCTCCTTCTCCACTGATTTATCTGATTTGTTTTTTTAGTTCTGTCGGGGTGGAACAGACCAACCCTCTTCGTGCAACTAACACTGTACCTGATCAAGAGTGTTGTATGTTAGCATACAGATAAAACTACTGCAAATCACAACAATATATAATTAGTTCTCCTATTGGGAGCAGCTATTTCTCATAAGTTCCTAAATGAACCCATACAGCTTTAACCATGCATTTCTAAATATTTTCATACATTTTTTAAAAATGTTTTGAATCTTTAACCTTTTAGCACAGACCATGGAACAGAAGCGTTTTGAACGTTTGAACTTGTAGGCAAAATCAACCCATCCACAGAGCTCACATGTGAGCTTGGGCTCCTCTGATTCCTCCTGAATTCTTGTGTCTGATGAAAAACGATAAATCATTAATCTACAGTTTATTTGTGACTAGCTGAAACAATGTTGCAAAGCTTTTATTGTTGCCGCACCTTTATTGCACAGTTTAAATCGTAAGGTTCACAAACAGGAAATTCCAACCACCTTTCATCACTAATGCACAATGAATGACGCTCCTTTGTTCATAACAGTGCATGTTTTCAATCTTTCAAAACTTTACCGTCACTTAAAAAGATTATGCATCTTAGAAAAATAGCCTTGGGCTGCAGGATGTTTGAATCTACTAAGTGAAATTTATACCTTGTTGTCCAACCTCCTCCATGTCTGAGTTTGTGGCACTGAGGGAATTGCTGCTGGCTGTTTTCTCTGGATCTGAGGGAAGCTGTGTGTCTGGTTTCTTGGGGCTGTCGGCCGATACCGGAGGTCTCTCCACCTGATAATACAGTATTCAAAAGTGACGGTGTCATGGCGATTACTGTAACGCTGTGGACACCTTCAACTGACAATATTGTTTCTACAGTTTAGTTTGATGTTGTATAATCAGGGCAATTCACTAACATACAAAGAAATACATGATGCTGAAAATAAATAAGTCATTATTTAATAATAAGTGATGAATGAATAATGAAGGATGAACAAATAAATAATAATAATAGTACAATTCTTATTAAATTAATTTTCAGTTTTAATTTTATTCGTTTCTATAACTAATTTATATAATTGATTGAATGAATAATAACAATAATAGTAATTGTATTATTAATAAAATAATAATGAAGATAATAATAATAATAATGTTGTTGTTCTATAGTATTATTTTTAATACAATATTATTAATGATAAATTAATTTCCAGTTAAACTTTTTATTAGTTTTTATAATGTATTATTTACTGAATTGTTATTAATAATAATAATTGTTGTTTTATTGTTGTTGTTTTTAAGATATTTATGAATAGTAATTATGATAATAATAATATTGTTGATGTCTTGCATTATTATTAGTGCTGTCAAATAATTACATGCACCATAAAGGTTTGTGTGTGTGTATATCTATCTATCTATCTATCTCTATCTGTATATATTATAATAATACAATTATCTTTATCTATTTATTGTATTTAAAAATTATTATTATTATTTTTATTACAACTCACAGGGAATGGTTCAGCTCCCTCCTGGATAACAAATCCCTCTATGACATGCGTGAGGACGTGTGGCTTCACTATGGCTTGAGGTGGCTTGTTCTCGCCGTTTTGTGCCACACTTCCTGTCACAACTGCCGGAGGGGGCTCGTTTGAGGCTGCTGAGGTCATGGTCGATGTCACCGTTGCTCCCGTGGGGTCCTGGGCCGTCTCCACAGAGCCTGGCGGCAAAGAAACAAACCATCAACTCATCACCATAGCAAACAACAACATCAGCAGCACAAATATCAGTGGCCGCCAGTGTTGGAAAGCCCAGAAAAGACAGCTGCCGGAAATAAAATACAAAGAGTGAGCTTATAAAGTAACTTTTAAGGAACAGTTAAGCATTGATGCATTGATGTTTTTAGTTTTATGTGTTTTATTTCTTTTATAAAACACAAATGGAGATCTTCAGTATCTTATTCATAAAAAGCGACTATATGAATATTTAATGAAGATATCACTACCAGTCAAGTGAATAATTTTTTTTTTTTAAAAGAGTCAAGTGACACTCGAGAGACAATGGAGTTTGACGTCAAAGACGTCCAACTAGAGCAGCACCATGTTGGTGATTTATCAGGTCCTCCTCGAAATTGGGTCTCCATTAAGACCCCAAGAGATTCAATTGGCTCAAATGACTTTTAATGGGTACTCTCTTTAGCACCTGATTACAATTCCTACAAAATTATGTTATTATAAATTATAATGACCATTAATGTGTGTTATGTACTAGCATAGCATACAGATAAATTAGCCTGATATAATTTATACAATTATTTGCACTTGCCCTACATGACAGTCATCTTTAATGTAATTACATATTAAATTACATTAAATGTCCAAATATTTTAGTTATAAAAATAATATAACGATGTTTAATTACTCACTTAATAGATTAAAAGTTAATCAAGTGAAAAAAACGTTCGTTTTGTTTTATTATACACTTATAGTAACCTATACATATTTAACATTTATGTCGTTCGTCTTAGTATAATCATTAACTGATAGTTGATGGAGACCCGATTTCGAGGGAGAACACGATTTGTCATAACCTATGGTTATAACAAGCGCCATTTTTTATTTCTAACGCAACTTCCTGCCAACGGTATTTGAGGAGAGGGACAGTCGGACAGAGTATCAGTCAATAACGACTGCAATTTCATTTTGTTCCTGACACAAAGCTTTCCGATAAAGTATGAACTACTTTTACAAAGTTTTTAATGTTATCCACTATCAAGCTGCCAAATGACCACTGCTGTAACTTAGACCACCTCTCTACAGTTCACTGAAGAAAGTAAATAACGCTGGAACGTCATGACAATAGTAAGTAAATGATTTGATTTTTATGTGAACTATTAACTTGTTTGAAGAAACCTCCCACCACCGTTAGGCATCTAAAAATGTAAATTAACTAAAGAAAAATACATCTCTCCTGAGTCCTGTTCACACAAGACGTCAAAGTAACGTTACGCACCAGACTAGCGTCAGTTGCGTTGCGTTTTAAGAGAGCGTGTCAAGTCTACACAGACCGTAGCGTTTTTTTTAAAGCCCACTAACCAACACTACTGGCATCACAACACAAGAGAAACTGTAGCTTACCGACAAAGAGCAATAAAAAGTCATTTCCCGCAGGGGCGCTCTTCAATTCCGTCTCAAAACACGGGGGGAGCCTCATTCCCATACGCCTATTATACTGATATCAAAGACAGAATATCAGGATCCGCCACGCGTGCGATTCTACTACGCAGCACACAGTGTGCGCTGCTCCTTTTCAGTGCTCCACTCCCACGCACGAGCTCTGCACATTCTGCCAGGAGGCGGTTCAGTCTTTTCCTGGATGGCAGCAGCAGGTCACATGACTCCGTAGAGGTTCAAGAGTCTCACTGGATGGTGCCAGCTTTATTCAACCCATGGGCATTATCTGAAGCTAGGAAAGCACTCTGGTCTAAAACCAGTTTCTGACTGATTCGGCAGCAAGGCTACTAGTTGTGCCTTCTGGCTATAAAGGAAGTCTACAGCAGAGTCATGTGACTCAGTTCTTGTTCAGATTACTGTAGATGGGAATTGCATGCCACCCCCTTCTCTTTTAGCAAATCTGCTTCACCATGTGGGAGTCGAAAGCCTTGTATTTTAAATGCAACAGTGATTCTTTAAAACAAAGTTGATGTATGTGCATATTTGTAACTTGGATTTTGATAGGTGTGAAATAAATTGATAAACAAAACAATAAACAACAAATATTAGGGCTGGCCCGGTATCCAATCTGGGGCCTATACCATGAAGCCGTTTTAGGTGGCTAGCCAGCTATGTTTCAGTTTAATTTGCGTCAACCCTGGGTTTTAGGGACCATGAAAGTGGTTTGGCTTTTAGCAGTGTTCATCGCCATAGTAACTTACGCTCCACGGCTAACCTGGTCCGGGGCAGGTTATGTTCTAGGTAAGAGGTTGCAAACCGAACTTGGACCAATCAGCTGTGAGCAAAGTGACACATGTCTGATGCGATAAAGTCACTCCACCTGTTTCTACTCAAAATTAAAGGTCACTACATAGCAAATTATTTTTACAGACAAAATTGTCTGGTTTTTAGTGATGCTTATTTAGAATAATAAATTTGTATGATTTAGATATTATTTATGTAATTATTATACCCTTTATCAATCACACATGTACAATTTTAGTTCATCAATTATTATTACGCAGTTTAAATGAATAAATATATAAAGGTAATATAAATACGCTTTAGCATCAATAGATGAAGCAATAAAATGACTACATGTGAGCTTAAATGTTCAATTCTCTCTATACCTTTATCAGCTGTATAAAATAACTTCAGAACTTTTACTTGCACTGATATACAGTAGCGAGACATTTTATTTTAGTTGTCCTCTTTCATAGACAGCTGTTTCTCCTTGCTGTGTAAATTTGTTTAAATTCTTAATATTTTAATACTTTTATTTAATAAGTGAATTGCGCTGCTTCTCTCACGAGAAATTAATCTCAGTTTCACTCTCTCTCAACATGTGATTGGCTGTTCGCTACTGATGTCACACTTAAACTCCTAAACTCGGGATCAAAGCCTGAGTTGACAGAGAAAGTTGATGATCAGCATCATGGTACCAACAAAGCCTGGTTGGATTGGTTTGGTTTTGTCAACTCTAAACTAATCCTGTAACCCTGAGTTTGTTCAACTACCATCATGGTACAGGCCCCAGATGTCCCAATTTGATTCGATCTCGATTTGATTCAATGAATAATCTTCACTGGTCCCACCACAAATTTATTTTAAATAAAATAGTTATTGTTTTTGACCCATGTATCCTTATTGTAATAAATAAGGTTGACACCAACATTTTAGATACCAGTGAAATTTCACAATTCTCCACTCCAATTTCGATACCACAGCTAAAACTACTATATAATTAATATCAATTTTAAACATTTAAGACAAATAAACAGTCATTTATAAAAGAAAATAACTAATTATCGAACTATAAGCGATAGCACGAATAAATAAATACAACAGAACAAACAAATGAAATAGTGCTTTTCATGTTGGTTTTTAACAGTAGTTTTCAGGTACAGAAATTGAATAAAGTAATCAAATGTAAAATACCACTGCATAGTCCTTAATAATTAAAATATAGATTAATCATTATTAAAGTTACAAAAGTTATTCAGTCAAGAGCAGTGATTGATTTTCTCTTTTTCTTTTGTTCTGTGATTAGGGTTGCCAACTTCAGAAAAGAAAAATACGAGACAATCGTGGTTCTTTATAGGAAAATAAGGGACACTCAATATATTTGTACTGTATCACACAGTATAGCTATGTCATTTCAAGTTCGTATGTGTTTAAAAGGTTATCAGACATAAACACACTTGTTTGTTTTGCTTAACCTATTTATGTACAATTTAATTCTAAAACTAATTTTAAGGTCACACAAAAAAAAGTCACATTACACACAAACCAGCACCTAGTTCAAAATAATAGCAGGCTTTATCTAAAAGAGAAAGCTTTTGTAACATTATACACTACATTTTATAGAAATGAAAGAAAGTAATAGCCTAATTTTATTCAGCAAGGACACATTAAATTAATTAAAAGTGACGGTAAAGACATTTATAATGTTACAAAAGCTTTTTTATTTCAGATAAATCTCCTTTGAACCTTCTATTCATCAAAGAATCCTGACTTTCTTTTTTAAACATGAATAATAATCAGAAATGTTTCTTGAGCAGCAAATCAAATCAGCATATTATTCCCTCAGGAAGTTTTATTGCATGGCTGGATGGATGTTGGACTCATGAACAATTATCACGTTGTTTGAATTCGCCAAAACTGATCTGCCGAAATCAAAACCCGGACCCAATGATTTGTCGCAAAATAATGATTAATTCTCAAATTAGAGTTTGTTATTCACATGGTCAGATGTGCGTGAGCGTGAGCTGTGATTGGATGATGACCGGTGTCGTGATCATTCTCAAGTGTCGTGTTGCTGTTGTATCAGTCAGTGGTTAGATCAGCGTATCAGTCAATAAACGTGACACGGGAGGTCCTGTACGGGACAAATAAATTAGGCCCAATATTCGGGACGTCCCGGCTAAAACGGGACAGTTGGCAACCGTATCTGTGATTAACATTAAAAACACAGAGAGCAGCAGGTTTATTTGTCACTTTAAGGCAGAGTGCGCGGATCGGATCCAATATACTGGTGTATACAATATAATGCACAGTAAACATTGTCTTTCTCTGTTGTTTACGTTCAATTTAGCCATAACTGCTTACTAGGGTACTAGCAAAGACAGGCATTTTGAGATAATTTTGTATAACTTGTCCGTTCAAGCGCAAGAAGACAGACACGTGAAAGAGAAGTAATTTTATTGTTTGTGCTTTCTGTGCACACACAAATGTTCTCACAAAGTGCTTGAATGTTTAAACTGGCCAGGCTTGAAAACGTGTGCAATTGATAATCTTAAGTGACCATGCAGCACTGGCCTGATCGGGACGGTGATGACCGGTCCTTCAACTGTCTGGAATGTCTTTCACACTGAAATGCGCACCTGCATCCACCATTATAAGCACTTAATCAATGACGGTCCTCGCTTTAACATTGTGCAAGGTAAATAAGAGGATGACATTCAGTGGAGAAGACTAGTAATAAGCTTAAAGTCAAACAGATATTATGTTCACTGTTTGTGGAAATAAATGCGGGGAAAAAAAAAGATTGATTTGTGGCTTTTGAGAATTGATATTGAATCGACAAAAAACAAAAACAAAAAAACAATTAATCGGGGGGAAAAAAAATATTTTTAGGCTATATATTTTAATTGATATATTAATAACGATTCATATAAAGTTTAAAAAAAAAACGTATTGTTAAAAGATGGTTATTGTTTTAGGACTTTCGCCCTAGTCATCATCATTATCTCTGAAGTGATCTCTTAAATGTGTCTATCAGGGCCTGAATTTCGTTTTGGAAAATAGGGGGGAAATCCACCTTTAGACAATTTTTACAATTTAGACAATTTTTAAATATACGTTCAGCTAAATGTTTGCTCACTCATTGTATTTGTGTTTTTACAATGGGGTCATTTTTTTTAGTTTACACAACAAAAGAAAGCTTGATTTCAATCTTTGAATTAAATTGAAAAAAGTAGCACAAATAAATACATGAAATAAAGAGAAAAGTTTAGGTCTAATAACGCTAGTATTCAGAAATACTACACAAACGGAAAAAAGTAATCAAATGTAAAATAACACGGAATAGTATTTTAGTCCTGTATAATTTGAATACATAGGCTATTAATCCTGATTCCTTACAATTAATGCTATCTTTTGTTGTTTTATATACAATAATGACAGACACATTTTAGGCTACTCTCACTTTAAGAGCTAGTGCACGGATCCAACGTTCACATGTTGCGTGTAAAGAGCAGTCCGCGCCACTTTCTCCTCTTTTAAAAAGGGATCCCTGTTGCTTAGCAATCATGAGCCACGTTCTACATGAAGACGAAGACGTTTCAGCAAAGGATGAGCACGCACCCCCTGCCAAATTATTACCCCCCTCGTTGAAGTCAGTACCTGATTGCCTAATCCTAACCCCTCCCCCACAACTAATCCTAAACCTACCAATGCTAGGGGGGTAGTAATTTGTCGGGGGTCAAAATTCGGCACAACACCGGAATTAAGACGATGTTGTGTGCTTTTGACCGTTAAAGCGCTATAATTCGCGAAAAATAACTCAGTTTTGTTACTCACGAGCAGTTTGTAATGCGGTTTAAAATCGCTTGGATGTTTAAATAGGTAAGACTTAAAAAGACGCACATATTATAAACATTAGTGACGATGCAATGGCCCGATTGTGCAAGTGACATTTCCATCATATGTCCCGACTCCTGAAACGCAAGAGTCTAGAGTCGCCGCCTGCAGTGCAGCGCGATTGACTTGCCTTGTGCAACACATTTTAAGAGACAAAGACGCGGCATTGCAGAATCACTCACGCTGTTTGTGAAATTGCGTCTCGCATAAAGTTTTAAAATGACTGATTTGATCTTATAATCTGTTTGGTTAAATTCACTCATAGGCCTACATGCTAGATTGAATGGATGTTTGCGGGAATTTCCCGCATTATAAACACAAGACCTGCGGGAATGATTAAAATGATGCGCAATACCCGCAATCCCGCACCGAAATTCGAGCCCTGGTCTATTGTTGATACATTGTTTGATTATCAAACTGTCTATATTTGTAAATTTCAACTCTTTTTGGCAACTGTACCTTGTGTTTGAGATGTAGCGTTAACAGTGTCCGCTTTGGATTGTTCAGGGAGGTCGGTGCCTTGGGTCGTAGTGGATGGTTGCATTTGTACTGGTGGACAGATCTCTCTTACCACCAAAGAGGTGGGCTTCTCCCTGTCATCCTGAGCCAGTCTTGAAGCCTGAATAAGATAAAAGTAGTTAGTTGCTTTAGAATTGTATACAATACATCATCTTTAATCGACAATATGGCTCTAGTAAGGGACTCAGGAGTCTCTCACCTGACTTTGTGCAGGTTGGATTTGGAGATTGATGGCTGTCAGTTGGACCGGTTGAGCTTTAGCATGGGCCAGGCCAATGTTTGAGCCGTGCTGGCTAACTGCATGGTGGCTTATAGTTGAATGGAAAATGGTGGCGTGTTGACATTGAGCGGATCCCTGGTTGTGAAGTACTGGTCTGGGCAAAACCGGAATGATCCCTGTTACAGACGAGGTCTGGGCGGAGCACTGTTGGTGGGGCTGGACGGAGGCGGTCTGCAGTAACTGAGGCTGGGCTCTAGAGGTGGCTGGGGCTTGGGGTTGAATGACGAACTGTTGCGGTTGCTGCTTAATCAGGGCCTGCGGCTGGATTTGGGCATACGCTGGAAGGACAAACACTTATTACATACACATACTGTTTCACATGACTACACATTAAACTGACAGCTGCAATATAAAACGACAGTAACATGCACATGGAACTTCATACATTTAGACATTTTTATTTAAGCCGGCATAGGTAAATTCATTTTCATTCAGGTAAAGTCGCAGGTATCCCACAGTTATTGAAAATGTCAGGGAATTAAAAAAATTGTGTTTTCCAGTCATTTATTGTCAATATGCTGTTTTTTGTTTGATCGATCAAATAATGTCCTTGTTAAAGTAACATGCTTGATAGCAATTAAGGAATTCTGATTTGTAAGCAAATTCATTTGAGTTAGTTCTTTTCAATTAATCAATTTCAAAATATTTACAAATCCAACTTATTGATTCATTTGTGAATCGGCCTGAATATATAGTATTCTGTAAATTATTATCAAGTTCATGGAAAAGTCATGTTAGTTCATTGGTCAATTTGTTAATTTATTCCTTCCTGTTTTTGATTTGATTTGATTTATTCAGTGATCTTCTAACATTAGTCACTGTGCTAAGGTTTTCCATTACAACTTCTGTAACCAGGACCACGGCAGTGGAAACTGGATGAGTTTAAAACTGTGATTAGGTGTTTGACTGAAGAACTTACAGGAAAGTGTGTTAAAATGTAATATTATCTCAGCAGGAGAACATTTAAACACAAAAACCTTAAGAGTTGGGCTCATTGAGATCACAACCTCAAAAGTTTATGAGCGGTAATGGAATCTGAAAAACTGAAACTGGTTGGAAAGTTAGCGGGTGGTTTTAATGTTTGTATATATATATATATATATATATATATATATATATATATGCGTGTGTGTGTGTTCCGTCACGTGAAATGCACACTGAATATGTGAAGCAGACGGCAGGAACAAATACAGTCTTTCTTTAAAACTCTTAATAGCAAACAGAAAAGGTTCAGTGGGAATGTTCTTCCGTCTAATGTGAATGGTGTGGGATGGTGAGTTCGGATGACTCATTCCTCTGTGCTCACTTTCTCTCACTCTTTCTTTCTTCCGGATGTTCAGAATAAGGAGTTGATGAGTTATTCCCTGCAGAGCGCAACCCTGGAAAACCCCGAAATTTCCTGTCGAACGTTCAGCTATATGCAAAGCCACAACACATTAAAACAATCACACATGCTTGTAGCTTTTCTCACATGTTGGGGCAAATTCGATATCTTGAATATCTCAAATGTTTTTTGTTTTTTTTACAGCAATGAGATTAAATGGAGAGCGAATAGAGACTTCTGCTTTTCCTGAGATTAGACCCCAGTAATCTGGCACGAGTTTCCATAGTTTAAGAAGAGATCAATGTCTCAAACTGTTCTCAGCTTAACTCCATTAAGTTTCCTGCTATGAAGAGAAATCTTTGAGCAAGGTTTTCCTCTTTGGGTGCATTTGCTCTACAATAAGTACTTTTCACTTTAGTATTTTGAGTGGACAGCAGCAGAATGTTAATGTCTGTGGATCTTTCTTTCCTGCTTTTAACAAGCCCTCTAGTGTTTGTATTCAGTCGATAGCTTCAATTAATTGATATAAGAATTAGTATCAACACAGAGAGTTCATTACTCTTAATATAAACTGCTTTTACTGGTTTAGACTTTACCAGTTCCAAAACAAAAGCATGGCGTGAAATCTCACAAGATTACATCCAAGCAAATAGCATTTTTTTTATATAAAAATCTACAATCCAATCTCTCTTCAATACCCACGTTCACATTATTTTTAATCTAATATTCAGATTTTAAAAACATTAGAACATTGGCATGGTTCAGGAGAATAATAGCCCATGATGACTTTCCAGATCTGTGAATATCATTAATGCACAAGGGGAAAACCAAGCATAACATCAGCTCTCTGGAGCACACTGCCATGGAAACTACATCCCAACCCACACACATCAGGTGGCTTGTTACCCTTCTTCTCCACTGAGGCTCTATTGGAACATCTCAAACACACTTGTTCAAGCTTTATTCTATCTGTATATTGTGTACATTGAAATTATCTCAGTTAACTTTGTCTACAATTTTTTCTTTTGAATCAATTGCCTTAAAAAGTGATGGTGCGATTCCTACCATCCTCACAACTATTTACCGCCCTCCCAAGAGCAATAATGCATTTTTAACTGAACTATCTGAACTCTTGACTTATGTTTCATATCTCCAAATATTATCATTTTGGGTGATTTTAACATTCATATAGTTAATATAATGCATTTACAAGTGAATTTTTATCATGTTTGGATTGCTTTGGTATACAACAATTTAACACACTGCCCACTCATACTAAGGGGCATACTCTTGATCTTGTTTGCTGCTCTGGTATATCACCTTTTAATTGTACTGTTTCTGATCTATCCATATCAATCACTTTCTGGTGTCCTTTTGTGGCAAACTGGCAGTTTTTAAGGTAAACCTGTGTCGTCCGATCACATTTCGGAATATTGAGAACATTGATGTGCCTACTCTTGCTGATGAAGTTGCCATCTTTTCTAGTAAATCTGATTTCTCTACTGTTGATGAACTGGTTACATATTACAATGATGGACTGAACATGATTTTAGATGAATTTGCACTTGTGAAAACTCCTTTGTACATTCAGCTCCTTGGTTCACACCTGAACTGCGTGAACTTAAAACTAAAGGCCGTCGGTTAGAGCGGTTGTACCTCAGGTCTGGCCTTACTGTTCATAAAGAAATGTATGCTGAACAAAATTCAAAATTATAAAAATGCACTGTCCAAAGCCAAATCTGATTACGCTGCCTTTGATACTGTCTCACATAGGATACTTCTTGACAGGTTAGTGTCTATTGGTATTACTGGCACTGCTTTGTCTTGGTTTAGGTCATATCTAGCTTGACGCAGTCAGCGTATTCAATTAAAAGGCTTTAGATCAAGAATATCTACAGTCACCACTGGTGTTCCCCAGGGTTCTGTTTTGGGCCCGCTTCTTTTCATTATTTATATGCTCCCTCTTCGTTATATTTTGAGGAAATATGGTATTCATTTTCACTGTTATGCGGATGACACCCAACTTTACCTGTCTGCCAAACCCACCAGTTCTTTTCCTCCGCCGTCTTTGTTTAGCTGAAATTAAAGATTGGCTTTCAGCTAACTTCTTGAAGGTAAATGGCAACAAAACTGAGGCTCTGCTTGTTGGCACTAGATCTGTTGTCTAAATCTAACTATTTTTCTTTGAACATTGACAATACTGCAATCTTTCCTTCATCACAGGTTAAAAGTTTGAGTGTCATCATGGATTGCACACTATCCTTTGAAGTTCAAATTAATAATATCACACGGATTGCATACTTCCACTTGCATAATATTAACCGTCTCCGTCCTTTTCTTTCAAATAATAATAGTGCAGTTATTATTCACGCACTAGTCACTTCACGTATATACTACTGTAATGCTCTTCTCACAGGTATTCCCTCCAAACTGCTACATAAGCTTCAGTTGGTTCAGAATTCTGCAGCTCGTGTTCTCTCTAGAACACCTTATACTGAGCACATTTCTCCAGTTCTTCAGCAATTGTACTGGCTTCCAGTAAAGTACAGAGTTGAATTCAAAATCTTGCTACTTATAAGGCACTTCATAATCTTGCACCACAATACCTTACTCAACTTCTCCATGTTTGCACTCCTTCACGTTCTCTCAGATCTTCATCTTCAATTTCTCTTGTGGTACCTCGGATTCGACTTACTACCATGGGTGCCAGATCTTTTAGTTATGCTGCCCCCCGCCTATGGAACTCTCTTCCCAATGATGTTCACAATAGCTTCTGCTTATTGACATTTAAAATGCGTCTTAAGACATATCTTTTTATACAGGCTTTTTTACAACATGTTTTATTGAGACTTTACTGCACTTAATCTGTATGCAACCTGTTTGTTGTGTGTTTTGTCTTATGCAGTGACCTGTATATTGCTTGTGAGGTGACCTTGGGTGTTATGAAAGGCGCCATTAAATAAAATGCATTATTATTATTACTACATACACAGTGGCATGCACCTTACACCTATAAATGATCACTGACATACTATAATGT
This sequence comes from Siphateles boraxobius, assembly GCF_051911475.1. Taxonomy (NCBI): domain Eukaryota; kingdom Metazoa; phylum Chordata; class Actinopteri; order Cypriniformes; family Leuciscidae; genus Siphateles; species Siphateles boraxobius. The sequence continues at coordinate 5,777,232 of NW_027509042.1, forward strand.
CAATGAAACGCAGCTCTCCGTCCAGATCTCTCTCTCTCTCTCTAAAATTAGTTTTTTATCTGAATGCACAAATGCAGCTAACCAAGGTCAAAAACATTTTACAGTAACAGATAAAGTATTCTGAGAAAATGTACTTTTTTTTTTTGACTGGATGTGAAAATATATTTTACACTTAAAAATATATACTGTACATGCACAATGTGTTTTATACTCCTTTTGTGGTAAAAATATAAAAATATATATACTCCTTTTTGGGATTTAATTTGGTCACATAAAAAAAAGTCCTAGAAGCCTGTTTTCACTTCACTTGGCACTTGACTGGTGCTCAATGTTTACCCTGGAGCTACTGGAGATAATTTCTTCTTCTTTTTTTTTTTTTTTAGAAAATCAGAGCCCTGTTTTGTATCTTCCACCAAAGCATAACTAAAAACATATGACAGTCTCTACTCCCTACCGGCCTCGGCACGCCCAGGTACCTGCTTCTAAATGTGCAGGATAATTGCCCTGTGTGAGCTGTTATGATTAGAGACCGGTGGAATGATGGATGGCTTGCATATCAGATGTTGACTGGCACTGAAAGAATCATCTGAGAAAGTGTGTGCCCTTCAAAGGCCACGTATGCATTAATGCATTTGAGCATAAGCCATGCAGGACAAATGTAGCCTGGGGTGGATTTCTCCCTTCTTTGGTACTTAGTGTGTGACATGATGGACTGACAAGTGAAGTCGGATCTTATTAGAGTGTATATGTCATGAAACATTTCTGTTGAAGTGACTTGAACCTTTCAGTTTGTTCCAAGGCCCAATGTTCACACGCAACAATTTCTTGACCACTTTATTCAAAATGAGCTTGACAGTGATCAAATATCATCCAAAGTGAGAGACAATACTAAGTAACTGTATTTGTTGTTGATCGCCTTTGTGGAGGATACCGGAGTGAAATTGAAGGGAACTGACTTCTTCGTTGCAAAGAAATGCCTCAGAAAATCTCTAATATCGATTCTTTGCAGTTGCATACTGTTGTGGTATTTTTTTACTGAATGCAATGGCATTCAGACATTTTTAAGTGTGACTTAAGTGTCCCAATAATTTGGGGTCGCGGTATAGGCCATATGGGTTTGAGTTTACCTGGTGCGATAGAGGGATGTGAAGAGGTGACATTACGACTCATGTTAACTGCTTTCATCTCTGTTTGTCCCTCTTCTTCCTTCTTCGCTCCACCTGAGGAAGCAGTGTTCAAGTTGCCTTTCCCGGCACCAGTGCCTGAGCTGGAAGCACTCTGGCTGGGTGTCTTGATGAGTGGGGTGGGCTGAATGGAGATGGGGGTCTGCTTTAAACTCAGTGCATGGAGGCCTGAGGACTGAGAGGTGGAAGACGCCCCCTGCTGGTTGCGCAGGGCAAGGTTCTGCACCTATGAAGTCATAATGTCAATAAACGTCTGAATTCAAATATATTAAAAACATTTGAGTTGTTATAATATTTGAAAAATAAATATTTTGCTTTTTTTTTTTACCTAGACTAATGATCCTAAAGTAATGTGAAAATAATCCCTATAGGAATTTCTATTATAATTTGGAGCCAATCATAATGATCTAATCCTAATGTGATCAAATAAGAATCTTAAACTGGATTTTTTCAAATTATTTTATTCCTAAAATGCAATTTAATGTTTTTTTTAAAGGGATGTCTATCAAGGGATATCTAGGGATATTCAATCTGTTCGTCGTATAAAGCGATCGTGTCTCTTCAGAAAATTTGGACTAAACCACTCAATTCGTATGGATTAGTTTTACGATCTCTTTATGAACTTTTTGAAATGTCAAAGTGGTAGTTGCGCAGCTGTCAACGGAGGGACAGAAACAACTCAGATTTCATTAAAAATATCTTCATTTGTGTTCCGAAGAGGTTTGGAACGACATGAGGTTAAGTAAACAATTATGACAGAATTTTCATTTTTAGGTGAAATAACCTTTTAATATTATTTGAATATTTATGGAATTTTAATATTATTAGTATTGCATTGGACATCTACAGGTTTTTTTCTGATGTCCTCCAGGAGCATTATATCCTTTTGACAAACATAGCACAGTGTTCTAAAAGATCAAGTTACAAAATATAAAAGTTATAAAGTTTTTTGTGTTGTGCCGTTTTGGAATCCTTTAGGATTGGTTCCTTCGAAAGTAATTCTGAATAAAAGTGTCTGCTTAATGAATGTATGTACAGTAAATTGAATGGCTTCAAATTATAATTGCAATACCAAGTAATCTGTATATTCCTTTAGGATTTTTGTCAAGACATCCACAATTGTATGAATGCTTCAATAAGATAATTGGATGTGCATGTATTACAGTATATGTGTGCACCTGTGTGTTATTGGTTGCATTAGTGTCAGATTGTAGAGCAGTTACTGTAGCAGTTGGAGCCAGGATCAGCTGAGAGGACAGAGGGACGGCTCGGCCCAGACTCCTGGCTACATGCACAAGATTACTCTGTTGAGCCTAAAATAATCACACATAAACATGCTCATTATTCACTAAATGTTAAATGTTTATTGACCTTCTTCAGTACAACCCTCATTTCACTTTTAAGAATGGTGCTTAAGGGTGCGTTCACACTTGTTCGGTTGACATTTTTAACACCGAAACTAAAAACATAGGGATATGTCCACAACCTGATTGGTTGGCTTTTATGACGCATTTTTCGAGATGGAACTTACTGAACATCCTAAACAATGCTGTGTGCTGGGCTAAATGTGTTTGTTGTATGTGCGTAGCCTATAAAATGGTATTTTGAACTTTGAGTTCAGCTGAGAACTCGTGAAAAGCTTGTAAAATGTGTAAAGGAGTCACGTCTCACACACAAACGAAGATCTGCTGTAAGGAGACGCGGTTCTTATGCCTGCACCAAACTGTGATAAACAAAAACAGGCCTGCTTTATCATTCTTTTCTTTTTTACGGTTGTATCTTGTGACATCACTTCCTGGTTTTGGTTTGTTTACATGCGTTCATATATATTTTTTTATTTCACCGGAGTTAGTTTGGAAACGGACCGAGACCCATCTTTTCAGCAGTCTAGATCCACTTGTTTGGTGCGCACTAGGGTTTGGATGGCAGCATTCACACTTATTCAAATGAACCGCACTAACAGAGCAATCGCACCAGGGTTTGTTTTAATCGATCCAAACATGCCAAGTGTGAACACACCCTGAATGTGAACAAAACTGTGAAAAGCAGCATAGATTTACAGGCCAACATATCAGTTACTGGTTTTAAAACAAAAATAATTAGAGTTTTCAGTAATGGTCAAACTGCATGACCCTACAAAAATGATTATAGGTCAGTTAGAAGGAATATGGTGTTATTGTTACTTGATTTTAACCTCTTAGTTGGGTGAACTTAAGTAAATAGTGCCACTATTTGATAGAGTTTGGCTGAACTTTTTATGACAAACAATAAAAAAGTTTAAGTTTGATATCTAATAACCAATATTTGGAACCGTTTTTTAATTGGTGCTTTATTTCTTTTTTTCGACACAATAATAACTACATGATAATTCGATTACAACTGTAAAAAACATATGCATAAGGCATATTTTATTAATAATAATGATCATTATTGCTATATACACCATTATATTTATGCAACTTTTAGTAGTTGAAAATTGATTTTCATTTTGGGCTGTTATATTTTTAGGCTATGCACTGAAAAAGTTTGGTATAATTATCCAGACAATACATTAATTACACTGTTAGGTGCTTTATCTGTGATATGTTAGTAAAAAAAAAGGTCAAATATTGTTTAAACCAATTATCAGTGGCCTAATTTAGCTGAATTCATCCTTCTTTCTGGCATATACAAGCATATTCACATAGCCTACATGCAAGACTCTTGTGTTTGTGAGTATACAGGTGTGCTCACCATCTGTGCTCGCAGGTACATTTGAGCTTGGCTGGCTGTCAGGGTGGAGCTTGAGGTGTTGCCTAGCAACACTGCTTGCTGGGAGATCCCAGAGGGGGCGGAGTTTACACTCTGGGCACGACTGATCAGCTGAGCAGCGGCAGGGGATGTGGTTAAATTAATCTGTGGGAATAAGAGAGACGAGTTGTGACATGAGCAACCTGAATGTTTTCACATGCAAAAACAGAATATCATAACCAGTACAAGATATTGATTTGATTATACAGGCATATTTGTAGTGGATGCATCCAAATAAAAGCATACTGTGGTCTGTGATGGTCCACTCTGCGTAGATGAGGTCCCATTTTGGTTTGAACTCTGCCTGCCGGCTGCTAAACTGGCCTGAGAGGGAGAAAACATGACAGACAGAGAAGGTATGAGTGTATTTGTGTGCGTTATGCTTCTGTCTTGCTTTACGAGACTGCATGCTAAGCGACCTGCTGCACTGCTGCGAGGCTCTGGAGCTGTGCTGTGCTGAGGTGCTGCTGCTGCAGGGCTGCTGTTTGCAGCATCAGATGCTGCTGTTGAGCTGCGTACATCTGCTGTAGGTACTGCGCCGCTGTGCTGGGCTGCCTGTTTAGAGCCTGCTGGATCACCTACCGTTCAAGAGAGACGGAGAAAGAGTGAGAAACCAGATTAAAGGTGCAGTAAGCAATTTCTGAGAAACACTGTTGAAAGTGGATCGGACCCGAGCGCCACAACACGCTTGTTGCCAATCACGCTTGTTTTGATTTCAAAAGAAGAATCATGAAGAGGTCACGGCGAAGTATGGCGTGGGACCATTTTGATTTAAAAGAACGACTTCTACACGGCATCGCAGTGTTTGCAGTGAAATAAGTACAACATGGCCACGACTCAAAAGATGTACCACTTAAACAAAGTGCATCCGACCCTGGGTAATGTCGATGGTGGTCTCAAGCTAGCATCAAGTCGGCGTTAGCATGGAGGAGCTGCGATCCACAAGTAGCCTAATTAATTGTTAGGTAGGCTAATCTCTCTCACTCTCTTTCTCGACTCCGTGCCTTGGATAGTTTTGAGTTACATTTTGACAAAACCTGTCAGATCTAAGTATTATTATGTTTTTGGTTAAGTTATTATTTAACATGATTTTTTTATTTTATTTATTATTTTGGAATAAACGAGGTTCTCTGTTTAAGAACGCCAACTCGCAGCTGTAGGTTCCGTTAAATGTGAAATGACCTTGGTAATAGTTTAAGACATGTCTACATTAGTTTTTTAGCTCTGTACACTTGCTGTCAGCAATTGTCTAACGTGTTTCTTTTGTAGTATTCCCCTTAAGTAGTTTGACAGAAACATCTGAGACAAAGCTGATACTCAAATCATAAATAGTTGCAAGATGAGATTTGTGGTGATGTCAAATATTTGTAGGATTGCAATTCTAATCTTTTAATGTTCCTTGAGCAACTGTTGTGTTTTGTTCCAGCATTTGTCTCCTCCTTTTGGTCAGAAAAGTAACTGCAACAAGCTTGAAAGAAAAGTAGATCTCTGAAATTGTTGTTTTTCACTTCCAATATAGCTTTCAAGGTCAGCCTTGATGTTGAATTTGATTATATTATCATAATATTAATATAAATTTAATTTTAACCACAGTATTACAAGGCTTGTTAATGCACATATGCTAATGCACGAACTCTGGCAATAAAACAATAACACATTTACAGTATATTGTATAGGATAACTGTTACATTTTATGACATTTATGTGTAATGCCACCCAAATATATACTTTTAAATCCAATATAAACATTAACAATTTTGTATTGTGATACTTCAATAATAATGGTACTTAAATTATTGCAAACCATGTGCACAAGAAACACCTACCTATTTTAACAGTTGATCTTGAGCTAGCATCCCATAGAACATGAAAACAACATTCAGACCAAAATCAACAAGATGCCAAAATACCTGAACAGATAGCAGATGTTCAAACAACATTCAGGATATGATGATGGTGTAGTAGTAGATAAGTTCATCGGTCTCATCACTTATAGTACCTTCTTATCGCTTTCTTCCAGCTATAATATGTTCTGCTTTATCCTGCACTTCTGTTTATCTCATCCTTTATGTCCTCAATGAACTGCCCACAACTGCACAGTTGCTAGGCAACATGCATCCTGACCCCTGGTCTGGGTGTGAGTAAAAGTGCAGCCTGAACTGAGTTTAATGTTCATGCTGCTTGTATCTGATCATGCACTGATATATATTGCCACAATTTTAAAGATTAACATTTTGTTTTGTTTTACACAATTAAGTAAACATAGTGGGTTAAGTTGGATGATCGGATGTTGACATTTTTCAGTTTTCCATGTGAAGCACTTAATATATGAATTATTGAACTATACATTATTATTATTAAATAATGATTTTGATTCCTATTGATAGCATACTACAATACTTTTTGGACATTAGACATACGTTTACCTATATCACATTCGTCTGAAATCTAGCACTTAATTTACAAGTAAAGAGATAATGAACCACCACCACATTCCACAGCAGGGGAAAGATTATGAATGTCTGTCTATGAGGCATGGAAATCTTCATTGTCTTTCCTCTTCAACCTGCTTTCCCTTCTCATATACACACACCAGCAGATGGCAGTATGGACTTAATTAAACCTTTAAGCAAGAAAAAGTGATGTCTGGTGCAATGCAGTGAGTGGACTATTAAAGAAGGATTGACAAGGAGAAAGGTGTTGTTTTTAAACATGAACTCTCAGTTGCCTATATTTAAACTGATTGATTGGTTTGACGTACCTGTACAGTCTGTCGGTCAGGAATGCCGCTGTAGACAGATATCTGTGGAACGGCCTGTCTTACGCTGCTGGTGGAGCTGGCAGTGGAGGCACTGGTGGTGCCCGTGGAGTTTGTGGTGGAGGTACTGGTGCCAGTTGTGCTGCTGGCACTGGAGGCAGGAGTGCTCTGCTCACCCTCCATTGTGCCGCCCCGATGCCTCACTTTTGACCCACGACCGCCCCGCTGCCACACTCGACGCAAGCTGAGAGAGATGGAGAACAAGAGTTTTAAAATTCCTGTTACTAAAATCCTCTTCCACAGTACAATACATACAACAATACTATATGCAGGGATCCTCTGTCTGTCTATCTTTATTTAAAAAACTGTTGAGATTGTGATAACCCTACTGAAAAAAATAGCAATTTCTATAGCTGATATTTATGAAATATGATCAAGTTATGAAATGTCTTGCGCTAATAAAAAGAGTACCAGAGTAGTACCGTGTTTTTTGAACACGTATTATGGTAATACCATAGTATTCTTTGAATTACTTTGGAGTATCATGTAAATGCCATGGTCTATGTATATGGCTATGTACATTCTGTAGCATGTTAAATGGCAACCATGGTATTACCATTTGATAGCATCACAGTATCTTTTATAAAAGCTATATAAAACGAGGGGGGAAGAGCTAAATACAAAAGCATAAATGAAAGGTCCGAGCTGGTAGCTTCATTCACATACTGTACATTGCTGAAAATTACATTATAATTGCATTTGAGTTCATCCCGTCATCATGAGTGCTACATTTCAGCAAATCTTTTTTTCAGCCGTCTCCAGTTACCACCAGATGAACAGCCATGGTAGATGGATTAGATGGTCAGGAGAAGAATTGCTCGTGTCAAGATGCGATACAGCACCAGGTTAAAGGTTGCCAAACAAAACATTACTTTTTTTGGTTCAATCTGTCTTTTATATTATTAAAATATCTGTGTTCAATACAATCTAAGCTTGTTGGCAGGTTGTCGTTTACCACAGATAATTTGAAATTCATTTAATTTACATTTACAGTAATGCACTTACAATGGAAGTATAGAAACCTGGTCTACTGTATACTGGGCAAGAAACCAGTAGGCACCAGAATAACTGAAAGTATAGCCAAACCCAAATATTATGTACTAACATAGACTAATGTAATACAAATCACTAACTAACTGCAACTTTACATCCAATTTTGATACCCTATGTACAATACTTGCTATATACCAGAAAAGAAATCCTTCCACGTGAATTACATTGGTGATGCATAATCAGTTGTTCATACTAGAAAAGTAGTCCCACTACTTACAAGGCTATTTAGACAACTTTAAAGTTCAAATAACACATTTTTGTACAGAAAAATGTGTTTTGTAAGTGTTTTTTTAAAACAACTTACTGATCCAAACTTTAGTACAGTAGTATTTACAATATATATATATTACCATTCAAAAGTTTTTTTAAAGAAAGTTGTACTTTTATTCAGCAAGGATTCTTCAAATTGATAAAAAAAAGTAAAGACATTTCTAATGTTGCAAAATATTTCAATTTCAAATAATTCTGTTCAGTGTACCATGGTTTCCATTTTCAACTTTGATAATAAAAAGGTGAAATGAATATAGATACGTTATTCTTTAGATACAATATTACTGTTTTGCAAAAATATTTTAAAAATCTTACCGTGTGTGTGTGTGTTAAAAATCTTACCGTGTGTGTGTGTAAATAGCAGTACATTTTTACATTTAAATCTTCCTGAATGTGTAACCCTATCAACTTCCATTGAAAGTGCGTAATAATAATGCCTGTTTTTATACAGAGTCTAACTCATTTTCTGTGGTAATCAACAGCATGCCACAGATGTGGTGAATATATGTTTCAGATTAAAAACAAGCTCTAAAGTTGACATAAATATCATAATAAGTATCAAGAGTCATATGTCTGTTCATCCAAACAAACATTAAGCATGTATTCAGGGCTGTTGAATGAAAAATAGGTGTCTAAATCTCTTCACTGGAGTCGCCATAGGCACTGTTGTTAAATTACTCTCCTATCCTTTCCTTTCTGTCTTTTGGGGTTTGTTATTCAGGCATAGAAAGTGGTAATGAGATTGAGGGGCACAGAAGGAGAACAAGTGTTGGGGGGGGGTTTAGTTTCAGAGGGGAAGTGTGGCATGGTTTCAATTATACTCATTTAATTACTCACACACGTGGATGAGAGCCACTAACCCCACACACTCTACACCCCCTTCCCAGCTACCCCAAATCGCCCCCCTTTTTACCCACAACAAACCATTATGCCTCCCCCTTTCTAGGTCTGTTATTACGCCAAGAGATGGTGTAATATCAGTGAGCCCTCCCCATAAGCCATTTCCTGCGCTCCAAAGAACTAATGGAGTTGGGCATTGTAATTAGATAATCTAAATATAAGTCCTGAGCCTCATTAATATGCATTAATGGAAGGGCCATAGGGACATCTGAAAACATAGTAACAGAATTAGAATATTATTAAACGGTGTTCAATAACTGTTATCCGTTGAATTAATTTTTATATTGTATACTTAGATTGTATAAAATATGCTATATGTGACAAAAACATGCTAAATGTGTGTGTGTGTGTGTGTATATATATATATATATGTGTGTGTGTGTGTGTGTGTATATATATATATATATATACTCATATATACAAGTATACATTACAATTGCTTCAAACTGTATACTCAATGTCACATGAACCCAATACTTTGCATGTTTAATTCAAGGAATAATTTTTTTAATCCCATTTTAATCCCATTTTGTTTAAAACATTGATTTATCAATGCTTGGCAGTCTTTGGGTATTTCATGAATTCAGAAAGTTTGCATATTCAGAAAGTTTGAATATTAAGTATGCATACTTAATACTGCCCAAATAGTACATGGTAGTACCCCATCACAACCTTTTCAGATGTTATGAACAGTGTTCTATAGTAACACCAGAACGTGCTACGGTGGAAATATGTAATGGAATTGCATGCATTCATGATTAAAGCCTGCTCTGTTCATATTTAGCAGCTGATTGGTTCTGCTAATGAGAGGGGAGCTGTTATGTTGAGTCCCGGGCCCCTCAGAGGCTTCCGGGCCAACCAACCATACGCATCCCACCAATGAGAGGCTCTCTACTGCGTACAGTTTAAACACAACTATTAAACACACCTTTACCATGTTACCTTTAAGCAGAGCTAAAAATAAATCTGTCAGTAATTCCTAAATACAGAACTAACTAAAAGAACATTCCAGGAGCGAGAAAAGTTAAAGAGTTGTTGGGTAAGATGGAAGGATGAGGATGGAAATTCATGACAGAAAACAAACATGAATCAATATGCATGCACTGGGAGATTTCAGAGACATCCAGGTTAGCCCAGGGCCGATCTCTCAGACAAAAACCCAGCTCCTACCTTTTCTGAGGGGCAGCACGAGCTCCGTTTGGCCCCGTGGTGAGCCCCATGCCTCAGGACCCAAATGCTTCTTTGTCTAGTGTGCGTTCTGCACCCCAATCCTGCCAGATCACTGCAAGCATCCACCGTCCCAGTCGCCAGGCACAGACACACACTCTCTTTCTCTCTCCCTGCTTCTCTCCATCTAACACACGCATGCGAGACCCCCCCCCAAGTCCCCCCCCCCCCCCGGTTCTGTGGTTTCCTAGCGACAGCCAACTGGGGGTGCCTTTTGGAGCCCTATTGCAGAGCTGTGTGGTGATTGGACAATTGGTTCTTCTCTAATGAGGGTGATGGTAATGATTTTTTATCCCCCTCTATAAGCACCACCAGCCCCCCCATTTCAGAATATTCACCGGTGATGATTTGTACTGCCAAAGCAGAGGAAAAGGCCTGTCCCAGAAAAAAAAGACCTGGATGAAAATGTCATACTTTATATGGATATTTAAATGTATTTAGAAATATAAACATGATTGATAATTTTATCATCGTCAATAAAATTATTATTATTTTTGATAACACTTAAGGTTAGGAATTTCAATTAACCCTTAAAGCTGAGTATAAAAATGGTATGCTAGTCACCCCGAACAGTTTATGATACAGACACCCTTGCATCCTGCAGATTTCATTTGTGCTTACTGATTTTTATTTTAGTACAAGACACCCATAACACACTAGCTACCACCTAGCAATGTCCTAGTAGTCCTCGATGGACTAGTCCTCCATCCTGATATAATATAGAATACCTTACAAACCATAGATGCACCCATATGAACCACATAGCAATCCATTGAAAATACCTTAGAAACAACAAAGCAACGCCCTAACAACCGCATAGCAACACCCTGGCTCCTCCCAGGAGCAAATAGCTCTTATGTTTTAAGCAAATGTAATAGTCTAGTAAATAATGGTAATTTTTGTAATTAAAGGCCATGCTAAAAAAAGACAAAGAAGAAACACAAAGCACAGACGTGGTGATGTAGGAAAACACTAGTTCGCAGTCTTGGTTGATTAAGTGTTGTGTGCTGATGAAGCTGCCTCTTAATAATCAGCGATTAGAGCATCACTAAGCAAAGGGTAAATACCCCCCACTGCTGTGGCAATCACAGTCAAACCACACACTCATGAAAAGTAGACCACATCCAGCTGATGTGTTATTCAGATTTAAACGGTATCAGGGCACAAAAAAAGATGATTCTTGTCGTTCTGAAGATGCCTTACTAAATTGAAAATATACATACAAGGAGGGCTTTCTGACCTTGGAGGAGGAGATAAAAACGCCACTGTCGTGGAAAGTAAATTAAGGCACTTATTGTGCAATACCTCTGGGCTGTGGTGTTCTGAAATATATTCCTTCATCTATACTCTCATATAATATCTCATTGATTGCGCACAGACGGGCATGAACGTCATTGATTGCCATCTTCTTATTAGCATATAGATTAGCTTCTGGTGGGGCCGGGTAAATTAAGGAAGAAGGAAGGTTAAAGAAGTAATGAAAAGGATGAAACAAGGTAGGCAAAGTGGAAACAACATGAGGAGAAGGGATGGACAGAGAAAGATTGGGAAGATTCTGTTGTTTGTTGTATACAAGGGAGACTGGGGATAGATTTCAGATTTCACACACTTTTTAAAAAAAAAATTCTTTCCATTCTGTTCTGTGGAATTGTCGGTCATTTTTTCTCTTTATGGTGTTTATCACCTTACCTCCCTTTTCCATCGTCATTTCTACATGTGCTACATCCATTCAGAAGACAGAGGATAGAAAAAAATGAGAGTGAATAAGAAAAAGAATAACTGGAAATATTGGAAGAGAAAGGAAAAGAGATAGACGGGAAAATCAAGAGGGACAGATGAGGATGAGGCAGTAAACTGGATGGGATGGGATGGGATGGGGGTGCTGCTGGCTGTCTGTCTGGTCTGGGTCTGATCCATATTAGTTTCTCACTCATCCACTCAGCATGAAATGAGTGGGGGGCAGGGAAATGAGGCGGGGGTGGGCAGCCATCAGGAGCGAGGACAGATGCAAGAGCATTGAGAGATGGAGGAATGCTGATTTCACGGTGTCTCTCACATCACTACATTTTGACTCATTTATATTTGCGTGTGTAATAGACTGCTGTAAAAGTCTTAGTAAACCTCAATCTGTCAGGGTAACTAGTCTGTTTGCTGTTATGTTGGTAAGAGCACTGGTTAATAGGCTACTCGGATATATCATCAGTGAGGTTTTTTGCACTTTTGTCCCAGGACTGTTTGATGGTGATTAGTGAGTCCACTAACCGATACAGAATTTTTCTTACATTTATACTCATTTATGTTTAGGTTTTTTATTTATTTATTATTTTTTAGTGCATACAATTAATGCATATATTTAACATTTTCATTATACATTATTTTATTTGCATTTTATTTATATACTTTATTTTTCATTTAATTTTTTTTTTTTCATTTATAATCATTTTTATTTTATGATATTTTTAAATGTATTACTTATTTACTTTGAAATCTTGGCTTTGAAAAAAACTAAATTGGGGGGGGAAATTGTCTGCTTATAAAATCAGCCTAATTTCCAATAAAATAATATGATATGGTCACCAATAAACTGTCCATTTGTATACTAAATAAATATCAAACTGTCCTGTGTTTAAACTAAATTGAAATCACGCATCAATATGTATATATGCATTATTCAAATAAAAATGTATTTGTGTTTTTATTTGTTTGTTTTCAAAGCAGCTTTACAGAAAATCATGATGTTAATGTTTATATTATATTAATATCTTCATGTCTTATAGTATCATTAAGCAGATTAGAACTGGGCGATAATGTAGTTTACATTTTGCAACGATGCAAGCAATCAGTAGTTGAGATATGCAGGCCATACTCTATGGCTTGAACAACAAATCACAGCCAAAGAACACTTGCTGGTTTCGGTGGGCTTTACTTGACTAATGGCTGTGCACGACAGTGAACAGTCTAACCGTAAACCTTCTTTCCATCCTGCTCTCTTTTCTTTCTCCTCTGAGATTCAGTTAATTGGTGTCCCTTTGGTACCCCATTCTGTGTCAGTAGAGCCGCTACAGCCCCAGACAGACATTCCCAAGTGACTCTCTTTCGCTCAGCAGAGCCGCAGCATCAATGCAGCGGAGATGGATTAACTCTCCCTGAGAAGGCTGTGAATATAGTACACTGATGATGACCACTAAGAGGAGGCCCCTCATATTTATTAATGGGAAGGAGGATATGAGTGTCAGTAATGAGCACCTCTGGAACCACAAACCTTATTATGATTGTAAAAAGAATTGGTTGCCTTTGTTTGTTTCATTGATTTATTCTTTTATATGGCTATAGTTTTGTTCTCCTTCATAGACATTTCAACATTTCAATTAAAGGTGTAATTGTTTCCTCTTTTTTTTCCCTTCATTTTATTGGTTTAAAATCATACTGATATGAGATGAAGACTCCAGTAATTTTTTGAGTCAAGACTCAAGTTGTATTTTTTCACTTTCTTGGGGGCCAACATACTAAGATCACATGACCAGCCAAATTCTACTAACTCTTTCTTACTAAACCCCCTGTTGTTGGTAATTTTTGTAGTACATTCTGCAAATAGTGCATTTGTGCAATGGCTTTCTACAATAACTGAACATTTTTGCTTTCGTGTGATGCTACATGAACACGTTCATTTGTGTTATGCATGTTTAAATGGTGTAAATTTGCAAAAACTTTTGCTGTATTCCAGGCAGGTCTTTTTTAAAAGTCCAACCTCAGATGCCGATATTCATATATCTTTTATTAAGTAATTTGTAGAAAAATTGTAGTGCCATTGCTTTTACACTGAATCGCACACCTTTTTTTGTTACAAACTCTTAAAGGGATAGTTCACCCCAAAATGAAAAATCTGTCATCAATTACTCACCCCCATGTTGTTTCAAACCTGTAAGACTTGCGTTCATCTTTGGAACACAAATGAAGCTTTCTGTCCCTCCATTGACAGTTACGCAACTACCACTTTGACGCTCCAAAAAGTTCATAAAGAGATCGTAAAACTAATCAAGATGAATCGAGCGGTTTCGTCCAAATTTTCTGAAGAGACTTCGCTTTATATGATGAACAAATTGAATTTAGTCGTTTATTCACATATAAACATTAATCAGCGAACATAAACAGAAGCTCAACCGAACCTGCTTGACACACGAGAACAAACCTATTGCAGAAGCTCAAACGTGCTTCGTAACACGAGAATGAACCTCATTGGTTCTTACTGAAGCTGAACCTCATTGGTTCTCGCACGTCAATCGAACATGCTTGAGCTTCCGTTTACCACAACTGATGTGTGAGTTGATTAATGTTAAAAGCCTAAATTCAATCTTTTCATCAAATAAAGCGATCAAGTTTTACGATCTCTTTATGAACTTTTTGAAGCGTCAAAGTGTCAGTTACGTAGCTGTCAACGGAGGGACAGAAAACTTTCAGATTTCATCAAAAAGATCTTCATTTGTGTTCCAAAGATTAATGTAAGTCTTGCACGTTTGAAACGACATGAGGGTGAGTAATTAATGACAGAACTTTTGGACAATAATTTTGGGCAAGTGTTTTGAAAAACCAGCCTGTTTTCTTTGAGTGTAACGTCTCTTTTCTTGAATGTCAGAATGCTACAACGCAGAACACCTCTGTGGCTGGCCTGGAGAGTGTATACGTCCGCACAGGAACACACATCTGTCAGTGATGTATACCACAGAGAACATCATGTGGACAACTTAACTTGTCAGTAAATCTGAAACCATGTACGTTACATCTCAACTTCTTTAATTAAGCTGGGAGATTGTATCTACCGGGACAACATGGACTAAAATTTTAGGCAGATAAATGCGTTTATATACACACTGAGGGATCCGTCTTTGACTCTGGGTTAAAACTGAGACACTCAAAGCCCTAATTCCTTCAAGTCTTCGGCACGTTAGAGTAAGCGCACACTACCAGTCTCCCAGTGCAATTAACCTTCAGTCCCACTCACAAGAATTCTGGGTCACTGCACTAAGGAGGGAAGATGGTTTATTTAATAAAAGCACTTTAACAGACAGCTTGAGAAAAAGCTTCTGGATTAAAGAACGGATGGATGGGCAGACAAGCAGATTCTTTTACACAGACTGTATTTGCTAAGACAAGCATCGCTATTATTATTATTATTACTCATATTAATTGTGTTATGGACATGAATGATATCTCAGATTATGTGTTTTGTTGAGGAGAGGTGTGCTATTATTTCTAAACAATTGGAAAAAATGTTTTTTACCTGGCGGACAGTAAAATGGACTCGAGCCATATGTAGTAACTAGAATATAATAAATATTTTGTAAATGATAAGAGCACAATCACAAAGTTTCTATGTAATCATGCAGATAATATTTCTCACATAAATCCACACAGCGACAGCCTAGAAAGGATCAAGAACATGCTAACATCATAGTAGTGAGTTTTGCATGGTGAAGCAGCACTCAAATGTGATACTTCCATTCTAAATGTGTAATTTTACAGTTTAGATCACTGATTTTAGTCTCTTTAGAACAACCGATTAGGACTCAAACAAAACCATCCAGTCAGAGATTGATGAAAATGCTGAGGCAAGTGATGTCAATATACAAGTAGGACTAAACGCTTTTCTTTACACTATATGAAACCGGTTGATTTACAGCAACAACAAATGGCCTGAACACACCTAGCATAAGTTATCAATGCACACAGGACAAATATAAGGCGAGTGAGTTAGTTTTAAAGGCAAATAACCAGCATAATAATTCCATGAGACAGATCGGAACATTCTGGATTTAATACGATTCAAAAGCGTTTTTGTAACAGGATCTGGTTTGGAATGATTTGCGCTCTCATTCTAATCCAGCTGTGTTGTTATTTGGCTGAATCACCAACTTGGAAGTACTAAAGACTGAGCCGTTTGAACGCACACATGCACATGTGTGCAATCATCCAATTGCACTGTGGTCTGGTGCACTTATTCACATTGAATCCATTCTATATAATCTGGCCTAATGTGGGTCACACGGAATGCCAAGGGCACAATGACCCGTTCCCGACCCCAGACTCTACTCTGCATGGGCGTCTCAGATGCACATACTATACTTGGCGAGAAAGAAACTTGACTTTAAAGGAATATCCTTCAGATTGTTTTTTTATTTTTTATTATTTTACAAAAACTTTCTTTTAACCCTGTAGAAAAGCATGAGAATACTCCTATCGTCTTTCGAACTTGAAATGAATCTAAAGTAAATAATGTGTTATGCATTCTAGATTTCCCAAGCTCATCTTAATACACAAGGATGGCAGGTTTTGTGTTGCAAAATAGGATTGCTGTCCTAATAAAAGTGTATTTTGCATACACAGGTTTGCCAAAAGCAGGCCGATGCCCTCACATCCACACTGTCGTTCCTCGAGCTGTCAGATCTGGATTGGCTTCTTTGAAACAGGTCTGGAAGCATGCAGTAATATAACAAACACATTCCCTCTCCCTAATTCCTTCCTACCTTGTTTAAGAACCACAAGAAGGAAGGAATTTCACAACATGCACATAAATAATGCCTACCTTACGCTTTGGCTTTGGCTTTCCTTCCTAGGATTGGATTACGTCCTGCTTTCCTGCTATCCTACACCATTTCTGGGTTGTGTTTGTGCTGTAAGCCTTACCGCAGAGTAGAGAGAGAGAAAGTAGGGGGGAATCTAGGCATTAGCATTCCAAAGTTCACATGTGACACGGCATCAGCCAATCACAGGACAACATGCTTTCATGACCCTCCCCCTTCCTCCTAAATCCCTCCCCTTCTTCTTGTTCTGTCAGTCTACCAGCACCATGGCAACACAAAGGGCTTTAATTTCCTCTCTCGAATTTCATGGCGGCTCGCTTGAAATGCATGCAGAAAAGTTTACTGGTAAAATGACGAAAAGCAAGTGAGAGGCACATGCCTGATGCCATCAATTATGACCTGTTTGCTTAACATATTGTGGAAGAATAACTGTTTGACCTGTGAAAGCATAGACATTTGTCAAATATATAGTGTAGTTGTTGACACTATGTAAAAATAAGGGTTTCAATATGGTTTCAAATTATCATGAACTTTCATTTGTTAATCTTGTTTAATGTTAATTATGTATAATAACAATAATATTATATATATATATATATATATATATATATATATATATATATATATATATATGTGTGTGTGTGTGTGTTACACATAATAATTATTAAATACAATTAAATTAACTATAATATGTTTCTACAATGTAAATGAACAATCATGAACAAAGATGAATTACCAAAAATATTTGAATATTTATTTAAATAGAATATGAATATATATATATATATATATATATATATATATATATATATATATATATATATATATATATACAAATTAATTTATTACGCAATTTTCTTCAATCTCAGTTCTTTGAGATATAGACAAAGCTAACATCCTATGGGCCATGGGTTCTGTGTAGGCAATGGGGCTGCAATATATGCAAATATATTCAAATAATGGGGCATGAGGATCACAGTAAAACACAGTCCTCAGGGCCCTGGGGTTAAGCTGATTGGTTGAAAGGCTAATTCTGTGTGTTGTTTGGTCCAGAGTGAGATTGGTCTTCATTTCAGTGTCCATGTGTTCCTCATCATGGGGGGAGGTAGAAACCACTGGAATAAATCTAGCATGTCCATCCATGTGTTTGTGCATGGAAGTCTGCAATAATTTATTAATGTAGGAAATTCCTCTGTTTCCTGTATGTACCCAGGTTTGCTTGTTTCCTCAGTTTTTGATGATAAAAAGACAAGCATCACTATTACTATTATGACCAGAATAGCAGAGTTTTGGAGCTGGGCGGTTTTGACTTTGATCGAGCAAGTAAGCAACCACCTAGTATTGCCCTAGAACACCCTAGCAACCACATAGCAACAGTAGAACCTCTAGACATCCAAAATAGCTATTTTAAAATTCAATTTATTGTAGAGTTGTTGTTTTATCTAGCGTCTCCCTAACTAGCATTAGACATTCATAAATCTCTGTATGCATTATAAGGATGATTCCAAGTAATTAATCTGTTATAAGACTTATCTGGTTTGACCGGTACTTAATTATCTGGCCCACAACAGCTCCCTTGATACTCCGCTTCCAGACACAGTGACCCACTGCCTCAACCTGTTTTCCAGTAAAACAGTAATTCCCATAAGCCCCACTGTGGAGAAGCAGAGGCATCCGTTGGTATATCACATTTCACCTGAGAGGTGGATTTCATAGCCGTCACCCTGTAGAGCAATGGACCTCCAAATTGACATGAGCATCATATTATGTTGGCGTGTAATAGAATATGCATAATTCATGGGCGAGAAGAATGAAATATTTATGTGGAGTCCCTCTGTGCCGCTGATGTCCTGTTGTAGAAATACCTGCAATGGTTCTTTTGATGTCCCTTGAGTATTTTCCACAGTATGATCTTGCATGGGGCATAATTGGCTTTTAATTTAGGAGAACTGAGGGTTTAATTAGTTTAATTAATTTTTGACCAAATGAGTAAATACATCTTTTTTAAGAATGACTTTTTAGTTTACCAGGTCAATAAAAATGCTCCTAATGTTAAGTCAGTAGGTTTTCAACTCATTTTACCTCGAATCAAAGACGAAATGTATACCATTAAATGAGATCACTGCTATTCAAAGTCATCTGACATTTGTAATCTTACAAGGAAGCCCAGTTTATTTAGCATAGAGACTGGTTTTACGTTAGGCTATTTTACAAATTTTTTTTATCATTTTTCTGTATGTTGAATAAGAATGTGGTATGTGTGGACTGGTGTGATATCAAAAGTAGGTCAGCTGAGGAAACACTTATTCTATGCTATGGCTGCCATCTTGTGGTCATATTAAGACTTACATGTTGGAACTTGAGCTGTTGTCTTTGGGTTTTTGTTTTTTATTGAGCAGATTCCACAATGACAACAAATGTGAAAGATACATGAAAAATATGAAACACAACCTACTGTTTTGTTTTTAACACATAAGGTTAAACAAATAAAAACATATAAGTTGTCAAGACTGTTAGCTGGAATGTTGATTTGCAGTATTTTTTTTCTTTACCTGATTTATCACCTGATTTATATTACATGTTTTCATTGATAAATGATGCGTGTGACGGGTTTCTGAAAGTGCCATTAATTATAGTGCATGTGATGTGTCTCCTGTCAAACAGAACTGAATTGTAATCTATCACTGCATTTTATTGTGGCAGGTTCTGGTCTGGCAGTGACTGGTAAACTCCGCCCTCTACCCACTGTGGCATTGTGGGATGCTTATGGCATCGCTGTGCCCTCTAATGGCCTGGTGTGAAATACCAGACATGCAACAGAGGGAAGATGTGAGGTTAGTGAGGACACTGGTCAGAAATGAAAAAGCAAGTCTCAGAAGACCACTGGGTGATGAGGTTGTGGGAATCTTTTGTAGTGACATCTGTTCATCAGAATGAGGCATTGTTAAAGAACAAGAAACGCATTCTTCCACAAGGGGCAGGTCCTTTTCACACTCAACCAAAACTACATAAACTACACTAGCAACTGGAACATTTTTTCTTGCAGTGAAAAACAGATATTTACTTCAGTGAACATTTCTCAGGGGTTGAGTTTAATTTTAAATCAGTTTACCTTTACAGTCTGTATTGTAAAAATAAGCTTTTTTTGCACTACAAAAATGGGGGTATGTGTATGCTTATTAAATTTAACATGCTGACCTTTGAAATTTTGTCAACCCCTATTAACACGCATTTAAAGTAAAAAAAAATGAAATGTATTATATAAAATGTATTATTTCTATAGTAGTTTTTTAGCAATAATTTATGCATGCAGCTAGTCAAGAGTCATACTTTAAAATGTCACGCTTAGCCACAAATGAAGAAAAACATTCTCCTTTTTATCTAATGTCTTAACCACTTCCTGCCTAACTGCCAGTTGAGTTACTAGCAAGAGATGCTTTTAACTACTGACTAACATTTAACTGTATGTGTAATAACTGTGTATATGTATATTATATCATTTTTGTTTAAAATTTGATCTCAGTGATGAAAAATATGCACTATGCATGATATCACAAATATAACAGTTCTGGTTATCTAATACAAAAAAAAGCCGTAATAGCAAGAGTCAAATGCACTTTCTGGACTACCTATAATTGCATTTGAGATCATTTTTATCCTCCTTTTTTCTCAGTATTGCAAGGAAGTGTCTCTAAAAGGCAGCATGGAGGAAACTTTGATTTGGATTGTCACTGAGGTTGTATATTTACATAGAGATTGTCAGTATTCCTCTCTCATTGTTACTCGTTTATTTGTCTACAGTGGTTACGCGACTGACTTGTGACCTTTCCAGTCCGGATATTTAGTCTGACATGAGCAGGCCTTTCCCTTTTCCGTGTAGCTTGAATGGTCATGATGGTCTTCAAACGAGCTTGTTTGATGCTTTGCATGGCGACTTGGAAGGGCTGTTTCCAAGGGGGATTTGGTATTCACATGGACGATCCGATCTGAGAGATGGATGTGTTTTTGTGTCACCTTGAGAGTAAATTTAGAGTGTAGACTGACCAAAAGTAATCAGACTCAGTGGCCAAAATAACACAAAATTAAACAACATCCTATCAGTTCCTTGACTGAAGTTCCTAAATATTCAGCATCATTTTACTGCGCATGTCTTTACATTTTAAAGTTACATAGTTAAAAACATATGTTGTCATAACATCTTATTGCTCACATAATTGTTTTACAGTGTATTGGGGCAAGTTTTCATAATGGGACCCTGCAATTTATTGATACCATTTTGAAAGTAATCATTTTTGTGAAATTCTTTTTTATTTTATTTTATTTTTTTATTGATTTTTTTTATTTGGCACTTAGTTAAGGATTTCATGACTACTTGAAAAAATAATTTATTAAATGGAGAATAAATGAAGTACCTGGCATAGGACATTAGTGAGAAAGAGACCTGCTGTACCTGTGAAAGTAGTCGCTCCACTGAAGAACTGGCAGCAGATTAATCAGTGCACAACAATTCCAGTGTGTTTGTCTGAGAATGAAATTGTGTAATATTAACTGAGCTAATAAAGGGGACCTATTATGTCCCTTTTCAAACTCTTTGATTTTGAGGTCTTCTAGAAGAGATTTTCATGCTTGAATGTTCAAAAAACACATTCTTTTTCACATATTTTACATTGTTGCAGCACCTCTTTTCCCAGTCTGTTAGTAACGCTCTTTTTAGTTTCTGTCTTTATGAAGCAACTACTTCAAAAAGATTACTTTAGTCTGATTGGTCGTCTGGACCAGGGTTTTGTGTTTGGTCAACCTTTTTGAGCGTTTTTCGGAAATGTCTCACCCCCTTACCATAATCGTGAGTTTCAACACTACTAATTCAACTCAACTAGGCCTTTTGTGATGTGTACGTTCCCGGAAGAAAACACAAGTCTACAATTGATGCGTTTCAGGGAGTTCAGAAACAATGCGCACTGATTATAACTTCCTTTGGAGTGACTTTGTGCTTGGTAACTTTGCAGACCTTTTTTTATGCTCAAACGTAAAAAAAAGCGTTTGTAGAAAATGTAAAAAAAAAAAAAAGTAAAAAAGCACAATAGGACCCCTTTAAAAAGTGTCAGATATCATAACCTCTAGTTGCATTTGTGTCTGGAATCTTTATATGCAGTTACCACAGTTACTGTGGGAACGAATAAATGTATTAGAGCATTCATGCTCTCAAAGCTTTTGCAGGCAAACAACAAGCAAATACTATACAAAGCCTTCATGAGGTCTTTTAATTCAGTCGCTTGGCCGCTGTTCTGAATGTGACGTTCAATGAGCTTTGAGTCTGTTTTTTGATGTGTTTGTGTGCTTGAAGGGGAAACTCTGTCCTCTCCTTATTAGTGCATTTATTTTTTCAGCAGGTGATTCTACCTTTCACCTGTTCCAGGTGGTTAGTGCTGCATAGTCTAACACAGACTGTGTTACAGGTAGGGTGACTACCCGTCCCGCTTTGTGTTGTACCGCACAGCATTTTCACCCCTTGTCCCGCACGTCGCATATTGAGAAAATGTCCCGCATTTTCATCAGTTTGTTGGTTTTTAATGATCATATTAAGAAAACGTGCATGCGTTCCCTTTCAAAAGCTACAATCGATGCTGCGCTGCTTAGCACATTGGGAACGTCTTTAATCGTGACCAGCTGTTCAATTCCTTCCTCGCCGCACTCATGGGGAGGGGCCATCGGCCACCCAACCTCTCCCCGGTCCTTCAAAAGCCGAGCCGTGCTCCCCCTAGTAAGAACTGGAGACAGGCTCGTCAGGCTCTGCATCCTTCCAGGCCAGACCTCAGGACTGTTATCAATAAGAAGAGGAAGTCCTGATGGTCTGGCGCCCAGTCTGGTAGGGGTAGCCCGCCGCGGGATGGGGCGTATGTTATCGCCCCATTCCGCTACCCTCACGAAACCTCTCCATCCCCGCCACCTTTGGTGCTTCGGGGGGCAGCGGTTTCCAGCGAAATGTTAGATGTTCCGTTGTTTCTTGCCATCATCCAGGGCACGGAACATCTAACATCACCTCAAGAGGAAGTTTTAAAATTGATACATCTCTCAGACAGTCTGGCAGCGTGGAGACTTCTGCCAGGCATTTCTGCGTGGGTGTTAAGCACAGTACAAATAGGATACAGAATCCAATTTATTCGTCGTCCTCCTCGTTTCAACGGCGTTGTCTCCACTTCCGTTAGACCGGAGCTGATGCATGTGCTAGCACAAGAGCTACAGACTCTCCTGAGCAAAGAGGCCATAGAACATGTACCTCTTCCAGAGAAAAGGTCGGGCTATTACAGCAAATACTTCCTAGTTCCCAAGAAGGACGGGCGGGTGCGTCCAATCTTAGATCTTCGTGGCTTAAACCGTTCAGTCAATGCACTCAAGTTCAAAATGTTAACCGTAAAGACGGTCGTGTCACAAATTCAACGTCACGATTGGTTCATCACGATCGATCTGAAGGACGCATATTTTCACATACAAATATTGCCACAACACAGGAAGTTCCTGAGGTTCGCTTTCGGGGGCGAAGCTTACCAATGTCGGGTTCTTCCATTCGGCCTAGCCTTATCACCCCGCATTTACACAAAATGCATGGATGCAGCTCTGGCTCCATTACGACTCCAGGGCATTTGCATTTTGAATTACATCGACGATTGGTTAATACTAGCACAATAGCAAGAGAGAGCGCTTCAACACAGAGACATCGTGTTAGCTCATCTACTTTCTCTAGGGTTGAGACTCAACACCAAGAAAAGTGTTCTTTCTCCTGCCCAGATAACGACTTATCTCGGGGTCGTTTGGGACTCGATCACAATGCGGGCCCAACTGTCTCCCGCTCGAATCGGAGCCATTCGACATATTATGAGCAAGGTCAGGCTAGGCCAAGATCACACTGTTCGTCAGTAGAGATGCTCCGATCAGCATTTTTGGGGCTGATCACCGATTACCGATCACCAAAATCATGATCTGCCGATTGCCGATCACTGCCGATCACAGAATGGCAGGGGAATGGGAATCTTTTATCTATAATCTAGCAGAGTTTGCACCATTTGTAGAAATGTGTTTATTTAATTGTATTTAGAAAATGAGATGCCTTAAGGCTACTGTAGGCCAGCTTTCCCAAATAAGGCAGAGTAACATTAAATTATTCCAAACAAAGAGGGGTCAGGCAGACCAACACACATCAGATCAGCCTAATGGGAGGGGATCAAGTTACACTTAGGCATATTTGGAAATTGTAGCCTCTTAATACATCCACTACATTTACTAATTGGCAACAAAATGTACAACTTGTTATACCAAAACTGGCTACTGATAAAAGGACAAAACTATGGCAATTTTTTTTTCTGTTATTATTATGAACGTCTGATGTAGTTGAGCAGAATGCTCTTTTATGAAGTTACTTCATTAAAGGACATATTTAATGACATTATGCCTGAAAAGGTTTTGGATTTTTTATCATATGTTCATTTAAAAATATATATTGTATAAAATGACTTCTTGTTTATATTTGTTTTGTTTTATTGTATTTATATCATATTTGTATTTTTATAATTGAATTTTTGCCACGAAAATAGCTTTGAATGCTGACATGGCATTAAATAAAATAATCTGAATCTGAATCTGATGTAGTTGAGGAACCAACTACGTCAGATCCAAAAAAATAAAATACCACCACCACTTTTGAAAAATCTCGCGGCACGAATGTACCAATACAAATAAATAAAAACATCTCCAGTTAACTCAGAGCATTCATTTTGTTCATTTGTTAAATAAGAGGCGATCTAGCGCTGAAATGTTTTTTTTTTATCAAGTGATCAAAGTGCTCGTTGCCGCAGCGATCAGTGGCGCAGATACCGCGTTCTGTTGTGGCTCGCGCGGTGCACGGTCTTCACTCGGACGCACGCTTCAATCCATTGAGAGACTCCCTATTCGTTCCGGTGAAGGAGAACTCATGTTGCCACTGTCAAGCTCCACTCTGCTGTTGTGTGCCCGTGCGCCACGCATGCAGGTGGGAAAAAGTCGCGCGAGTAATTTACGTCACATGATCGGCTTTTTTGATCGGCGCTTTTGGGGTTCGCCGATCAATCTATTTTTAGCCAATATCGGCCGATCATGATCGGCGTCCAAACAATCGGAGCATCCCTATTCATCAGTACCAAAGGATGTTAGGTTACATGGCCTCAGCATCCACGGTGATTCCTTTGGGGCTGTTGCACATGAGACCGTTTCAGTTGTGGCTAAAACCCAGGGGATTTCATCCAAGGGCTAATCCTCAAAGGCAAATAAAGGTGACGCGGCGTGGGCTTCGTACACTATCTCTGTGGCTCAGACCCCGGTTCCTTGCCTTGGGTCCCACTCTAGGGGCGCCGTGTCGTCGCAGATTGTTAACGACAAACGCCTCCCTGACGGGCTGGGGAGTGGTCTTAAGTGGTCGTCCAGTTCAAGGGGAATGGGGGGGTCATCAGCTCGAGTGGCACATCAACTGCCTCGAGCCGATGGCTGTATTTCTGGCCCTGAAATATTTTCTCCCTCAGTTGAGGGGCTGTCATGTCTTGGTGCGGGTGGACAACACAGCGGCAGTCTCTTATATAAATCACCAGGGAGGTCTGCGCTCACGCAATTTGAACAGAATAGCGAGGCAGATTTTTCTCTGGGCCCAGGAGAAGTTTGTGTCAATCAGGGCAGTATACATCCCCGGGCACTTGAATGTGGGAGCAGATTTACTGTCCAGACAGAAACTGCAGGCAGGGGAATGGAAACTCCACACAGAAGTAGTCAATCAGATCTGGACCAGATTTTACAAAGCGGAAGTGGACCTCTTCGCCTCCCATCAGACAGCGCAATGTCCCCTTTACTTCTCTCTGAGTTACCCAGTCCCACTGGGTCTGGATGCGATGGCGCACACATGGCCCAAAATGCGCCTGTATGCATTTTCTCCAGTGTCTCTGCTCCCAGGAGTCCTAGCCAGAGTTCGCAACTTACTGATTGCACCACGTTGGCCGAACAGAGTGTGGTTTTCAGAGATAATGTCTCTCCTCAGCGACTCGACATTGGTGATTTCGGAGAGGTGGGACCTTCTGTTTCAGGCGCAGGGCACGATATTCCACCCCAGGCCCGACCTGTGGAACCTGCATGTTTAGCCCCTGATGGTTACCAACTGAGGGACACTGGGCTTTCGCCTGATGTTATTGAGACCATTTTGAGTGCTAGGGCCTCCTCCACAAGAAAGAGTTACGCCAATAAATGGGGTGTCTTTGAAAGGTGGTGCACGGCACATGATACAGATCCGGTCGACTGCCAGATTGCTTCCACACTCAGGGTTTATGTGGCCGCCCTTTCGGCTTGCCATGCCTTGGTGGACGGAGTGCCTCTCGGGAAGCATCCTCTGCTTGCTCGCTTCATTCTTGGGGCCAAAAGGTTGAGGCCTTCCGTAATAACCAAGATCCCTTCTTGGGACTTAGCTATAGTCCTCGAGGGTCTGGTTGAGACCCCCTTTGAACCTCTGGAGTCAGTGTCAGATAAGCTTCTGACCTTAAAGATGGTTTTTCTTATGGCTATAACCTCTCTAAAAAGAATTGGGGACATGCTGGCCCTGTCAATATCGCCATCCTGCTTAGACTTTGGCCTAGGAATGGTGAAAGTGATTTTGCATCCTCATCCTGATTACCTGCCTAAGGTACCTTTCTCGGCGGGACATCCGGTCACTCTAGAAGCCTTCTGCCCTCCGCCGTTCTCAACGCCGGAGCAGGAGAAATCTCAGACTTTGTCCAGTCCGTGCTCTTCAGGCATACGTCCACCGCACTAGCCAGTGGCGTAAGTCAGAGCAGCTATTTGTTTGTTATGGGGGCAGCAACAGGGGTGCTGCTGCAAATAAACAGACCATGTCACATTGGGTCAGGGATGCGATTGCTCTTGCCTATGAGGCGCGCGGCCAAGTTTCGCCAACGGGTCTAAGGGCTCACTCCACCAGAGGGGTCGCCTCCTCTGCTGCTTTGGCAAGGGGTGCCTCCTTACAACATGTTTGTGATGCGGCAGGCTGGTCCTCTCCGCACACATTCATAAGATTTTATTGTTTGAATGTTCATGCCACTCCGGGCTCTCATGTCCTTGAGTCGACTTTGCAAACTAATGTCTAAGGCCTTCTTGCGTTCTTGTGAGCACACCTGCACAACTGTAGGGGTCCAGACACCTTCAAGCACGGCGGCGTGAATATTCTCGTTCCCAATGCGCTAAGCAGCGCAGCATCGATTGTAGCTTTTGAAAGGGAACGATTCGGGTTACTTAACTGTAACCCTGTTCCCTGAAAAAGCGGAACGAGATGCTGCGCTACCTTGCCGTGCTGATGATGTCACAGGTCTGATCTTCATAACTAAATAAAAATCTTAATGACGCACCTGTGGCTCATCTATTTATATCCTCGCGTCGCGGGTGTGCGCCGATGACGTCACCGGCCGAGGCTATATATTACCTCCGGGTCTATTCTATCGACGTGTTTGCACACTATATTCACAGCTGGTCACGATTAAAGGCGTTCCCAATATGCTAAGCAGCGCAGCAGCTCATTCCGCTTTTTCAGGGAACAGGGTTACAGTCAAGTAACCCGAATCGTTCTTTTGCCTTTTTAAGAAAGCATTTTATTTATTCTTTTTGCGGCGTAGTTTTTCACCTATATTTAACAGCGCTTCGTCAGAAGTACAAATACAACAGCCGTTTTCTAAAATCCTAGCCAATGGTTGAAAGCAAAGTGATGTTGAATTTAAATGTCATGTAAAATAAAGACATTTTATGTTACATTGTGACGTAATGGTGTTTTCTGGAAGGGACTAAAGAACAAATAATTTTTATCAGTTGAAAGGCAGAATACAAATGTTTTTATTAAGTTAGATAAACATTAAATAACAGTTTCAGGTTATGTTTTATTATTGGTAACATGTCCCACATTGTCTAACACAAACTTATAACTTCCCACATTTGATATGTTTGATGGTGGTCACCCTAATACACAGCATGCGTCACATTTCCCCTATAGTGGTTAGCTTTGCATTTCTTGCATTTGCAGTTCTCGAGTTCTGGTTTTCACTTTCAGAAGTGTGACTGTGTCCTCACACAGCCTTGATGTACATCATTGAAAGATAGTTGTGGGTAATGTATTGGTCCATTTTGCGAAACATAATTATGAGCCATTAAGCTAAATATTAAGAGAAATCTGGAACTGATTAGAAAAAAATTTAATAAAACAAGTGATACTTAACTATACTGGTGATTAAAGTTTACTACAAAATATATATATATATATATATATAATTTATTTTTTATTTTTTTTTACTTATAATGTATAACTCTTTATTATTACTATTTTCCACATTTTAGACTGAGTATAGCCATCAAAACTATGAATTGACACAAATGGAAGTATTTGAAATATATTATTAAATCTATACAAATATATATTGTTTTAGCTTAAATTAACTTTCTCTTTGTATCTTTCACGCTGTCTATCTGAGATGCTTCTTGAGTATTATTAAAGTAGTCGTCATGTATGTACACATATTGGCTGTTTTTCCTTATACTGTGGATGCGCACAATTTATATTTGTCTACGAAGCTAAATGATGGATGGTCAGTTAATGCAAAAATAAATATTCTCATATAAAGTTGTGTGGACTGCAATGACATGCGTCAGTAAATGATGACAGAAGTTTTTATCTATTCCTGTGACAAAAAATGAAGCAACTGAAACAGACATGTATGTGCATGTGAAAGCCACACTCATGAAAGCACAGGTGAAATCTGGACTTTCAGAGGGTTTAAGTTGCTGCTCCTGTATAGGAAGTATATCCTCATTTGTTCACAAACTGAAGCATGTAACTTACAATTGCTGATTGTTGTCTTTGTGACAAAAAGTTTAAAAAAGCAGAACAATTAGTGATGCCACCACAAAACATCACCATTTCCATTCAGCTGATTTTGACTGAAGCTGGCCTGATGCTGTGAGGTCATTCAAAATTTTCCATGCTTCTACAAGGCAGTAACAACAGGTTTTGGTTAGCACTTCAGAGGCTGAGCTGCTGTTTAAACAAATAGATATGTGATGGCAGAGGAGGGGACGTGCCGTCAGATGGCAGACGTGCATGTGCTCGCAGACACGCACACATCTAGTGGGTTTGGCTTTAAGGGTGTGTATGTGTCACCGAGCACATTTACTTCCCCGGTACTGGGGATTAGTTTTAGGTAGAAAGAGAGTGTGTGGCCAAGAAAGAGGGAGCCAAAAGAAGCACAATTTTCAAAATGGCAAGAACTGAAAAGACAACAAGGTACAAGTAATGGAAGTATGTAGCAATATTAGATTTTTTCTTTCTTTCTGAACTGAAAGAAACTTCACTTTTCACTGTGTGTTTCACCATGCAAATAATTGTTGTGAGTGGTTGCTAGAGCATGGTTAAGTTTCAGGAGCCAAGTCAAAAGTTCTAGCCCCAAGTTGAGGATATTAATCGAGATATTCTGGTCCCAAGATGGGGGATGGGGGTTGTAACTGAAGGAGGGTAAAAGAAAGAGAGATCTGATAGGTGTCACACAATTGTGTTACACGTCACCTTCATGTGCTTGTAAATCTTAACCAGTCTGATCCTGCCTGCAAACACGTATTCAAACCCCGGTTGTAATGAAAGAGACACTTCCCACACAGAGAGACGGTGACACTTGATGACTCGAATTATAATGCATGTCACTTCCTGTGTAATCACAGACTACAGTCATAAACCTGATCTATATTTCTGGTATATCCACATGTTTTTAAAACATGTCACAAAAGCACTCTGTTTACTAGTGGAATGCTAATATATTTATAAAATGCTCACCATTCATCCTGCGCCTGTCTAAAATGTCCCTCAGGGATGCACTTTTGGATTTTCCTCTGTCAAACTTTTCTGATGAAAACTCTGCTCCATTAGGGACTTGGACAAGCATTTTGAATTATGCTCAACAGCTGGACAAAACATAGAGGGCCCTTTAATACACCTGGCGACGCAAGTGTTTTTTTACTAGTTTCAGCCTGACGCATTTATCATTTGCTCGTCCTGCTGCAAGTTGTTTAAACAGCAAATGCATTTGCGCCCATTTGTTGCCCATGCTGGTCTGAAAACGAGGTGTGTTCAGGCACATTGCGTTGATATTTTGAGGCAACTGAAATGGACTGCACGATTGACCAACTGAACCCTGGTGTAAAGTCAATGTTTCGCGATATTTTTTTATTTAAAGAGCGCGTTAGTAATGTGCGCCTATAGGTGGGTCCACAATGCGCGTACACTCTGCTTATGAAACACACAGGGACGCGCAGCAGTAGCACAAACATGCCAAATATATAAAAATAAAAGGATTACAATGTAAGAGATTATTATCGTGTACATAAAGATATAGCTGAATCCGGTGTGCCCCGTAGATGGTCTGCTCGTGCGCTTTACGTTTCCGTTTCCTCTCTGGAGACACGTTCAGTCTTTCCACTACCAAATTCCGTCATGTAAAATACCGAATCCGCCATGGCGCGAGCTTAACTGGCAGTTAAAGGGAATGGGAAATAAGACTATGATTGGTTTATTGCACGTAAAGCCCAAACCACACCCATTACTCATTAAGAGAATAGGGACAACCTTTTTAGACCATGCACCATTCATCTTTTTAACGCCCTAAAGTGTGCTCAGCAGCGCCCCCTTTGTACCCTTGAAGCGGTCTTCCGCGAAACCCGCATGGATGCAGGGCAGGCTCCACACACTTTAACTATTTAACTAACGCAGGATTCCTTGCGAAAGGCCAATCAGACAACGGATGGGAGGAGATTTCGCTCACGGACAATATTGTTAACATGGCTGAGAAGAAAATAGGTAAGTATAAATAACATTACGGTTTTTATGACCTAGGTGTACATTTTACCAGTTATTACCTACAGTGTATACAAACTTTATGGTCATCGACCAGTGGTTGATGTCTCAAACATAGGCTAATAATTATGATTCATTATGATTCATTAAATAAATAAAACCAAATGTCAGGGCTTTACTGAGTCATATGTAAACGAATATTTAAACCTGTAAATTCATCTGAAACTCATGCACATTTTCATTATGTGTTAAAATTGTAATCTTAGTTCAAATGGAACATTATGTATTATTATGTACAATACATAATTTAAATAAGCATGTATCTATTGTCTAATGCCCAGGTGCCATACACAATATTAAAATATAGAACTGTAAAAGCAGGCTGTGTATGACATGGAGATAAGATTTGGGAAAAGAAAAGAAATCCTGTTCTCGATCGATGCTAAATAGTATAATATTTGAATATGATATTTGTGATTTTTATCTAATAAAGGGACTGATGAGATGACCTTTCAGTTTATTCGGGTCCGTATGGAGAGGGATAAGGCTTGATCGAGTCTGTCCCAAAAATACCTCTCAATGCGCCCTCGTGGACTCGTGCCAAGGGCCCTATAGGTCTGCAGTACATGACGTCAACGAAGCATGGACGCTGAGGAAGTCCACAAGTCTGGAGTGTGGCATTTGGGACAGGGCCTTAAGGGCGTGTCCGAATCCACTTGATGGTTAAAATAGGGCCCATAAACTCAATGCAAATGGATATACGTGGAATTCAAATTCTCAACTAATTGGAAATATCTTTGATTTTTTTTACATTTATTTAGTCTGTCAGTGTGTGTTCTTTAAGAAAAACAGGTTGTTCAAACTATGAAGTTTTCTCTCGTCTGTTCTCTCGTCTGCGCCAGCACGGTATTCTGATGCTCTGTTGGTTTAAAAGTGCTTTGGCTTAACTCTGAATGACAGCCTGTTTTTATATCGTGCCCAGTTGCAGAGAAAAGCTGGAGTGGCAGATGCTTAATTGGACATAATGAATGCTGGAGGGGACAGTGCATGACTAGGTTCAGTGGTCGCACACTATTTCCTCATCAGTCTAGCTCATTCAGTTGTATTTAAATCATAGAAAATGTACAGTGGGTCCAAAAAGATTATCTTCCTTTTAAACAGTACACTACCATTCAAAAGTTTGGGGTTTGCAAAAGTTTTTTTTAATGTTTTAAAAATAAATCTGTTTCATGCATGTGATCAGAAATATTATTACAATTTAAGATTACTATTTTAGATTTTATTATATTTGACAAATGTAATTTATTCGGCAAAGCCAAATTTTCAGCATCATTACTCCAGTCTTCAGTGTCACATGATCCTTCAGAAATCATTCTAATATGCTGATTTGGTGCTCAAGAAATATTTTTTTATGTTCGAAGTTGAAAATAGTTTATTTTTCAATTGCAAATATTAAATTGCTTAATATTTTTGTGCAAACTGTGATACCTTTGTACAAGATTCTTTGATGAATATAAAGAATAGCATTTATTTGAAATAAAATTATTTTATAACATTATAAATTTCTTTACTATCATTTTTGATAATGCATCCTTGCTAAATAAAGTATTAATTTCTTTAAAAGCAAAAAAAGAAATGTGTTGACACCAAACGTTTGAACAGTAGTGTATATCTATATGGTTTTATCATTTGATGACAAACTTCTTGTTTTTAAATGTTTGAAATGTGTGCTTGTGCTGTTTAAAAAAAAAAAAATTATATATATATATATATATATATATATTTTTTTTTTTTTATTATTTATTTTAACCTTTTTGCATGCTTTACTTATTAGATAAAGTTGGAATTTAGATTACTTACTTTATAAAGAGAATTTTTGTGTGACGGTATTTATTAAGTGTCTATAAATCCTCACCTATCAATACAGTCAGATGCTATAAAAAGTTTTCACAATTGCATCAGCCAATAGAAAACGCCGTAACCAGGGCTACGTTTTCAGCAGGGCCGCATCTATCTACTTAATGTCAGGTAGGATGGATCTCTTTAGCGGCCCAGCCAAGAATGAGTTACAAGTTTCTTACTAGTCACTATCTTTTTATAGTTTAACAGGAAGTCCACAGAGAACCTGATGATGCTCCATGGAGATGAAGCTTTCCACTCGGAATTGAATGATAAAGGCATGTACTACAGAACCCTTTGCGTTCAAGTTGAGGCCAAGAAAAATGTCACATTACCCAAACAAAATGGCTGCTCGTAGCAAAGGAACCCTGGGAAGATCTATATAGGGATACATGTTTACAATAGGCCCCTATATTTCTGACTGTCCCCTTTCCAATGCACCTTTTGAATTACTGTGAGATTAACTGTTGCCTGTAAGCCCCTCTCAATCAATCAACGTGGGCCCCCAGTTCTCAAGGGATTGAAAGTCACTGGATTATAACAG
This sequence comes from Siphateles boraxobius, assembly GCF_051911475.1. Lineage (NCBI taxonomy): Eukaryota > Metazoa > Chordata > Actinopteri > Cypriniformes > Leuciscidae > Siphateles > Siphateles boraxobius. The sequence continues at coordinate 5,810,383 of NW_027509042.1, forward strand.
ACCACATGAATATGAATCTATGGAATTGACGGCTCATAAAGATCCCTGCTGAAGAAGCTCTTAAGTGTACTTACATTCACACTTGGATTGCTATTCTGATGTGTCATTATCACAGTTGAGCCCCCTTACCATATTAATTAACATTATTAGACACAAAAATCAGTAGTGATTCGCCAAGCAGTTGATATAGTAACACATGGTTAATTTTCAAGCTTCTTTCTTTCAGTCACCCTGGATGAACTATTCAGACATGAATCAGTTGAGTTGTTCCTCCAAATGCTTTTGCAGCTGCTGTTTACACTGAACTCAACCAAACATCCTCATGGGTTACCCAATGCCTTCAGTGACAGCTGTCAGCTGGTGATGTGTAGTTAGGAATGTTTTTTATTTATTCTTTTATTTTTTATTTTATTACATTAAGCATATTTTAAAAGGAATAGTTCTGCATTAATTATTACATTCTGCTTTTATTTTCAAAAAGTAAAATGTGTAATCTAATAGATTACGTTACTAACTACAATTTTGGTCATGCACTTTGCAATAAGTAACGGACTACGATTTGTAAGTAATCTACCCAGCACTGCTATTGCTGATCGGAGAAGAGAGTTAGAGGGATCAGTTTTGTACAAATTTGTATGACTGTACATTTTACATGCATATACATTTGTGCATTTGCAATTTATAATATGCTAGCATATGGATAATGTCAGAGCTAATAGGCTTGAATTCAAATCCACAATTTAAGAATTTTAAAATTCTTTAAAAGATTGTTATTATATTAGCGTAAAGCAACCAGCCCCAACTTTCTATGTGACGTTCATGGAGTAAAATAGATTGTAGCAGAGTCATGAAAGTGGTTGCTCATTTCAAATATTGTAAAGAATTCTCTATGAAAGGAAGGTTTGAATCGCCAAGTGGCGATTATAATATCTTTTACATACTGTTTTTCTCAGCATGTGGACGAAATTAAACAGAATATTTGGTTTGAGACAAGCTACTTGTCACGGTTTGCAGGTTCACTTTCTCATTCTGTGTGATACTGCTCTGATCTGATTGCCCATGAGCGTTAGCTGTGCGGACGAGCAATCAGATCAGTCGCAGGTGTACCTCGTTTGTGAGTCCTATATGTAGTGCTGTGTTTGTCATGTTCAGTGTCAGATTGTTGTTTCCCTGGTCCTGTTCGGGTCTCATGTTTTGTCTGCAGTCTCGTGTTTCCTGTTCTCACGGATTCCTGCATCTCTCTGCCAGCCTGTTCGGACTCTGCTTCAGTGGATTATCCGGTTTGTGTCGTTCTCACTCAGCTTCAGTGGATTATCTGGTTCGTGTCGTTCTCACTCTGCTTCAGTGGATTATCTGGCTTGTGTCGGTCTTACTGGTTTCCTGGACCACGCTTCACCCACTGCTGTCACCTGCGCTGCCAAGGCTCTGTTTCGGACCAAGGACTTCACAAGCCTTCCTGTTTTGCTGTTCACTCTATCTATTAATAAATAACTTTTACTTGGATTTGGATCCTTTGATTCATACTCTAACATAACGATCTGACCAATTATGGATCCAGCAAGTATGGCCGAGCTACGAGAGATTCTGAACAAGAACAACGGACGTTTTGATCGACAGGACGAACAAATCACAGCTACCGGTCGTGCTGTTCAGACCTTGGTGGCGCAGGTGTCAGAACTCTCCTCCCAGTTGCAACAGCTGAGAGTCGAGTCTGCCCACGGGACCACTGCGCCCAATTCACCACCCGCTGTTCCACCCCCGGCCCAGCCTACCAACTGGGAGCCTCGTCTACCTCCTCCTGCTGCCTATTCGGGTGAGCCACAACTGTGTCGTGCATTCCTGACTAAATGCTCACTGTTTTTTGCTCTCCAGCCGTCATCGTTCCCCACCGAAGAGTCCAAAGTAGCCTTTGTAATCACACTACTCTCTGGACGAGCGGCATTGTGGGAAACAGCTGTATGGGAGCAAGGGCATCAGTGTTTGATGTCCTTCCTGTCCTTCGGCGTGAAACTCAAGAAGGTGTTTGATCACGCAGTCTCAGGGAGGGAGGCGGCCAGGTTCTTGGCAGACCTTCGGCAGGATCACAGGTCAGTGGCGGACTATGCCATCGAGTTCCGGACACTGGCCGCGGAGTGCAAGTGGAACAGCGAGGCGCAGTGGGACATCTTTCTGCATGGGTTGGCCGATCGCATCCAGGGTTAGATCTACACTCTGGACCTACCTGCAACACTGGATGGCCTGATCGATTTAGCCATTCGAGTGGACTCAAGATTGCAACGTCGAGATCTGATGCAGAGGAGTTTGATTCCAGACGTACAGAACCATCCTGCTACACCTTCCTGTGATGCGGTCGGTCCAACATTCGACCCGGAGTGCCACGAAGTGCCCGGTAAAAGCCAAGGCCCGTCAGTAGCGAGGAGGTTACTGACGGGTGCCACTGCTTTTGAGGAAACCTCCCGCGAGTCGACGCTCCTCCCGGTCAGACTTCAGTGGGCCACCTCTCATCACATCTGTGATGCGCTCGTGGACTCTGGAGCGGAGGGGAGCTTCATGAACCGAGATCTGGCACAGCGCCTGGTTATTCCCATCATTCCCATCACTCATCCCATCTGTTAACGCACTAAGTGGTCAACTCCTGGCACCCGTCACTCACTCAACCGGACCGGTGAGTTTGATTACTTCTGGCAACCATGTTGAGGAGATCGATTTTCTCCTCATTGACTCTGCCTTTGTGCCTGTGGTGTTAGGAAACCCCTGGCTCACCCTCCATAACCCTCACATTAACTGGCGGCAGAGCTCTATCATGTCTTGGAGTGAGAATTGTCATGCGTCTTGTTTGGTGTCTGCGTGTTCTTCTGCGTTGCAGGATGAGTGGGTGGACCTGTCTAACGTGCCCGAGGAGCATCTCGACCTGAAGGAGGTGTTCAGTAAGTCTCGGGCTGCTTCTCTTCCTCCTCATCGTCCCTATGACTGTGCGATAGACTTATTGCCAGGTACGTCTCCGCCTAAGGGCAGATTATACTCTCTTACCGTTCCCGAGAGGGAGGCCATGGAGAAATATATTTCTGATTCTCTGGCAGCCAAGTTCATCCGCCCTTCCTCTTCTCCCGCAGGGGCGGGATTCTTCTTTGTGGGTAAGAAGGATGGTTCCTTGCATCCTTTTATTGACTATCGAGGGCTGAACGACATCACGGTAAATACTTATCCTTTGCCGTTGATGTCTTCAGCTTTTGAGAGACTGCAGGGCGCCTCCTTATTCACAAAGTTGGATCTTCGTAGCGCCTATCATTTGGTCCGCATCAGGAAGGGGGATGAGTGGAAAACCGCTTTTAACACCCCCAGTGGGCACTTTGAATACTTGGTTATGCCGTTCAGGCTTTCCAACTCCCCCGCGGTTTTCCAGGCACTCGTCAACGACGTGTTGAGAGACATGGTCGATCAGTTCATATATGTCTACCTTGGATGACATATTGATTTTTTCTTCGTCTCTCCAGGAACACGCTCAACACGTCAGACGAGTGCTTTAGAGGCTGTTGGAGAATGGGCTTTGTCAAGGCGGAGAAATGCGTTTTTAATGCACAGTCTGTCCCCTTTCTAGGATACATCATGTCGTCTGAGGGGATGTGTATGGATCCCGACAAGATTCAGGCAGTGGTAAATTGGCCAACCCCAGACTCCCGCAAGGCCCTGCAGAGGTTTCTGGGCTTTGCAAATTTTTACCGACGTTTTATTCGCAACTATAGCCAACTAGCCGTGCCTCTGACCGCCTTGACCTCCACCATGAAGACGTTCAGGTGGTCTAGTGCAGCCGAGTCTGCATTTTCTAAACTTAAGGACTGCTTTGTTTCAGCCCCCATTCTGGTCGCCCCTGATTCTTCTCGTCAGTTTGTGGTGGAGGTCGACGCGTCAGAGGTCGGGGTAGGCGCGGTTCTCTCCCAACGCTCTCCCGCAGACGACAAGATAATAGAGAATTGTTGGCAGTCAAGTTGGCCTTGGAGGAGTGGCGTCATTGGTTGGAGGGCTCGGGGGTACCCTTTATCGTTTGGACCAATCATAAGAACCTCGAGTACATCAGGTCCACCAAACGTCTTGACTCTAGGCATGCTCGGTGTGCACTTTTTTTTTTGGGTCGATTCGATTTTTCCATTTCCTACCGTCCAGGTTCCAAGAACATCAAACATGACACGTTGTCCCGCATTTTTGACCAATCTGAACACCCAGTTTCTCCCGAGTCCATCGTTCCACAGAGTCATGTGGTGGCAATGCTGACCTGGGAGATCGAGTCGAAGGTCCGCACTGCCTTACATGGGGTAGTGCCTCCGCCCGGATGCTCACCAGGTCGATTTGTTTGTGCCTGAGAGATTGCGGTCCAACGTTATCCAGTGGGGTCATTGTTCCAAGCTAGCTTGTCATCTGGGAGTTAATCGTACCATCTTTCTCATTAAACAACGGCTCTGGTGGCAGACCATGGCTCGCGACACTCGTCGTTTTGTATTGACCTGCTCGGTCTGTGCTAGCTGTAAGACCACCACTCGTCCTACGGCTGGGCACCTTCAACTGTTGTCAGTGCCTTCGAGACCCTGGTCACACATTGCGCTAGATTTCGTCACAGGCCTCCCTGCCTCACAGGGTAACACGGTGGTTTTAGCCGTGGTGGACAGGTTCTCGAAGGCAACTCATTTCATCCCTCTACCCAAATCACCATCAGCCAGAGAGACAGTGGTGGCTGTCATAGACCACGTTTTTCGGATTCATGGCCTCCCGACGGACGTGGTCTCTGACAGAGGTCCACAGTTTATATCCAAATTTTGGAGAGAGTTTTGCCGGTTGCTTGGGGCGAATGTCAGTCTTTCCTCTGGGTTCCATCCCCAGAGCAACGAACAGACGGAGAGGGCCAACCAAGATTTAGAACGGGGGTTGCGATGTTTAGCTTCACAGAATCCGTCCTCTTGGAGTCAGCACATCTCATGGGTTGAGTACGCGCATAACTCATTACCAGTGTCGTCCACGGGCCTGTCTCCGTTTGAGTGTAGTTTAGGGTACCAGACACCAATCTTTCCTAGTCTGGAATCCGAAGTCGCGGTTCCCTCCGCTCAAGAATTCTTCCAGAGGTGCAAACACATCTGGAGAACGGCCAGGGAGACCATTCTCCAGGTGGGTTTGCGCACCAAGGCCCAGGCCGATCGCCACAGGTCGAAGCCTCCCGTCTACGTCGCTGGTCAAAAAGTGTGGCATTCATCTACTGATATTCCTCTCCGCTCCGCTTGTAGAAAACTACAAGGACCACGCTTCACCCACTGCTGTCACCTGCGCTGCCAAGGCTCTGTATCGGACCAAGGACTTCACCAGCCTTCCTGTTTCGCTGTTCACTCTGTCTATTAATAAATAACTTTTACTTGCATTTGGATCCTGTGATTCATACCCTAACACTACTCTTGTTTAGGTGCTGACTCTTTTGGCTCCCTTTCAGATATTTGATTAAATAAACCTTGCTGACTTCATTTACTATTCCTCGGAAGTGCTTACTGCAACTAGGTAACGTAAACCAAACTTTGCTCCCCAGACTGATAAAAACCTGTGCATCATGTTAACACCTTCTGGGGCTGTCACTGGTCATCCTATGACATTATCAAACTTTGCTCCCCAGACTGATAAAAACCTTTGCATCATGTTAACACCTTCTGGGGCTGTCACTGGTCATCCTATGACATTAGCAAACCAAAGTGGGTTGAGTAAATAGGGAATGTAGTAACTTACAGTGCAGGGGCCATAGCATTACAATTTACAGGAGTAAAGCTACATAGACGTCAGTATTGCATCAGCCAGACATTCGCTGATAATAAAGAAGCAGAGTCATTTCCCGCCTCATTTGTGTTATTCTGTGCGTCTATTTCATCAAGGAAATGCTCAGTAAAACAATCAGACAACTTTTTATTGATATCATGCAATCCTTAGTCTATTTTGTGACTCAGAAAAGGCATGAACAAGCCTTATGTTGGCCGTTATTTACTGTTTACGACCACAACTAAAAGTACCCCATTTCATTTAATTCCACTTAATTCAATCTGAATCAGAGAAGAGCTCCCAACTGTGTGAGAAGGATTTCAATAAACCAGAAAAGCCTTTGAATGTAGAGCAAAGCACATTTACTGTTATGTCAGTATTTAGTATTTGCACAATATTGACCTAAAATAGAATTTGTGGTCAATTGTGTTTACAAAATTTAAAAAAACTTCACAAATGGATTTTTAAAAGCAATAACCCCCAAAAATCCTAATATTCAGTTCAATACGCAATACACATTGTTTCAAAGAAGCTTTATAGAAAATGCATAAGTCCATATTACAATTTAGGCTGATCTGTTATCAGAGGTGACAGTCAAAATGATGTATTTCAGAAATGTACATACAAATCACAGTTATCTAAAAATGTATTAATTTAAACATTGTAATAATTTATGGTAGAAACAATGAGCTCATTGAAGTAATGAATAAATGTTTGTTAACAAATGATTATGACATAGAAAATTGATTCAACCTGTTAGTATTAAAATAATACTAATAGGTTATGCTGATTTTACTAGCCAACACTGATATGTTTATCAAATTAAAATCTAGTGTTTATTTTTGCAGTCAGTGTGCGATTGCAATTGGAGGGATGCTGGCATAGGTTACATAACAATAGATTATAGCAAAAATCCAGTAGAATCATTTCAGGAGGCTTGTGCTGCTTCACCTCATGGCTTAATGGATGTTGACAGGAATTGTCAGGGGTGAATGCGCTTGAGATTGTTTAGATTATTAATATCTTGAAATCAGTATTGTTAACTTTAGAATTAAACTTTGGCAATAAGGTGTCAGGAGCATGTAACAACCATTTCAACAACTATATTTATATTCTGATCTTTTTAGCTCTCCAAATAGAACTTTGCTGTTCAAGAATGTAGTATTTATGTTTTAGAATAATATCCAGTGACTATGAGATGGATTTTTATTGTGGCAATATTATGCAACATGCTAGTAACTAAGGTTTTGTTTATTTTATGAGTTAAGATATGGATTGGCTAATAAATATTTTGGAGCTACAGATTAGCACCGACATTTTATTTAGGCTACACTTTTTCTATTTTATACTGTTACTATATTAACTGAGGGGACTGTGCCTCAAAAAATTAATATTGAACTTTGATAAAGTTTACACACATTTGTACGTTTTCAGAGGAAAAAAGAATGACCAAAATTAGACACAAATACCTCTTTGTTAAATTATATATCTTCAAATTCCTTCATGCTTATCTGATTATGTAATGTGCCACTCGGAACTTTTCAAGTAAATACTTCTAAATCCTCTATTCATCCTGTAAAACAAGCGCAGGATGTGCAGGACTTAGAGGTGTAACCTCGACCTTTGTGACCCGACATGAAAATTAGCTTCTGTAGCTCAGCTGTATGTACACAACTGTATGTACAATGAAATATTTATGTGTGCATGTTTTTAAGCTTTAAAGATGCATTTCATTTATGATGCGCTTAAAAATAACCTTTTAATGGCTTGAAAATTGTTAATTTTTGTATCAAATTTTTTGGAGCTGAAGTTTTCTAGAGACCAAAACATTATAGTTGTTGTTATAGTTAACTAAAACAAACTGAAACGTATCGGTTACCTAACGTAACCTCGGTTCTCTCTAGAAGAGGGAACGAGTATTGCGTAAGTTAGCTTACGCTACGGAAAAGATTCATCTTAATTTTTGTATCCATTGTCAACGCAGTGCAGCAGCTAGCAGACCTTGAGCAGGCTGTCTAGCGTGCTCATAGGCTGCCCTGAGGGAACTGCAGCAGCCTACCACTGAGCCCGACGTGACGTCACGTCCAATGAAGGGCGCTCGCGCCTTCACAGCGTCAAAGCCCGGCAGTATGGGCGTGGCTTAGCGTATATAAGCAGGGCTCGTAGGCTGTATTCTCTGGTTTTCATCAACTGAAGCGAAGACGCTCGTGGCGCGAGCACGGCAGGTTACGCAATACTCGTTCCCTCTTCTAGAGAGAATCGAGGTTACGTTAGGTAACCGATACGTTCTCTTACAAGAGGTTCTCTCGTATTGCGTAAGTTAGCTTACGCTACGGGAACCCTTTGTCAACGCCGTGCGCGCCAAGCATCCACAATGAGTCCCATGGTTTCCCGGGGAACCCAGATAAGTGGGAAATAAGGCGTCCAGCAATTCGGGCCAGCACTGGTACATAAGCATTCATAGGGAATACAGAGATGCGACGCCGGTCTGCATAAGCATATAGCACATACCCAATAGTGCAGCTCAACCAGAAGAGCTAGTATACATGAGAGTAGCCTGTGCACGAACATATCTGGACAGAAAGTACCTCTCACTTAAACTGACAGAAGCTTTGCCTGCAGAGCGGGAACTTCTAGGTTATAAAACCTGACAAAGGTGGACGGGGAGGCCCAGCCCGCCGCCACACATATGTCGTGAATAGAAATTCCGCTGGACCATGCCCATGAAGAGGCCATGCCTCTGGTGGAATGAGCCCTGATGCCCAGGGGGCATTGCAGACCTGTCGACGCGTAAGCAGCGATTATAGCGTCCACAATCCGTCTGGATAGGCTTTGTTTCGAGGTGGCGAGACCCTTGGTGCGCCCACCAAACGAAACGAAAAGCTGCTCCGAGCGCCTGAAAGGGGCGGAGCGCACAGTGTAAACCCTCAGCGCCCTGACTGGGCAGAGGAGATTAATGTCGCTCTTGTTATCGGATGAAGGCAGAGCCGATAGAGAAATGACCTGCGCTCTGAATGGAGTGCCAATCACTTTAGGAACATAGCCGTGTCTGGGTTTGAGGATGACTTTTGAGTCATTTGGCCCAAACTCGAGACACGCGGCGCTGACAGACAGCGCGTGTAAGTCCCCCACACGTTTCACTGATGACAGGGCTGTCAGAAAAACGGTTTTAAGTGATAGATACTTTAACTCCACGGAGTCTAGTGGTTCAAAGAGGAAAGCTTTCAGGGTCTCGAGGACCAACGAAAGATCCCACATAGGAACCGACGGGGGGCGCCGAGGGTTCATCCTTCTGGCTCCTCTAAGGAAGCGGATGACAAGCTCATTTTTCCTAGTGACCGGCCGCGCGTCGACTCAGCGAACTTTGCCGCTGTGAAGGCGCGAGCACCCTTCATTGGACGTCACGTCACGTCGGGCTCAGTGGTAGGCTGCAGCAGTTCCCGCAGGGCAGCCTATGAGCACGCTAGACAGCCTGCTCAAGGTCTGCTAGCTGCTGCACTGCGTTGACAATGGATACAAAAATTAAGGTTAATTTTTTGGCTTCAATATCTCGAAAAGATTAATCTTTCCCGTAGCGTAAGCTAACTTACGCAATACGAGAGAACCTCTCGTAAGAGAACTAATACCATAAAAAACATTTTCTTTACTTGAAATACAAGAAACGTTAACTAAAATTAAATATTTAAATATACACACAACAACATTAAAATTTTAAATGAAAACGGAAAATATAAAAATAAAAACTTATTCAAAATATTTCTAAAAACTATAATAGTATCTCAATGATACTAATACAACACTGACTTGATAGGAACCAAGTGGAAAATTATATATTACAAAAATATAATTCCTTTGACAGATGATGTCAGCAACTAACCCTCTGATGCATAAGGATGATGCAAAATTGATCTGAATGAAAGAAATTAATAAATTAATTAATTAGAAAATGTAGAACTCAAATAAATAGACATTTAAGAATTGTTGTTGATGGTTTAATAATTTACATTTAGAGGGTACAAATAAAAAATACTAAAGTAAAATTACTTCACTTTTTGGGTAAAACATTGTGAATGCATATATGTAGCAGTTTAATATCTAATTTAATGTTAAAAAAGAAGAATCATTTGTTAGGTTTTTAGTTGTGCTTTCATTGTCTTTTATTAAAAGTATTTATAAATCGGCTGAGGTGCAGGATTAAACAGTGCCCTGCAGTGATCTTATTAACAATCCCACGAGACATGGGAACGTTTTCAGTGCCTTCTCCAATTGGCCTAAATGGGGGCAGTGACTCAGCAGGGTGAAACTGGCAGAGAGGGCACTGGGCGTTTCAGGCTTGTCAGTTCTGCAACCAGTGTATCAGATTTCACCGCAATGAAAGCCCTTGCCTCAACTGCTCCGGTGCTAAAATGTCATAGGTAGAGTGAAGTTTAGATCACCGGTAAGAACGTGCATATGCGAGGCCAAAGCATGAGCTCGCCAGGACTGTGGCTGGATTCACTCCCAGTGACAGTCACTGATACAGAGACATCTTTTCTGTGCATAGCGTTCAAGGATGCCAGCTGACTGGGTATCAGTTTGGACAGCTCGGAAAAAAAGGTGTTGTTTTAAAAAAACAAAATGATTCTATGGCATCCCTTTTGCAACCTTTATTTTTAAGACTGTGAATATATAGATGAAAGGTTAGCCTGCGGCCTTGACTGCCCAGATTTTCTGGCATGATGCTATATGCTAATTCAGCTCTGCGACCTTTTGGCCTCGACTATGCTTTGTTTTTGGTTCTAACCAACCCTGCTTCTCAAATCAAAATGGATGTGTATACTATATGCCCGTATCAATTTTATGAAGAAAAATCATGCCTATATGCTCTTTCCAACTCCACCTCTGAATTGATTTTTGTTTTGTTTTTTGCAGAGCAGAAAAGTACTATGAAATCCTACAGCTAGAAGTGATTCAAAATGAGAGTAACATTTCCCAGACTTGCTAAACTTAATCACCTGTAAGGATTGTTCTTGAAAAAACTTGTCTTTAGAGATGGGCATAACTACTTATTTTCTGATCTCATAAATACTAATATCAAAAACCTTCAACAATCATAAAACAGTGCATTTAGCAAATTCTTCATCATAAAATTATATCAAACACCACAAAAAAGTACAATAGCTAGTCAGATTTAGTTTAGTCATTATTTTGTTGGTTTCCTGTTTAAAAAGCCCAATAGAGTGAATGATGTGAACCGTCTGTTTTTAACACAAATCATGTATAGTTTTAAGTTATGTATAGTTTATAGTTTACTTCATATTTGCTTTTCTCTGCCTCTTAACAATGAATTGGGTAAAAGGTCCGGCGAGGTACACCCTTTTACACAGTTAAACATGTATCATCCTGTTTTAACATTTGAGTCTCTGCATAGCAATTCTTGGTAACTACAGTATGAACGAATAACGTTCATATAGGTTTAGCATTAAAATATTATATATGATATTTTTTCTAAAGTAATGACTCATACAGATTAGCTATAACAAGTATTAATTTGGCTGATGTGTGCACTTTTTTCATCTTAATTCATTCAATTTTATCGTAAAATACTACACCCCCTCTCATGGAGGTGTGAATAAGGCCTTTTGACATAGATTCATAATAAAACATCCTGAACTTAGGCCTGAGGCGGTCCCAAGACGCGTATGAAGGAAAACCACCCGCTTAGATGCAAGGTGTGATTATTTGTCTGTTGTGTCTTGATGTTGTTTGATACATACTGAACTATTGTCCAGTTTCCGTATTCAGAGGTCATTTCAGAAGCCAGTCAATAAAACCTGTTACCACCAGCAACATACTGAAAACATACCCAACACTGTAATCATCATTGTGATCATATCAAGGTAATGGTTTGTCTGCTGTAAAAACATTTCACTTTCATGTTAAAATCATCCTTTGCAAATATGGATGAGTTAACAGAAAATAAAAACTACTCCGGACTTATTTAAATTAAAGCACGGCTTAGAGAAAAGTGTATATCCATACTGAGCTTTCTGTTTCCAGGCCGGTTATCCATAAAGAAACATTTATTTGTCAGCTGATCCACAGGTCATGTTTATGTGAAGTTATATCATCCTCACGAGCAGCTTATGTGTTTTGAAAACAGTCTTTGAGAACATATTTCTGTGCTTGCTGTTTGACAAGGAGAATGAAATGTGAGGTGAAGTTGACATCAAATTAAATACCTTTATTTACTGATGAAGGTAAACATGGTATTCAAATTCCCAGAAATTCACTGCTCAATCTAAAGCTCGAGTTCCTCGTAGAGAATGAACTAGAGCACATGGTTGCTGGTTGGTGTGGTTGATACGCACTATGAAATGAGTCTAGATGCCGGATAAGCAGATTAACGCACATTAGTAAGACCCTTATGTGCAGGAGTCCACAAAACCTGCCAAGAGAGTGTATGGCTACTTGATCTATCTTTGACAGACTGACTTGTGAATGAGGCCAACACACCACTGCATGCTGCCTACAAAGGGAAGACTAAGCAGGAACAGATTGAAGAAGAAAAAAATTACTGACGTAAGATTTTATTTTCTAAAAATTTTAATATTCTTCACAAAGCCAAAGTGTGATCATGCTATTCAAACTGCATTATTAATTTATCATAAAATAATATTTTGTACATAAACAAAAGACCAGGGGTTCATCCTGGTCAATGATCTGGTTAAGTCATTATTTTATTTTAGCTATTATTAATTACACCCAATACTATATACGTACAGTAGTCTCAGATGTTCATCAAGCCTGCATTTATTTGATCAAAAATACAGAAGAAACAGTAATATTGTGAAATATTATTACAATTTAAAATAATGGTTTTCTGTACTTTAAAATATAATTTATTACTCCAGTCTTCAGTGTCACCATGATCATTCAGAAATCATTCTAATATGCTGATTTATTATCAATGTTGGAATATTCACATAGAAAACCATTATTTTAAATTGTAATAATATTTCACAACATTACTGTTTTTATTTTTGATCAAATAAACGCAGGCTTGATGAACATGAGAGACATTAAACATTAGTAATGTTTCCAAACTTTTGACTGATACTATATCAATATCTCTCTCTCTCTCTCTCTCTCTCTCTCTCTCTCTCTATATATATATATATATATATATATATATATATATATTACTAAATAATCTAATTACTGTAATTTAATTACTTTCCTTAAAAAAAAGAGGGATTACTCTGAATTTTTATAGAATTTAATTGCAATATATATATTTCCATAAAAGTGTATATAATCTTATATAATACAGTTATATATTCTCATTTGAACTTGAATTTTTGTATTTTCCTGCATTGTATTGTTTCAGTGCTCGATTCACTTTATGCTCTTCTGAAGGCTTGAGGTGACGGACATCCTGGAACTGTCTCCCAGGTTTAAAACATTCATGATTGATTCATGATTGTTCCTAAATGTCTGTTTTTGTTTTCCTTAGAATATCAAACGAATTTAACAATGCGACAAAAGGTGCACACTTATAACTTACGTCAGTTTTTTTCTTATTCGTGTGTAGTTTAGCCAATGCGACGTTGTTTCCTGCTCTTGCAGATTGATTATTTTGTTTGTGCGATAAGCAGATACTTCCCCACCAACTCAAACAAAACCTCTGTGTTGTAATGAGTTGTTACGTATTACCCCCCTCTCATCTCTTGTTTTCCCACGATCCAGAGGGAATTGTCTGTAAGGTTGAGACACAATCGCTCTTTGAGCTTCTCTCCAAATACTTGTTCAAATCTGGTGGCGTAATCACTGATTTAGTATAAAGGGTCACTGAATGGGCATTGGTACTGCAGTTTGAGGTAACTCATGCCGCACGGTTACCTGGACACCCGTTTCCTCTCAGCAGGATATGATGTCTTTGCATAAGTGATTCTGCCACACAAGCCTGGTATTTCAAGACTTGCTCTGTTTTAAATAGCGTGGTTTTAAATGAAGGTGTCTTGCTCAGGGGAGGAAAAAACGATTCATTATTCCCAAAATCTCCTCCTTATGATAATGGAGTGGGGATTAGTTTTTATTTACTCACCTGACTAGAATCTAATATGTAAACCAAGTGAGTTTGAATAAGAGTTGAGAAATAAAGTAAGCTATTAAAAACAATAATTGGCATTTCACAAGTGTATTTTTGCTCTCTGATTACCTAGACTTTTCTGTCGCCAGATACTATTGTTTTCATTAGATTTCAAAGGAATTAGACATGAAAGGTTTCTTTCTATTTTGAACATGCAAACAGTTTTCGTTTGGAAAGATTATTTTCTTCTTCTTACACACTTCCTTAAACTCCCCTTGAAGAATTTTTTTTAAGCATCAGAAATTCACTATCATGCAATGCATTTTCAGCATGCACCTCTCCCAACTAAACTGTCTTTTCACAGTTTACTGAACTCTCTCTCTCTCTCTCTCTCTCTCTCTCTCTCTCTCTCTCTCTCTCTCTCTCTCTCTCTCTCTCTCTCTCGCTTTCTTTCATTTCTCCTTATTGTTCTCCTGATACCTTGGTTGTTTAAAACCAAAAAGAACATTTATTTTGCTGTGTATTTGCCAAATATTCTTATTATGTCTCATAATTATTTTGTTATTAAGAAAATAAACACAATTATAATGAAATAATTGTTTGAAATGAGCTTAGTGAACAGTTTTTAAAATGTGATACTTTTTTGTAAAAATAGTACAAAAAAACCCAAAATATTATTTAAGCAGAAACATTGACTACATTTCTCCAAACACATAGCTCGTCACCGTCTCGCCATGGTTAATCTTGAAAGACTGAGTCAAAGTATTATTTGATAAGACTCATTTCGAGTGATGTGTAGTTTTATAACGCTCTTTTGCCCATTCATTTACTCTAGAATTCGTCATTCCCTATTAGCCAATCACAGAGCACATTCCCAGTCCAGTCCAACCCACCTCACTCCTAGCATTGTTGCGTCATACATATTAACCAGGCTCCAGGTCTGCAGCCTCCCCATATAGATGCGAACACGGACTGCATCTCAGACTCACCAGGTCGAGCCGATAACTTTAGGTTTCAAGAAATAGCCCAGATACGAAAAAAGAGGAGAAACATCTTTTTAGAGGGAGTTGTCACAAGAAGTTCGTGGGAGGCATCTGAAGGCATTTACTCGATCTCCCACTGAAGCTAACGTTACATCATCCTTGTCGACGCTGTATTTATTTTTTTATTTATACAACTTTTTTAATTGTTACATTTATTTACAAGTCAACTTCTGAGGAAACCCGAGGAAAAAGAGGCGAAGTTTCAGCTGAGTTAACGTGCGTCGGGTCGAAACGTCATCGAACATTTGACAAGACGAGATGGACGGCGGAAAGGTAACTAAAAAACTAATTTTCCCCAGTCAAATTACAAAAATAACTGATAGAACTTAATTTAACAGTATGTTTACAGTATGGTATACAGTCCGTTTTGGGATTGCTGTGTGTCTAGTTTAGATTTCTGAATCTCAGTCAGTTTATTAACGTTAGCCGCATAACGTTAGCTTCGCGAGCCCTCATCTCGAGCTCTAAAAAGTTGACAAACTAGTTCAGTGACAAAAACCAAAATAAACCCGTACCGCATGTTGAGAGATGTCACATGGGTAGCTGTGATGAGTTAACATCAGTGTGTTACAGTTTCCTATGAACTGGTAGGTGTTAACCGGAATCAGTCAATGCCGGGAACTCGTTTGTATAAAGAAGAGAGGCTGTGTTTCAATTCTAATACCCAGTATGATGCCTACATAGACAACATATTTGGACATAATTGGCGCGTTCTCTGGCTACGTCTCTAGAGCACAATAAGATGCCTGTGTAGACAGCGTCTTTAGGTATCATTGGTGACGCCTGTGATGCCCAAAAATGCTCTTTGTTGGAAGCGGACTAGGTAAGTTATTCAGACAGCCAGAGAATCGTGGTGTACGTGCCCACTTAATCCGTCGGTGGCCAGCTCTTTTCTTCTTTTTTTCCAATTTAGTAGGCCTACTTTATTGGCACAATGTGTTTAAATACAACATTGCCAAAGCATTATTACAAAGAACAAATAAATACAATATACTATTGTGTGTGTATATATATATATATATATATATATATACACACACACACACACACATATACTATATTTTTTGTTCTTGTATGAAAATAAAGATTTTGTTTTCATAATGATTATGATTATGAAAGTGTTTGGGTAATTATTTAAAAAAAAATATATATAAATAAATAAACAAACATCTCCAGACAAAAATAGGTTATGTGAACCATAGCATTGTAAATCTATAACTATAAAAGTGGATATTGTGAATATTATTGAAAATAAATAAGTACATACTGTATATGACTGCATCTTATTAGCTGAGTTTACCTTAAAATAGCCTTAAAATTCATCAGTATGTTTTAACTGGAAAACTCCACCTCTAGTTTTTTTTGGCACTATTCAAAGAGACTAATACTGAGCTAGAGACTGGTACGTGACTAGTAGGCTGTTGTATATGGCTAACCTAACCACAGATGCATGATGATCACCCCTGATGGATCAAGTGTCTTTCTGATTTCCTGAGCTTAGAGACTTTACAAAGGCTTGTTGGTTGATTTTTTCTTTTTTTCTTTAATCACGAGACATAAGCAGACCATAATCAGTCAGAATGTTTTAGAGAATGGTTTGATCATGAGACCCACATTTTCCAATGGTCATTAGGCTGCAACACAACCTATATATATATATATATATATTTGCTTTTAAAAAACCCCAGCAAATTTGTTTAACAAAAAGGGTTGACACACACAGGAGTAGGCTACCGTCCCACTTTACATATAAATTGTAAGAATATGACTAATGCTGATGAATAAACAGTATACGGTAAGGCTATTAAATAGCAGTCCCAAACTAGTTTTTGTTAATAAAATAAAGTTAGTAAGTTGGTATGAGCCTTCACAATCATTTAAAAATATAAATGTTGTGGAAACAACAGTTACCATGGTAAATAAATGCACAATACTCCAATCAATGCACAATGCCAGCATGAACTCTTAATGAAACATGTAAGCTGCTCCTGATTAATAGAATGACTATCATACCTGCATGCAAATCCATACTTGCTAACACAAAGTTGTGTAATTTTTGGTAATTTCATTGCTTACTGTGTGTGCCTTCGCATTTGTGAGTGTGTGCTACGAGCGCTGTATTACTGCAGACAGGACAGGAAAGTTAGTTTTTCTGAGGTGAGAAACTTTTTATCTTGTGACAAGTTACGAAAAGAACGCTAGAATAATGACACCGACGTATAGCCTGACAACATCAGCAGATACTGAATCAGGACAACACGTCTTTCTCAGGCATTCTTTCCTTAATCCTCCTCTGACAGAAGAGTCAACAGCTTTCACGCACATCTTTCAAAATAAATTTCTCGATTCAGAAAATATGTTTTTGTTGTTTCTTTGACTGCACACTCCGCGACCCACCATTCGAGAAGCACCCATTTAGAGCTTAAGATGAATGCTTACGTAAAATTCAGTGGGTTTATACTAGAAGTAGTGTGGCTGATATAAAATAAGGCTTTAATTATTAAAAATACAGTAGTGGCCAAATGTGATGTCTGGAGGAGATATTTGTTATTGTTTTATGTCAAGTTCGATTAAATGAGGAAAATATTTTATATATATTTTTTAAATATGAAGGAAAAAAGCTAAACTTGGTTAAGATATTTTTCTGACAAAATTATTTGACAAAGAAAAGGCAAACTACAGCTAGGTTTTATTTTACTATGCAAAAAATGCATAGAAATACAAAAAGCTCACAGGAAAAAGCATACATTGACTACGACATAATCAGTTATTAATATTTTGTTGGTTCTCTTTTGTTTTGACAGCCTTGCCAAAAATTCTGTCTGCACAATTTGGCACGTTTCGTTGCGTTATTACAAATAAAATAATTTACTCCAAGCACAACTACTTAATATGATTACAAAATCTTTAACACATTTTTAATAATATTTAAAAAAAGGCTGAATGTCAATTTTCCTATGCCGTACATCACTTTTGGCCACTACTGTATGTCTAACATTAAATTCAGCTGTGGATTATGGTTTTGCTGCATTTAATCTTGTTTTTGGTTGACGTGCTGGGAACGATGGAGCTGTCCCTATGGAGAGGAGAGTTGCAGCTGTCTTCTATCTAGGGAACACTCGACATAACCCTACCAGAGAGGTCGTGTTCTTGACCCGTTCCCAGCACACTGCCTAGTGTTTTGGCTTTGTTGTACAGCGCTCTTCATTCATTGTGCACAGTCGTGTGCCTCGCTAATACCAGAGAAATGTACACACACATTGTTGGTTGTTAAGACAACCCTCGTGCTTGGGTTTTTCATTCCAAACCAGCTTCTGATATTAAACAAGTGTGACGATTGTATGCTTGTCGGAAAGGTTTTAGGCCCTGTTTACACCTGGTATTAAGATGCGTTTTGGACGATCGGATCACAAGTAGACGAGGTAGACGCATTCCCTGGCTAGCATGCTTCACATGATGTTTACACATTAGGTCTGAGTAGGCGGAGAGATGTCTTTTGTGGCTGTTCTAAACACTTTGAACACATGAGCGTTTACTCTACAAAAGCAATCCGGTCGAATGCGTTTTCGACTACCACTGGAAGTGGTCGAAAGTGGACAAGCTCAAAAAGTTTAGCGTTGTTCACTTTTGTACATCTTAATACCAGGTGTAAACGGGCCTTCGATTTTATGCCTGACCATAAAACATTCTCTCAGGCATTTAAAGTACATTTATCAGCTTGTATTGTATGAATAGGCAGCATTGCCACACCTGTCACTCACATGTCAGGTTTTTTAGTATTTGCGTAGGAGGACAACTTTGTCATTCTCTCTCTCTCTCTCTCTCTCTCTCTCTCGCTCTCGCTCTCGCTCTCGCTCTCTCTCTCTCTCTCTCTCTCTCTCTCTCTCTCTCTCTCTCTCTCTCTCTCTCTCTCTCTCTCTCTCTCTCTCTCTCTCTCTCTCTCTCTCTCATTTCTCCCAATTGTTCTCCTGATACCTCCTTGGTTATTTAAAACCAAAAAGCAAATATTTAATGCAACAGTCATTATTTCCTGGTAGAGATGGAAAGATAAAATAAAAAGAAATAAAAAAACTGAGAGTTATGAATTAATTTTGTTGCGCTTAAATTTGTGGGATTATTATTGGCTGCTAAGGATAAACCAAACTAGATAATGGCATTTGAGTTATGTCTTTTTATCATCATATAGCTACTGGCTATGAAGGCAGCATTTTTCAGAACTTTTTCAGGCAGAATTTGTACATGGCTGAAAATATGTTATTCTGTCTAATCAGTTCAAACTGTTGAAAAATTACAGCTGAGCACCAGAAGGGCCGCAAAATCAGGTAATTGGGGGCAGGTGTACAGTTGGCCTGTACTTTATCAAGTGGCACTAACAAGCTTTGAGTGGAATTCTCAATTTGCAAAGAGACATTTGGAGAAATTGATTAAGGATTAAACCTAAAGCAAACTGTCAGAAGACCTGATTCTGTTTTGCTTTCTCAAGTCAGGCTGTTACCGTCATTTCAGCCTAATAGGCACTAATAAAGGGATTTCTAAGGGATTATGGAACGATGGAATTCCAAGTGCCATTGAGGTAATTTATTTCCATGAAAAATCAAGGGGCGAATTCGAAAGGGATTTGAGAAGGGAGAGCAGAGTTTTTTCGCTTGAGGTCATTTACTGTAGGTTACATAATATTGTTTGTAATAAAGCAATGTTAAATCCTAGCGGGGTTGTGTTTCAGTAAAGGAAAGGCATTGTTAGCACTGTACATATACAGAAATGTGTATGTTGACGTCTGTTAAAACCAATTCAGTGGAGTTGTGAGTGGCTTAAACCATCATTAGTGGAGTGTCTCCTAGACTTTACTGAACTAGAAGCTGGCAGATAGATGCTGCTTGAAAAGAAAAGGGGTACGTGCCAGTCCAGAGAGAGAGTGCGAGAGGCAGGAAGAGAGAGATCTTTGTCTTTGTTGCAGAGTAAGCTCTTCTAATTGAGTACGAACCAGACAGCTTCTCTTTCTCATGTTGCAGACCTATATTAATCATTCATTGGCTCCAAAAAGTTTTTGGACACTTAACCCATCTTAAATATCTTAATGTCGTTGCATTAGATAACAGAATGTCAAACCTAAGTGGCATCTACAAAGAAAAGCTGCATTTCTCAGATCTAACCTTCCTTTTTTGAGAAATTTGTGTAATTACTTAAGCACCTAGTAATTAGTTTTTTAGCGATAAGTCAGTTCCCATCAAGTTTGCCAACCAGAAAGTTTTCTTTTATTACAGTATATTTATTGTTTTATAATGTTTATATAATAATATAAATAATAATACTAAAATAAATATTTTATTCTTTAAAATAAATAAATGGCACTTGTTTTGATACTTTATCTGGTGCAATGATATTCATAATTTTTTTTTTATTGTGGCTTAACACCCCAATATACTCGCAGCAGAGGTTTTGTTTTTCCCCGTTCTTCATTTAGGGGTAAAACGAAATTCAAAATATGACCAGCGATATACTGTTAGCGAACATCAGATGCCTCTGCGTACACCTACCAATTACGTAATCGCCACAGACCAATGGTAGTACAAAGTGTTTACCAGTCAGAGGGAACTTTTGGGGAAAGTTTGCTTTGGCAAGCTGTTTCGAACTCTCAAAACGAAATTCTTTTTGGCCTGATTTTGTTTGAAATGATCTCATATCAACATATTAAGGCCTCGAATTAGAGCCTAGCAATAATTAACTATTAAATAAATAAATGAATAAATTGATTGAAAAATCAGCAAGTACAAGCACAGGAAATGATTAGTCAGGCTCAAGATTATATGATTAAACTGATGTAAATAAGTAGCCTTCCTTTAAGTTGTGACAGGAATCATGGTATCCTAGTTTAGTGTGTTTCTTGTGAACTGAAATTGGAAGAATTTAGAATTTATTGGAAGAAAGAATGTACAAATTCTTGATGTTCATTAAATTAGCAAGTGGAATCAAATAAGTAATATTCTCAGTTGCTATAAATGCACACACACAAATGGCCTTAATAATCAAACATCTTTAATTTAAACCAATTTATGAATCAAGACATAATATTTAGCAGAAAAAAAATTATTTGATGACCGATAAACCGACAGATTTCAAATTGTTTTCTTCTGAGGGGAACCAATCATCCCTGTTATGAAAGTTTTGTTACGAAAAATGATTGGAAAAATATTTTCTTATAAAATACATAAGTTTTTCCCCCTACAATTAAGTCTGAGTCCTGAATCAAAAGGCTATTTAATGTCTTAAGCAATATAAAGATCAGCTCAAGTTTGTTACGTAACTCCGAGGGGCCCAAAATCGAGAGGGATAAAAAAAAGCCTCTTGAGCTTTGCCATGATGAATAGTGAGGTTTATTTGCATGGTAATTTGGTTGCTCCAACAGAGCTGGCGTCCAGTTGCCTGTGTTACTAGGGCATTTTTTGTTTGTTTGTTTTTTACAGGAAGTCATCAAGTATTTATTTTTGCCTATACTGTGGATTTAATGATGACATTTAGAAAAGTTCTTTTTATTCTTATTCAAACAGCTTTTTTTTTTTTTAAAACCTAAATGTAAACCAGTACGCTGACACAATGAAATAGGATAAGCACTGAGCCAAAATATGTGTCCAAGTCAACTGTCAGTGTGTGATATCAGCAGAAGGGCGTGACTGTTTACAGTGCGAGTAGCGTAGATTCAGGATGACCAAGCTAAAAAACAAAAAAATGAACCATTAAGAAATTGTCTCACACACACACATCAAAATTTCATGGATGGTGCCAGGCCAATCTTATAAATCTGTTTGAACTGAGTTTATGTAGTTACATGTATGCAGTGTGTAACTAGGCATATCTGCATGGTAATATAGGGAAAAGGCAGGAATCTGAAGAGGAATGTTTCATAGCCAAACTTACGCCCTGCCCTCCAGTAAGACTTAAGTCAAATCTTCCATATTTAGAAGGTTCATCTTTCTTAAAGAGATACTAGCACTCTGCTGTGTCTGTTCTGAGCAGTGTTTGCTTTCAGCATTGATGTTTTAGCTGCAGGAAGGATGTAGTTAACTTCTTAGGGAAGTCGACTTAGCTGAGGATTCTGTTTATTGCCTTTTAATTTGTGTGGACTTGTGAGCGAGTTTGACTGGGATTTCACATTTTTAGGTTTTAAACTACCGAATGAATGTTTAAGTGCCTCCTAGAGGTTTTGTATGTGTGTGTATTTGGCTTCCTGTTTCGAGGCTGGTTAAACAACAAAGTCTTGAACTCTCTGAACTGCAGCCTCTACACCAACATGGAGGGAAGGTGTGTCTACTTCCCGCCCCCTTTAAGCTCTTACGTCTTGGGCAGAGAAGTGTACGCATGTCAGTGCAAGTAAAAGGAGTGTACATTTCCAAAACTGGTATATTTCTCATCGTTGACTGTCTGTGTTTATATAGGAGGAATGCAAGCTCTGAAAAAGGTTCAGAATGGAGATCTGTTTACAGTCTCATCGAACTTGCTAAATGCAGAACAGCTTGACATTTAAATCTACTTTTTAGAGTTTAACTTATGGGGTGAATCAACAAGATCTTTTTCAGAAATAAATACTGTATTTTATCCCACCTTATTATTTAGATTTAACTCTTAAGTAACTATTTTGTGGGTTGATTCCATAAAAGGAAACAAAAAGTGTAGAAACTGTTGCTGCTGTCCCAGAAAAGTTTTGAGTGAACTTTATTTTACTGAGTGCTTGATGCTCTGTCTAATTTATGTATGTACCAGACAATGATGCAATGGCACTATTTGGGCTTAAGTTCGTGATCAGATATTCATATTTGTTAAGCTGTCAAAGGCTTGCCTTATGCGTCAAATGACTCTTTAAACAGTGAACTAAACAATGTGCTTCAGCTGAGCTAAACCGGTTTTACAGCTGCCTGTGCCTTGTGGATGGGTAACCATGTGAAAGAAAATGTCTATCCCAGATCCTCTCTGTGAAAATCCAATCCAGTGAGTTCTAAAATAACAGGAACCCAAACACTGATGATGCTGCATTCACTGGAGAAGAGGGTTTACACAAACCCTTTCTTTGTAGGTGCTGATTTAACCACTAGAAATCTTGCCTAAGTTGTCCAGTAGACCTCCTGTAGTTCACAGGAACAGTTTCTGCCGTTACTGCAATATTAGCACCATATACTCATTTAATGAGTTTTCAGTTCCCTTTTCACCTTCAAGGCTTTGTGTGTTGCAGACAGATTTCATCATATTTTGTCCAGTCCTTTTTAAACCAGACAGTCCAAAAACAAACATACTTCAGCTTTTGTTTCTGTTTCTTTGGAATGAGGAAAGTGATATATACTCTGAACACTTCCCTGAGAGATATTGAAATATATCTCACAAATCTGCAGAAAAATAAACTAAACCTTTCAGGAAGTCATCTGTGTGAGAGAATGCTTTCTATTGTATTGAAAGAGAAGGAAATGCTTGTAATTTTGTGCAACACTAATCTTTAATGCCCCACCAGGAAGGGGGGTGATGCTGGAAATTTAAACAATATAATTATTTTGGGAATACTGAAGATAATATACAAATATGTTTGGGTTGCTCTTGTCTTTTAACCTTTTAGACCAAAGGCCCTCATAGACTAAGCCGTGACCTTTTGATTAGCGCAGGTTGGCTAAATTGTGGAGCTGTGGTACTGTCTTTAATTTTTGAGGAAGGACAGAATTAAAACGAGCTCTTCAACTACCATGACAATTATCAGAATGTCAAACAATAGGTTACCACACCTCTGAGAATAGTTCTGTTTAATATAGCCTGGTCTGGCCAATCATTGCTTTTGGCCTGAGGGTAATAGAGCTCCATTGGACAATGAGATGGTGTTTCAAAACAATTCATTGTGTAGCAAAAAATGACTCTTCTTCTTTTTTTAATGCTTCCCTCAACAGCAACTGACCTTGCCGCTGATGCTGGCTGTGGGGACGGCTGTGATCGGCTCACTTCAGTTCGGCTACAACACGGGTGTAATCAATGCACCGCAAAATGTGAGTGACGAGTACATGCTCCCACACACACAAAGTCTGACTGACAAACTCTTTACTGTTCACCCCAACATCCCATGTCCTTGTACTTTGACTTTATCGGAACGCTACCCCCTCACTTATTTACTATGTACTGCTGCAGCTGTCTCCAAATCCCTGTCTGTCACTAGACACACACACATACACACTCATGCCAACGCAACCCAAATGCTGCCTGTTAAACCTGAAGTTACTCTATACAGCTCCTCTGGGACATTTTGCCTTTCATCTACATATTATTAGTCAATTTGCATCTGTTAAATGATAAGCTTTTGCCTCTCAAATGAATATTAAATATATTCTCTGTTCTGGTACAGGGTGAAGGTCATCTCACACATAGCACAGCTTGTTCAGACATGCATGTTGAAATAGGGGCCATGCTTTGCTTATGTGAAGTGAATGGAGCCTTTCCGTCTTTTAGACATTATACAGTGTATAGATTCTATATTCTCACTTAAGCCGGGGACACACTTAACGACTGTAAGGCGGATTATGAATGTAATTTGATACTTATGACTGATCATGCCCAAACACGGTGAGTCAGAGGCAGTTGGTGTTCACAGTCGGTGTTTAAAATCTGCTCCAGTTGTTGGAAACAGTCTGTAAGTGTGTTCAGTTCAGCTAGTCATTAAGTGTGTCCCTGGCATCAGAAAAACCAGAGCTGAATTTGGTTTGTTTGCAACTGTATCTCACACACACACTACCGTTCAAAAGTTTGGGGTTCTTTATAATTTAATGTTTTTCAAAGATTATTTCTCATCACCAAGGCTTTATTTGATCAAAAACACAATACAAACAGTAAAATATTATGAAGTAATATTACAATTTAAAAACGGTTTTCTATTTTAAATTATTTAAAAATGTAATTTATTCCTGTGATGGAAAGCTGAATTTTCAGCATCATTATGATTAATTACCATTATAATATACTAATTTCGTGCTTAAGAAACATTTCATATTTTTCTCACAGCTTAATATTTAATATCTATATGGTGATCATCTATATCTATATATTGGTTTTCAGACAATATTAGCATGTTTTTATTTATTTTTTATTGGTATTGGTCAATTATGAATGTGTCTGCATCCATATTTAAAAACACTGAAAAACGTCATCTTTTACGAGTCTCAAAATGGAAACCATTTTTTCACAATATTATTCATTATAATGTTGTGATGCACACAATTGTAGCATTTCATTTTTGCATTTCATTTTATTTTTTAGGATTTAAAAAAAAAAATATATATATATATATATATTTTTTTTTTTAATTTAGACAAAATAGAATACAATTTTAACATTGGCTATTTATCTGCCTATTGCTATTGGCTAGAATTTTACAATAGGTGTATCCATAGAGTTTTAACTACTGAAATACCAACGGACTATACACACTGGCCTCTGGTAATGAATGGCGTGTTTGCTTTCACTGTTTGTGTTGCTGACCGTCGTAACAATAATTTTAGTCCGTGAAACAGTTTTAGGGCTGTGGTTCGGCCAAAATAGGACTAACGTGTGGGGGTGTGGGTCTGACGCAGACCCTCTCTATAAATAATCACTTCGATAAGATTACCTCAAGGGCTCCTTGTCTGCAGACTGCAGACCTCCCTTACTGACACAGTGCATTGTAACACAGTATAGTTCTGGTGATTTGCGCAATCTCTCCCGAAGCTCCTATGAATGGACTGTATTATTTGTGACCAGGTGGATCTTTACTGCATTCTAAAATGTAGGAGTTTTATTCAGATAATGAACCATTAAAGGAGTCGTCAACCTACCCAAATAAAAATTGTCATCATTTACTCACCCTCATGTCTTTTCAAACCTAATTTACTTTCATTTGTCATTTGGTCATCTTTTACTTTTACTAAACATAGTTTATAAAGGCTATTGTCTTTTGAGGGTTTTTTTTGTAAGCAATTTAGAAGATTACATTTAGCATAAAAAATAAGTTTGTTAGAAACCAGTCAACTTGCACAGTGAATATAACCAATAACTAGTATCACTCCTTAGCTCACAGTGGTTCTATTAAAAACACCACAGCGTTGTGTAACAGGTTTGTATAATGAGGGGTTAAGCCATGAGGCACATGCATTTAACCATGCCTGATATTTAGGTGATGAATGCACTGAGGGGATTTCTGCATGCCTAAAGTGTCAAACAGCTGATGGCGAGAGAAGACAGACAGGAAGTAGTTGTAGAAGACTGGCTTGCTGACCTTTATACATCAACAGATCATACAGATCAAACTCTTTTTTTATTTTTATATGCAGCATGTCATTGGTTGACATTTCTCTAAAAGCCACCGGTGCTTTATACGGGTTAGCTGCATACAGTCTCTGTTTATCAACAAACATTTGACACAGAGATACCACAGAAACTTGACGACTCTTTGGGTCTCAATTTCCATCACAAAATCATGTTACCTAATACTGAGCTGGGCAGTGAGCCCCCTACTGGACAGAATTGCTCATTAAAACATAAATCTCAAGAGCACAGAGCAGATTGGCTATATTAGATAATGTTGATGTATTAATCATTGTGTCAAACAAATTAATTATAAGTTAAATTTTAAAATATAAAGAATTTAGTACATTATTAAGTGTGCTATTATTTTTTTATGTGATTAAACATACAATTTAAATTATGATTTTAATTTTGATGTTTTTAGTCTTAGAATTTTTTTTAATAAAATACATACATTATCAGAATAATAATAATAAAATATAAAGAACAATTTGAGACCTTGTATGTAATATTTCTGTAAATTTCAACATGCTGTCTGTCACAATTTTAATGATAATTGTCTATATTTGTGTTTTAGGTCATTGAGAAGTTCTACAATGAGACATGGTTAGCTCGATATGAGGAGACCATCCCTAAAACAACCATGACTACCCTCTGGTCTCTGTCTGTGGCCATCTTCTCTGTGGGCGGCATTGTTGGATCCTTCTCCGTTGGGCTGTTTGTCAACCGTTTTGGAAGGTGAAGTACTGTTGTAAACATTAAAATTATTTATGCACTTATAATGCACTTTTACATTATTTAAGGCCTTGTTTACAGCCTGAACTATTCAGTTCTGGTTTCTGATGGTTATTGGATGATTAAATGTTTGATGATAAAACTCTTTTTTTCTAATTTCAGGAGAAACTCCATGCTCATGGCTAATGTCCTAGCTTTCATCGCTGCAGCACTGATGGGCTTCTCTAAGATGGCTGCGTCCTGGGAGATGCTCATTATTGGACGGTTCGTGGTGGGCCTTTACTCTGGTCTGACCACAGGCTTTGTGCCCATGTATGTGGGCGAGGTGGCTCCCACAGCCCTCAGAGGAGCCCTTGGCACCCTTCATCAGCTGGGCATCGTTACTGGCATCCTCATGGCACAGGTACGCATTTTGGACATCTTAATAAATCTGACATGGACATTTCTCGCCATTTCAGTTACCATTTTGATTGTTTTTCTATATTTATGTTCTGTTTTGTGTATTGTAGATCTTTGGTATGGATGTTATTATGGGTAACGACACCATGTGGCCCTTCCTCCTGGGCTTTACCTTCATCCCAGCCCTGCTGCAGTGCTGTTTACTGCCCATCTGCCCTGAGAGCCCTCGATTTCTCCTCATCATCCGCAATGAGGAAAACAAAGCCAAAACAGGTGAGCATGGACCCACACCACCTAAACATCCACATGTATCCAACATAGGATATAGCAGAGTGCTTTCATTAGTGTAAACAAATATTTTGATGTGCATTTAGTGCTTAAAAAGCTGCGCGGGACGACAGATGTGGGCGCAGACATGCAGGAGATGAAGGAGGAGAGCAGACAGATGATGAGAGAGAAGAAAGTGACCATTCCTGAACTGTTCCGCTCTCCTCTCTACCGACAGCCCATGCTTATATGCATCATGTTACAGCTGTCCCAGCAGCTGTCTGGAATCAATGCTGTGAGTACCTGTGTGCACGCACACTTACTAGTTCAATGAAGACAACCTAATCTTAATCGAAACCCACATCTAATTTGTGTTAATGTTGTTGTGTAGGTGTTCTACTACTCTACAAAGATCTTTGAGAAGGCAGGTGTAGAGCAGCCGGTTTATGCTACTATCGGAGCAGGAGTCGTCAACACAGCTTTCACTGTAGTGTCGGTGAGTATCAATACTACACAGACATATGCATGATCAAAAGAATTATTGGTGTTACTGTAATAGTATATTTTAAAATATATATTTTAAAAATACTATGTATATATATATATATATATTAGTGGTGGGCCGTTATCGGCGTTAACGTGCTGCGTTAACGTGAGACTCTTATCGGGCGAATCAGTCTGAATGATCTGTTCAGTTCCTCATGCACTGAATCGTCTGAAGCGCGTTCAATCACACTCGACTCTGATTCGTAACAGGAAGATTTAAGAACATCAAGAGCGTTGGCTGAAGTGGCAGTGGATCTACATTTTAGTCTAGTGAAAGCAAATCTGAAAATGCATCATATTTTTGCCAGCGATGAAGATCTTTATTAGTTGAACATCTTCGTATGCCGTCTGTGAATGAATGATTCCACAGGACGATACATTCGATTTCATTTCATTCAGGTAATTTTACAACCAAACAGATTATTACGCCATGATAGCACTACTAAAAAGTATGACATTATCCATTTTTTTGGACATATACATTAATTTATAGGCTACAAAAAAACACTTCAGAGCGTCGGCGCACTGGCAAAGGTTAACAGGTTAAATAAGCTAACGTTACTTACCATTGTGTACAGTTTATGAAATGAACACCCACCATCCCGCGGTAATGTGTGTGTATTGCGCAGGGGCATAGTCAAAAGAATAGTTTACATTGATTGAAACTAATTTGTTTAAAAAGGAGGAGGCTATTGCCGGTAAAGGCAGGTTCACATAAAATCATTATGACATGACATTATTTTTTGATCTAACGAGCATCTTTTTGGCGATGCAAAAACGGACTGTAGCTACGTCGTGCTTATTGTTTTTTTTCTTCTTCCAATTAGCCTACTACGTTAAAAAAAAACGACTAAAAACATGTTACTTGTTCAATTAATAAACAGTTTGTTTGATGACAAATCGCTAAAGATTAAATTGGCCTCCCTTTCTGTCATTGTGAGAGTGTGCGTTTTTTTACTTTATTTTATTTTTTTGAATGATATTCGACTTTTGCTCCTCTATTGTCGAATGGCATTTTTGGCAGAAATTCACATCCCTACGCGAGGCAAACTATTCTCAAAGACTTACTTTAAGTCATTATTTGGGTAGCACACATATTCTGAATGCCTTCGGCAGAATTCAAATGAGCCATTTTAATCTAGATTAATCTAGATTAATTCCAAGATTACAGTGAGATTAATCTAGATTAAAAAAATTAATCTATGCCCGCCTCTAATATATATATATATATATATATATATATATATATTAGTGCTGTGCGTTAAACGCGTTATTAACGGCGTTAACGCAAACACATTTTAACGGCGTCAATTTTTTTATCGCGAGATTAACGCTCTTTTTGGCCTAGCAAACAACACCACACCGGATAGCTAGACGGAAACAAAACAACAGGCACGCCGCACGTACTTGTTTGGGCTTGCGCGCCGGCCAAAGAGTAGTAGGCTAACGTTACGTTTTGAGTGGATGGCGCGAGCGCGAGACGCCGATCTAGAGACGTGCACTCTCAACGCAATAGAGTGCGGCGCGGGACTAGATTTGATGGCCGTGGGCGAGGGCGGGCTCGAGCGGTAATGCACTCACTCTGTGTGCGGATACGGGAGAATAAAACAATTCGCGGGACTCCCGCAAACTAGAAATATCTATGAATAAAACATAAAAACTAATACATTTTTATTCATATGTTGCAGAAAAGCAACAAGAACAACTAAAACAAATAGAAACGATTTACAGGCCAGAGTTTCTTTTTATAACATGTTTGCAGCGTTGAGGGATGTAGCCAATCACAGACATATGAAGAAGCATCAGAAGCATTTAAAATAGACTCCCCTCACCGCTCAAAACAGACTTTTTGTTCAGTGCTGAATTCTGTAAGCTGGCAAATCCTCAAATTATAACAAACAAAGTGTATATATTATGAAAGATGCATTGTGCAGTCAGCTTCATTGATAATAACAGATGTGTGAGATTGCGATGAACTGATGTCAGCTTTTTAGGAATTATTAAGGGAGCGCACTTTGCGCGCATTCAGTCATGCCAAACCATGCACTCAGTAGCCTGCTTGCTTTTATGTTATAACAGTGGTTTGTGTGTTAATGCTTTAATAACAAATAATTTATCAGGAGCATTTATGCTGATGTGTATGGTGGCGACACGTAGGCGAAAGTATTTGGAGGTAGCCTACAAAAAAAGAGTGTATTTGCGGGCGGGAGCGGGACAAAAATGTTGCGGGCGGGAGAAAGTAACATAGAAAATAGTTGAGAACGTCAGTTATAACGACCCACGTATGAAAAAAATTGACGGGTTTAAATCGGGCTTGGGCTCATAATTACAGTTTATGTGTCGGGCCGGGCTCGGACACAATGCGCACGGGCTCGGGTCGGGCTTGATTTTTTTGGGCCCGATCTAAGCTCTACAATGGATGACTTCAGACAGAAGCACATGGATACCACAGCTAAGAACAAACTTACTGCTGATCCACTTTTCCATGTTGATAAGAGCATTAAAATTAGAAAAAATAATGAGACAAATAGAAAATCAAGGGACATTTAGAATAGATAAAAATGTGCGATTAATCGCGAGTTAACTATGGCATTAATGCGATTAATCGCGATTAAATATTTTAATCGTTTGACAGCACTAATATATATATATTCATGTAATGATTCTTTTATATATTTAATCAGTAAAAAAATGCTATATATATATATAACATTTATTACTGATTAAATATATAAAAGAATCATTACATGAATATATATATATATAAAAAAATTCACTCAAAACACGAGAGTGCTAACTCTTCTTTTAATTGTTATTTGCTGATGCTGTTAATCTTAAAATGTATTTTTTAAAATACAAGATAAAATGAGTGTAATATTACATAATATTAATATGATTTGTTATCCTTATGCAGCTGTTTGTGGTCGAGCGAGCGGGTCGCAGGTCCCTGCACCTCGTGGGACTGCTGGGAATGGCTGGATCTGCTGTATTGATGACCATTGCTCTTGCCTTGCTGGTATGCACATAATATATATTTACATAAATGACCGAGTGTCAGTTTCAGAGTTATTAATCATTTATAGAGTCATCGTTGTGGTCCAAAGGTTGACAATATATTTGATCTGATGGCGTTGTTGACCATCTCTCTAACAGGAAAAGGTTCCCTGGATGTCGTACATAAGCATCGTGGCTATCTTTGGGTTTGTGGCCTTCTTTGAGATTGGACCCGGCCCCATCCCATGGTTCATTGTGGCTGAACTGTTCAGTCAAGGCCCAAGACCCTCGGCTTTTGCTGTCGCTGGATTCTGCAACTGGACAGCAAACTTTATCGTGGGCATGTGCTTTCAGTATGTCGAGGTGAGAGGCCTGTGGGAATTATAAGAAGGATATTGGCACATTTATTTTGGCTGGTTTGGCTGACTTTTCTCTCTCTTTGTCTTCTACTTCAACAGGAGCTCTGTGGGCCGTACGTGTTTATCATCTTCACCATATTTTTACTTGGCTTCTTTGTCTTCACCTACTTCAAAGTCCCAGAGACCAAGGGCCGGACGTTCGATGAAATCTCGGCCGGTTTCCGCCAGGCAGCATCAGCTGCTGAGAAGCACTCGCCTGAAGAGCTCAACAGCCTGGGGGCCGACTCTCAGCTTTAAACCCCTTCTCTGACCCCGCCTTCCTCACTGTTCACACTTCTGCAGGCAACTACTGAGGAGAAGGGGTCACCAGGCTGTCAATCAAACATTTTCCCCTTCCCACGGCTGCACTCACCTCTTAGTCCCCCGCACTCCCCGATAATCGTGAGACATCTGGGCACAAGGCGTGGGGTTTTAAAGACAGGGAGTAAGAGTAGTTCTCATACTCTTATCAGAAAGATGATCGTTTTAAGACAGGTTTGAGGTGTCATATTTGCGTTGGAGTCTTTTGTCTAGTTTTACTAGGTGTTTTGTTTTTTAAAAGCATCTTAACTGTTACTTCTGCTGTGCTATGAGAGTGAAAACTTGACGGAGGTCACCTGGTCATTCCCGACCTAGACTCTACGATGTCAGAAATTAACAGGCCAAATGTGACTTCTGTACGATGACTGACAATTTAATACTGTATTCCATGTTACTGTATCACTATTATGAAAGTCTTGTGGCTTTGATAAACCAGAGTTATCGTCATCAGCTTGGCCTTGGCTAGCAGTCGAAACAATGCTAAAAAACTACATTTAAATAATAGGATTAAATATATATTTTGCATGTTAAATAGTTTCGACTGCTAACCAAGGTCAGTCTATGCACACACACACACATATACATATATATATATATATATATATATATATATATATATATATATATATAAAATTTCTTTTTATTTAACCCCGAAAATAAACAAATATTCTAGGGTTCTTTTTTAGTAAAATTTTATCGATGAAACAATGTCACATCGTGTAAATTTGATGTTAAAACTCTTGCATAGCAAGCTTCTTTTCTTTTCTTTTTACACAGTACAGGGTATTTTATCCCTATATTCATAGAATTATTTCTTCTGTTCTTGCTTTTAAGATGCATCACTTCTTCTTTTTAAATGTATTTATATTTTTGTAATGAATTCACTTGGTTTCTCTAGGAATGCAAATAGTTATAATCACTCCAGGAGGAGAGAACCAGAACATTTCTTAAATTGTTTCATCATGTTACATGTCACCAAATATCACAACTACCCAACTTTTTAATGTAAAGACGGTCACTTTATAATGCACAAAGAGATGTACTCTTTACTGAAAGTATTAGCATCAGCACAAGCGAATGTTGATCATAAAATACAGCATATACTCCCATAAATACTGCTATATCTCACATTCATAATGTCTCAGTTCAGTCGCACGTCAGTAAACGTTTAGATGGCAGTAGTTGAAATGCGTTTTGCACAGTCGACTCCCTCCAGCTGAGGGAGAAGTTGGGAAACACGGAGAGAGACCAAAATGCACTGTGACTCGTGGCGTGATTCGAGTGCACTGACAGCCTTCCTCTGCTCACTGAGCTGGGAATGACACCATTGATGATGCTGTCAAACATTATGCCTGGCTCCAATGTGCCTTGTCGAGTTTTTTAGACTTCTAGTGTTTCTTTTTTTTTCTTCTTCTTTCTTTTTTAATTTATTTTAAGCCTAGAATTGTCACCCTTGATCATTCATCCATAAGTATTTGTGATATACTGAACTTGTGTGAACATATATAATTTGCTGTTTTTAAACACTCCAGAATATGCCTGCATTTCTGACTTTTACTAGTTTTTGCTTGTAGGTGAAAACGCTACATGGGTTATGAGTCACCTATTTTTGTGGCTTCTTAGACATCAAATTCATGTAAATGAGTTTTTTTTTTCACTTTGAGTGGAGTTTGAGTGTGTGCATGTGATATTTGGCCAATTGGTCAGAGATACAACAGGTTTAAAAATGAATTTGTTTGTGTTCTAACACCAGCATCCAGAAATATATTCACCCTCACAGCATTCCATATGAAATCCTCTTGTGTGTCTGTTTTTGACATTTTGTACACGAGCGTGTGTTTTGCAGATCACATTAATGTTCACATGAAAGTGTCCCACTGAAATCAATGATGTGAGCTGTTTTGAATATTCAAAGAAACAGATCTAAACATTTTTTAGCCTATGGAAAGTTTGGTGATTTCCAGCTGTAACTGTAAATAATGAATGTAAAATAGAATTGGTTTATTTTATGTTTAAGACCTTGTAGTTTTAATAGCTGTACATGTAACATTTTCTTTTGTCGTTTTCCTGTTTTTGTAACGTAGAATTTCTTCTCTTTGATGCACTATCATGGTAGTCAGTACTGTAAGACAATAACATCTTACTTTTTTAACCATACTGTATTTATTAGATCCACTTAATTTATTTAGGTTTTTTTTTTTTGCTTTCAATTTTATGGAAATTGAAAGCAATTTGGAAATTTAAAAAAAATCTGCTATGGAAATAAAATTGTTAGAAAAAAACAGTATTGAATGTGTGAATGAATTGAGAATCAGTGTGCAGTTTATCTCAGTGGTTTCCAACGCTGCATAAACACACATCATTTAACTCGTTTGAAAAATCTCCAAGAAATAAACCTGGTGTCATTTAGGAGACCTCTATAGTAACCACTGCTGGAGCTGATAGATAGTTTGATGATGTTCACCTGTTAAAGTTGCAGAAGTCTAGACCCTCAAGAAAAGCAAGCTGAACAAATTAATTTATAAACTGAAAAGCAAATGAATCTCTGCAGTGTAATGTAGGGAAGCGTTGGCCTCAGAACAAAGCATTTGTGAGGGTGTGGTGAAATTCTCTGGTCAGTCATGGATAAATGAAACCACATTCCGACCATTGTTTTGGATTTGTATAGCTGTTTCCACACAAGGGAATGAAGAGACAAAACAACTTATGTGAAATGTGAGTGAAGTTAATACTACCACCTTATTTTAGCATTAGATACTATTGTATATGATTGAGGTATACAATTATATCCATATCTCTCTCTCTCTCTCTCTCTCTCTCTCTCTCTCTCTCTCTCTCTCTCTCTCTATATATATATATATATATATATATATATATATATATATATCAGAGGTGTCAAGTAACGAATTACAAATACTTCGTTACATTACTTAAGTAGAAATTTTGGGTATCTATAGGCCTACTATACTTAATTATTTTTCAGCCGACTTTTTACTTCTACTCTTTAGATTTTCACGCAATTATCTGTACTTTCTACTAATTACATTTAAAAAATAGCCTCGTTACTCCTATTTCATTTCGGCTTGTTTTCATTTCGGCTTGTTTTCATTTCGGCTTGTCATCGTTAAAAAAAAGGCCAATTACACAAACGTTTAATAGTTCGGAACATCGCTTCAAACCCAAAAAAGTTGTCCAAAGTTCAAAAACATCTCAAGGGACACTTCAACAGAGCAGTGCAACATGAAGGTAACATTTGCAAACATCTTTTTTCTTTTTTTTCTTCTTTTTTTTTTTTGAAACATCATAAGACATGTGCTATCGGGCCTATAGCCTACTGTTGTAGGCTACACCATACATCGATGGAGTCGCCCCTGCCGAACCCAGCAACATATCAATTTATGATTATGCAAAGCGACTTATAAATTAGTTTTTTTAATGCAATTGAAGACGAAAAGTAAAGTCACGAACACAGTTTTTTCTTCCTTTTTCTTTACAGCAAGATGATGTTTAGGTGATCATTAAATAAAGTAGGCCTACATAATTGTTATTTGGTGTTTTGTCTATTCTGATTTGTTTTGCTTCCCATTCAAAATATCAAAAAACAGATTTTGTAATGTTAGCATGGTAATGTTAATTAGACCATTATAGGTTGAACTGAAAGAAAAATTGGAATTTGAATAAAAAATATATAAAAAAACATTGTAGTAATATAATATCACATACTATTTTTCAGAAGATAGTTCAATCTGTAATTGTATCGCCTTCCATCGCAATGAGTTTTTTTTTTTGGCACATGCATTAAGCAGGTAACGACTCGGTTACTAACGTAACCTCGGTTCCCTGAGAGGAGGGAACGAGTATTGCGTAAGTAGCTTACGCTATGGGAAGACTCCTTTTCTCGAGAATATTGAAGTCTTTATGTAAAACGCATTGCAGCTGCACAGCTGACAGCAATGAACGAAGGCAGCTCGGTCATTGGCTGTGCTGCGGCAACTTGCTCGAACCAATGACGGGGCGACTCTGAATGCGCGACCAATGAGCGTGCTTCGCGCCCGCGCGCGTCAGAGCCCGCCAAGATGGGCGTGGCCAAGAGCTATATATTGGGCGCCCCGTCATGAGAGTTCTTTAGGTTAAAACGACTGAAGCGAACTAACCAAGCACAAGCACGGCCGCTTACGCAATACTCGTTCCCTCCTCTCAGGGAACCGAGGTTACGTTAGTAACCGAGTCGTTCCCTTTCGAGAGGTCTCTCCTATTGCGTAAGTAGCTTACGCTATGGGAACACCATGCAAAACGCCGTGCGTGCTGAACTTCGCCTTATGATAGCCAGAGGCAGGTGCCTGAGCTAAAAAAGCAAAGTTATCATCCAACTAGCCGGCAGAGGCGAGCTTTATATGTGGGAAAGAATACAGAGCGGCTAGAAGGCGCTCAGTGTGACACAAGCACATACATAATCTAGATACGAACTCGTAGTTCAACTAGCATCATGCTGATAGTACATTGGAATGCAGTGTCGGGACCTGTAGGTTGTAGAACCTGATAAATGTGGACGGTGAGGCCCAGCCTGCCGCCGCACAAATATCCTCGATCGGTATCCCGCTCGACCATGCCCAGGAAGAAGCCACACTCCTGGTGGAGTGTGCTTTGACTCCCCAGGGGCATTGAAGTCCCTTAGCTTCATAAGCCAGCGCTATAGCTTCAACTATCCAGTGAGAGATTCTCTGCTTTGAAACGGCGGAACCTTTCGTACGGCCGCCAAAGCATACAAACAGTTGTTCTGTCTGTCTGAATAGGGCAGAACGCTCCAAATACACTCTGAGAGCCCTAACGGGGCAGAGTAGATTAGCGTCGTGTTCGTCTGCTGGGGACGATAGCGCAGTTAGGGAGATAACCTGTGCTCTGAAGGGAGTGGTGAGCACTTTAGGAATATACCCATGTTTCGGTCTAAGGACGACCCTGCAGTCGTTAGGTCCGAATTCTAGGCAGGCAGCGCTTGTCGAAAGCGCGTGCAGGTCGCCCACTCTCTTGACCGAGGCGAGTGCCAGCAAGAGCGCAGTCTTGAGCGAGAGCTGTTTAAGGTGCACGGTTCGGAGTGGTTCGAACGGAGGCCCTTTAAGAGCGTCTAGGACAGTAGCTAGGTCCCAGATCGGCACTGAGGGGGGGCGTGAAGGGTTCATCCTCCTAGCGCCCCTTAGGAAACGAATAATTAGGTCGTTTCTTCCCAATGGACGTTCCATTACAGGGTCGTGTGATGCTGTGATGGCCGCCACATATACTTTGAGCGTGGAGGGGGCGCGGCCCGCCTCCAGAAGCCCTTGTAGAAAAGCGAGTACGTTCGTAATCTCGCATGTTTCAGGGTTCAGGCCCTTGGTATTACACCAGACACTGAACACTTTCCATTTCTGGGCATATAAGCGTCTCGTGGAGGGCGCCCGCGCCTCAGCGATGGTTTTTAGTGCTCCGCTCGTGAGGTTCCTGGGAACCCGTTGAGGGGCCATGCATGAAGGGCCCACAGATCGGGGCGGGGATGAAATATCATCCCGTTGGCCTGACTGAGGAGGTCTGGCCTCAGTGGAATCGGCCGTGGTGCAGATTGCATTTGCATCAGATCTGGAAACCATGTTTGGTTCTTCCAGAGTGGGGCTATCAGCAGCACTGCGTCTTTCTCCTCTCTGACCCGACTGATGACCTGCGGTAGCATCGCGATCGGGGGAAAGGCATATAAGGGACGGCTCGGCCAGCTCTGGGCGAGCGCATCCATGCTTTTCGTGAAGAAAAGAGGGCAGTGCGCGTTCTCCTTGGAGGCGAAGAGGTCGATCTCCGCTTTGCCAAAGGTTTTCCATAACCAGTGAATCGTCAGCGGGTTGAGAGCCCATTCTCCTGGGAGAATTTTGTCTCTGGATAGCATGTCCGCCCCCTGGTTCAGGGCACCTGGCACATGCGCTGCTCTCAGCGAGCGCAAGTTGTGCTGGGACCATAAAATGAGTCTCCTGGCCATTGAATGCATGGAGCTCGACCTGAGTCCACCCTGGCGATTTATGTACGATACTACCGTCATGTTGTCCGTTCGGACCAAGACGTGTTCGTTTCTCAGCTGTGGGAGCAGGGCTCTGAGAGCCAAAGCGACCGCTTTCATTTCCAGACAGTTTATGTGTAGGCGCTTCTCCGGGTTTGACCAAAAGCCGGAGACAGGCCTGCCCTCGTAAAGGGCCCCCCAACCTATTTTGGAGGCATCTGTCGTTATCATCTTTCTCCTTGTGTTCACACCCAGACTCACGCCTGACTGGTACCAGTCGGCGGCTTTCCAGTGCGTCAGGGCTTTTATACAGCCGTGGTTCGCTCTGATTAAAAGGTGGCCCGAACGCCACGCGTGAGTAGGGACGCGGCTCTTGAGCCAGCGTTGGAGAGGGCGCATATGCAACAATTCTAGCTGGAGTACGGCCGATGCTGAGGCCATGAGACCGAGCATCCTCTGAAACCGCTTGACGGGGGCGAGCGCGCCCGCCCTGAATGATGTTGCAAGGCGCCGGATGGTGAGCGCGCGCTCTGATGAGAGACGCGCTGTCATTTGCATCGAGTCTAGAACTATTCCCAGGAAAGAAATCCTCTGGCTGGGAGATAGTATGCTTTTTGCAAAATTGATTCTTAGACCCAGGCATTCTAAATGGCTGATAATCCAAGAACTGTGTGTTATTAACTGACTCTCTGATTGTGCTAGAATCAGCCAATCGTCGAGATAATTCAGTATTCGCACTCCCCTTCGCCTTAGGGGGGAAAGTGCTGCATCCATACATTTCGTGAATGTACGGGGAGCCAGGGACAGGCCGAACGGAAGTACTGTGTACTGGTACGACTGTCCCTCGAAAGCGAATCTCAGAAACGGCCTGTGATGAGGCGCTATTGGAATGTGAAAGTAAGCATCTTTCAGATCCACTGAGAGAAACCAATCTCCTGGGCGTACTTGCGCGAGGATATGCTTGGTTGTTAACATTCTGAACGAGCGAATCATTAGTGCTTTGTTCAGGTGTCTGAGATCTAGGATGGGGCGGAGACCGCCATCCTTTTTCGGGACGAGAAAATAGCGGCTGTAAAAACCTGCCTCGCTCAGAGAGGGGGGAACAGTTTCCACAGCGCCCTTTTCTATTAGTTTGCGCACCTCGGTGCGTAGAACATGTGAGCACTCTTTTCTCACTTTCGTCTCGACCACAGTCGTAAAACGTGGTGGTCTGCGAGCGAACTGGAGCGAGTATCCGTGCTTTACTATATTCAATACCCATTTCGGCATATCTGGAATATTTTCCCATGCCGCTGCGTGTACAGATATGGGCTGAATACAGGCTAGGGGCGGGCCGCTGTGACGCAGGGACCCGGCCAGCGAATCCCCTGAGCTCATAGCTCTCAGAGGCGCGGGCGCGCGCTGAGCATCTGAGTGAATGGGCGCGTGTGTAATTACAGCAGCGCGCGCTGTGTCTGTAAAACTCGCAGCCTGGGCTGGGGTTGTGTTTGACACTGTAAGGACAGTGTTTATAAGTGGGGGTGCATAAACAGTGGTAGGCACACGCGTCACTTTTATAATGTTTCCCGCTTTTACTGGGGATGAATTTATAACTGTGTGAACAGTGCTTGTGTGTAGTGGTGCGTACATGACCGTAGGCACGTGATCTACATTCATGGGGTGCGCAGCTTGAGCTGGGAATGAATTTGGCACTGTTTTGACAGTATCTGGGAATGCACACCTTGTGGACATGTGAACCCTTAGTGACACAGGCAGAAAAAGACTCTTTTTGTGTTTTCTGTGCGTCGCCGTAAAAACGGCGTTTGTTTGCAGGTGAGCGAGCTCTGTGACTGGCCCATTGACTGCTGTATGAACATATCCAGCCGCCTGTAAGGGGACTGGGTAATGCTTGAGCTTTTGCAGAGAGAGTGGTCCGGCTTTTGCGAGACACGCACTCTCTCTTTTCATTCTTGTGGCTAGGACGGCTTTCGAGGCTCGGGGTTCAGCACAATCTTGGGCCGAGGACCCCGTCGCTCAGAAGGCGGCTTGCGGTTGTGAGAGCGCGAGCGGCGT
Source organism: Siphateles boraxobius (assembly GCF_051911475.1). Classification (NCBI taxonomy): domain Eukaryota; kingdom Metazoa; phylum Chordata; class Actinopteri; order Cypriniformes; family Leuciscidae; genus Siphateles; species Siphateles boraxobius. The sequence continues at coordinate 5,850,310 of NW_027509042.1, forward strand.
CGAGCGTCAGCCTGAGGCGCGGGCTGAGAGGCGGTGGGGGCTGTTCTAGCCCGCTGCGGCTGCGGCGGCCTCTGTCTGCTCTGCGATGAGCTGGAGCGCTTGGGCAGGAAATGCCGCATAGCTTGTGAAGCATTCTGGGCCTCAGTGAAGCGTTCGGCGAAACCCTTAACCGCCGGTCCAAACAGCCCGCTGGTGGAGATAGGCGCGTCGAGAAATGGCGCCTTATCCGCGTCCTTCATCTCAGTCAGAGTCAACCACAGATGGCGCTCGAGAACAGTCAAATTAGCCATGGCACGGCCGATAGACTGGGCGGTGGCCTTCGTGGCTCGCAGGGCTATGTCAGTCGCGCTGCGTAGGTCCTTAAAGGCTTCGGGTTCGGGGCCAGACTCGTCCATAGAGCGGAGAAGCTTGGCTTGGAACACTTGAAGTACCGCCATAGAGTGAAGCGCTGATGCAGCTTGGCCGGCGGCGGCGTAGGCGCGACCGGCGAGAGCTGAAGTAGTGCGGCAGGGCTTCGAGGGGTGGGAAGCTTTGGCTTTCCATCCGGTGGTGGAGGGCGGGCAGAGATGATTGGCCACGGCCTCCTCGAGGGGCGGTGTTCCCTCGTAGCCTCTTTCCTTCGCGCCGTCCACAGAGGAGAGCGAGGAAGAAAAAGAAGGCTTTAGGCGCGCAGAGTGGGGGGCTTTCCACGACTTGGTGAGTTCGTCGTGAACTTCCGGGAAGAAGGGAGAAGGCCTTTGCCGAGGGGCCTGCTGGCGCCCCTGCAGAAACCACTCATCCAGTCGGCTCCGGGTTGGTTCTTCGGGAGAAGACCAATCGAGCCCGAGGTCTTCCACGGCCTTAGAGAGAACGCGGATAATCTCGCTATCCATGGTGGAGCCCCCGCTCGCGCTAGCTAGCGTCGACGGGGCGGGGTCGAGAGTGGAGCCCGGCCAGTCGTCCGATGCAGCGTCGATTGACAAGCTGTCATCCATTCCCCCGTCGTCCTCGGACGCGCCGAAAGTCACAAGGCCCACCGCTCTGCTAGAGGGGTGTGGGTCCGGCTGGGTGAACTGAACCGGCGGTGGGGAAGGCAAGAGCGGCGGTGAAGCACGCGGAGACTGGCTCGGCGTGACGTCACTGAGCTCAGGTTCAGGAAGCCTCTGTGAGCGGCGCTTTTTCTTAGTGCGCGGCTCGAACAGAGGGATGGCGGCGATGGGCTCGCTCACGGCGAAAGCGGCGAGGCGAGCCCGCAGTGCGGAGAGACCCAGGTCGTCACATTCGGGGCATCCGCCCTTGGTCAAAGCAGCTTCTGCGTGGTCCCGGCCCAGGCAGCGAGCGCAGATGATGTGACGATCCCCGTCCGGGAGAAGGTCTCTGCACGACGCGCAGGAAGGCATTTGAAACAACGCCTTGGAAAATTTGCTCTTTTACAAGTGTCGCAGAGCGAACAGATGTAAATACTTGCGTGAGCAGTACGCCGGATGGCTCAGTAGGATCGCGTTAGAAGGCGGCTAAAGGTGCCGACGTCCTCGTAGCAAATCCCGCTGGTATGCTTTTCGACGGCGAAGCTTCAATAATCCGGAGGATCCAGCGAAGAAGGTGTTCGCTGAAGGAGATTAAATCTAAAGAACTCTCATGACGGGGCGCCCAATATATAGCTGTTGGCCACGCCCATCTTGGCGGGCTCTGACGCGCGCGGGCGCGAAGCGCGCTCATTGGTCGCGTATTCAGAGTCGCCCCGTCATTGGTTCGAGCAAGTTGCCGCAGCACAGCCAATGACCGAGCTGCCTTCGTTCATTGCTGTCAGCTGTGCAGCTGCAATGCGTTTTACATAAAGACTTCAATATTCTCGAGAAAAGGAGTTTTCCCATAGCGTAAGCTACTTACGCAATAGGAGAGACCTCTCGAAAGGGAACGCAATATAGATGGCAATATCCGGAATCCTTGTCAGGTTTTTTTTTGTTTTGTTTTTTGAAAACGGCTTATAAATCAGACGTGATGTTTTTTGAAAATGCAGAGAGTTATCTGTGATAGGGTTAGTGTAGGGGGGTAGAATACACAGTTTGTGCAGTATAAAAATCATTATGTCTATGGAAAGTCCCCATAAAACATGGAAAATAACATTGCTTGGTCTGTTGAAATGAGAGGCCTGTTTGATCAAGTTGAAACCTTGTCATCCCAGTCTCATCAGCTGGACTGAAAGAAGTTTCAATGCATTAGGACGCTGAAAACATGTCTCAGAGCAATGGTCACAAGTGACACAGGACAGTATTGTTGTTTGTCGTGGTGTCCAACAGGACAAACTTGACAGTATTGATGCAAAACATATGCCAACAGTTAATTTCTGTTAAAGGGATAGTTCACTTATTTAAAAATGAAAATTCTGTCATCATTTACTCACTCTCAAGTTGTTTCAAACAAGATTCTTTCTTCTGCTGAACACAAAAGAAGATATTTTGAAGAATGTCGATAACCAAACATTTGATGGTAGCCATTGACTTCCATAGTATTTGTTTTCCTACAATGGAAGTCAATGGCTACAATCAACTGTTTGGTTATCAACATTTTTCAAAATATCTTCTTTTGTGTTCAGCAGAAGAAAGAAACTCTGAAACAACTTGAGAGTGAGTAGCCTAAATGATTTTCCTTTTTGGGTATCGAAATCTTTTTAATGAAAGATGCAGACGTGTTTGGCTTCTTCAAAAAGCAAGGAACAAGACAGTATTGCACTATTGCATTGCACTATGAACGGAGTAAAGTTAAGTTTCTGTTAAACTGCCTCCTTGTCTTTATTAGTTGCCTGTAACATTACAGAATTAATGAATTAACGTATTGTTAAGGTCAGTATAGTCTAAAAACCTTAATACATTATCCTATTAATTTCCTGATTCCTCCGCTTCTGTGGATGTCCCCAATCCCCACCAATCTCAAAATCCACCCTACGCCCTTAAAGAGAAGTATAAACATATACCATTTCGATGATAACATGCCTCTGAAGTTTGACTTTTTGCACCATTACAATACTTATAGGCAACTAGTCATCATATCTTCCTCTCCATGAAACACATGTTAATGCTCAGTAGTACACACATATGGTTCTTTAATGTATTTGTATTTTACTAAAATGGAAATTGGACTGAAATTCATTTTCTATGGGCATATATGTGGCTGAAACAGGTAGTGCATCCCAAATTTTTCAACATTTACATTTTCAATGATGGCCTTCTGGACAGCAGTCAGGTCGGCAGTCTTACCCATGATTGCGGTTTTGAGTAATGAAACAGGCTGGGAGTTTTTAAAAGCCTCAGGAATCTTTTGCAGGTATTTAGAGTTAATTAGTTGATTCAGATGATTAGGTTAATAGCTCGTTTAGAGACCCTTTTCATGATATGCTAATTTCTTGAGATAGGAATTTTGGGTTTTCATGAGCTGTATGCCAAAATCATCAGTATTAAAACAATAAAAGACCTGAAATATTTCAGTTGGTGTGCAATGAATCTAAAATATATGAAAGTTTAATTTTTATCATTACATTATGGAAAATAATGAACTTTATCACAATATGCAAATTTTTTGAGAAGGACCTGTAGTCATGGCCTTTAGAAAAATGTTTTTTGAGGAGATTTGGTAATGCACTATAGGCCTCTGTGGACCGGCCTCAGCTTTTGTCCTTAATGGTATTTTTTTCCTTGCATTACTTTTACTTTTATACTTTAAGTAGTTTTGAAACCAGTTACTTTTACACTTTTACTTGAGTGAAAAGTTTGAGTTGATACTTCAACTTCTACAGAAGTCTTTTTAAACCCTAGTATCTATACTTCTACTTGAGTAACGAATGTGAATACTTTTGACACCTCTGATATATATATATATATATATTATACACACACACAGTAGTGGCCAAAAGTGATGATGTCTGGCCTTCGCATCTTCACCCTTTAATTAAATATGATTAAAGGTTTGCTCATTTACGTAGTTCTGCTTTAAATCAATTGTTTTATTTGTGGCAACGCATGATGAACATGCAAAAACATGAGAGAACCAATTAAATGTTAATGCCTTTTCCTCTGAGCTTTTTATTTTTCTATGATATATTCAGTGTGTATATATCAGTGATCTATATAGAATGACTGGATAGCTCATGACGTTCTAAACCATAGATATCATATAGAGACATGATGTCTATGTTCTAAACTGCCATCAGGCAGTGAAGCCACCGGAAGTGTTCGTGCGAGTAGCATCTGCCTGCAGACACGGAGGCTGCATTTTCAGGACCCCACTTCTAGGACCGCATTTCTAGGACCCTAGGTTTTTAGTGACAACGCCACCTATCGAATTAGAGGACCAGCGAAGATGAATGACATTCAGAGTGTGAGTATCAAATGCGAATCAATTTTTATTTGTTTAACTTTAAAAACAATTTTGATGCATTTCATTGGAAAGTTAACGTTGCCAACGTGCTGGTGATTTGCTAAACAGTCTTGAATGCATAGCCATCATATATTAGCCTCTAATGCTGGAAAATGAATTGTTAGCACGTTCATTTAACGGAACTGTTGCATGATAAGCCTGTGTTGACTTATTTACAGCACAATAAACTGTAGCATGTTTGTTCTGAAAGCTTGTTTATTACTCATTGTTTTTCCATTTTAATTCAGTTAAAATAATCTTAATGTTTTCACTGTCACCTGCTCACAGTCAGCCTGTTTAACGTTACCCACAATACATGTTATGTGTACGTCTCTTCATTTTGACATGGTTTTATAAAGTTGGTTGAGACATATGACATTTTAATAGTCAGACATATCCGAGAGGCCATTATAATAATTGAAATCCCACGTGTTAGATTGTGTCATTTACTGTATACTGTACTCTATATGAAGTGCTATCAAGGACACAGCTCAGGGTAGGCAATAGTACGACAAAAGATAAATAAATTGGTTAAGCACTAGGCTTAGGCCAAATTTATGTCTATTTATTTATATGAAATTAACTTAAAAATGTTTTTCAAGAAACGACATGAGTGTTTCTAGAACCTTTGTTCCGAGAACATCGAAATCATTTTTTTTTCAAATCTTTGAACAGTATGCAATAATTGTATTATGAAAATTAATTGGTATGGAGATTGATATCATTATTTTTATCATTACTCTGTGGTAACTAAGATCTTTTAAATATGAAATTTAAAATTAGAGAGTAGAACATGGTCAACTAAATGTTCCTTATTTAAATCACTTCTCTTTCTCTCTCTTAGGAGTCAGTGATGATGTTGTCCATGTGTTTGTCCATCCACTGAAGTTCTGTCTATGTGGTTCAGGTCATGATCAAATTTGTTTTTTTTGTGTGTTCAAGTTCAGTGGTTATATATTATTTTGTAAAATATTTTGTGTGTTTAATTTCAGTTTTTGTATATTATTTTGTAAAATATTTTGTGTGTTCAATTTCAGTTATATATTATTTTGTAAAATATTTTGTGTGTTCAAGTTCAGGTGTTTTATATTATTTTGTAAAATACAAAATCTTAAATCTATCCCCAGAGTCATCCTTGTCTTCCCTCTGTACTTGAAAATGTGGTCCATAGTGACTGAAAAGACTATAAAATGATTCCTTGTTTATTTTACTTGAGTTATTATATGCTACTTAGACCCAATAATTTCTCAACATTCCTAGGAACCTGGTTTAATTGCAATAAAGAAAGTAGTATTTGGGTGTAATAAAACTTGAAAGAAAGAAAAACACTCTAATGTAGTTAAAACTGGGTGGAAATATTGCATTGGTGGCACGTTTTTCGGTCCTCCAAAACTAGGGTCCTGGAAATGCGTTCCTGGGACTGCGGTTCTCCAACTCGGTAGGTGGCGCTGTCACAAAAAAACTAGGGTCCTAGAAATGCGGTCCTAGAAGTGGGGTCCTGAAAATGCAGCCTCCGGGACTGCAGACAGATAATATTGGTTCGTGCGGCCATCTTACGATTCCCTACCAGCAGAGGGCTCCAACGGGCGTTATACAGATTTTGGTAGCTTCGGCAGTACTTTTAAGATGACCGGCTGTGCAGCATATAAGTGTAAAACGACGTTCACAGAAGGATGTAGAAAACTGCCCACAGGTTGTAATTCAAGCCCTATACGTAGTAATTTATATGTACAATTGTCGCTATTCCTGTGTTGTTTTCTCCGAGGCAAGAGTAACTTAATTCTTCTACTAGTGTTGTCAAAAGAACGGGGACGCACGGTTTAATTTACCACACACACACACACACCTCTGCTGCCTCACGATATGACCACATGATGAACTTTCTCTCCAGAGCCGATCTGAGAGTCACTTCATGAGCATTTTACCGCTTCATTTGAGAAAAACTATCGTCATATAACACACACAGAAACTCAAAAGTCTTCACGCAACCCGTCAAAATAAAAGTTCGGTTTGCTTGAAGAAATTGACTGAAATAATTATATTTGTACAGTAGATTTAGCTACATCTTAATGTAATGCAATTTTTAATAAGCAGGAAAAATGTCGACTTTAAACAAATATCCATTTAAATGCTTAGGGTGTTTGAGTGGTAAGAATGTACAGATTGACTTTAGATTTTAAAACGGTGTCTCCTTAGGCAATGTTTTCTCAGTCAAATCATACAATTTCCTATTGATTCAACGCGTGAGCTCACTAGGGAATACCGATATGGCGGCTCGGTGGCTTCACTGTTTATGACGTCATGAGCTATCCATTCATTCTATATAGACCAGTGGTATATATATATATATATATATATATATATATATATATATATATATATATATTCGTTTGCATAGTAAAATAAAACCTGTAGCTCTAGAATATTTTCCTAATATTTTTATAATTTTATCAAACTTGCCGGATCATAAAAACAAAAAAGTGCATTGCAGGTAGAATTTGAAGTCAAATTCAATTTGATCTAGGTCTAAAGTATGTTGCTGAATTGCCTGTGTATAAAACCATGCAAATGATTTGGCTTATGTTTAGCCATGAATAATTTAACGAAGCAGTAGGCCTACTACAGATGTGCATGAACATTTCTCATGAGTGCAACTCTTGAAATCATCCATTAATATTTGCATTCACACCATATTGTGTACCATCTCAAATTTATTTAAAAAAAAAACATTTTTCTTACAAAATAATATCAAATAATGTTACAGAAACTTCATGTAAACTTTGCCAAATTAACATCAGAGCTCTATTAAGCTTGATGAGAAATGTAGAAGGATGCCAAAATAAAATTATAATAAATCAAATAAAACGATGCACATATTTATACCTTCAAGGAGTTTTAAGTATGCATTCGAGAACGCTCCGCAGAAACGTCATCATCAAGCACATATATACACAGAGGACAAGAGTGTGACGTTCAAGAGCACTTTGGTTTGAAACCCCAAAACCTGAGTTTGACTCCACACCTCCCCCGTCCCGCAGAGGAGACGTACACCATCTGACATTTCTAGTACCTATGTGTACTCGTCACCCATGACGGAAAATAACAGTCTCAGAGTGCAATCCCAACTGCTGCTCACAGGAAACAGTATTGATCCATAAGGACATACCTAAACAATCAACTATTACAAGCTTCTTAAGAGGTATATGGTTCGACGATGACGTGAATAAGCATTACAAAACACAATACTGAGGATAAGACAAATGTAAAAGGCAGAGCAAAACAACACAAATGCTGCTTTATATTAATTCTAGCTAAGCATGACACTTTTTGTCCTTCATTCGGCTTCATAAATCATATTTACTGTTACACAGAACTTAAAGGGTAGTTCACCCAAAAATGAAAATTGTCATCATTTACTCAAGTTGTTCCAAACCTGTATGAGTTTCTTTCGTCTGTTGAACAAGACATTTTTATAAAATGTTGGTAACCAGACAGCTGATGATCCTCATATTTTTTTCCCATAAAAATCCATCATTCCATCATTTTTCAAAATCTCTTTGTTTGTTTTTTCATACAGGTTTGGAACAACTTGAGGGTGAGTAAATGATGGCAGAATTTTCATTTTTGGGTGAACTATCCCTTTAAGAATGGCCTTCCTGCATAAAAAAATAAATAAATCACAACAGTTAATTCAAAAGTGCATAAAAAACAAAAATCTCCTATCAGCACTTGCCTGAAAATTAATGTTTGAGGAATGCAAACTGATTATTTTTTTAAGAGGGCGAACAATCTTCATTCTGATATCAGTCAAACGTGAGCGCTTTTTGGTATTTGTACAATAGGAAGCTGTCTGATTCTTTCTATAAGAGTCCAGTGCATTTGAGCTTTACATTTTTTTTGTTGCATAACGTCGTAAACCGAGAGCGAATGATCTCAGAATCGCTTCGGCTCTCAGAAGAGTGAAGGTTCTCCGTGAACTCTGAAGCGATACACACAGGTGTATTCCAGGTGACCCCAGTTGCTCAAGACTCTCAGCTCTGCCATGCTGTAGTTCTCTGAGGCTTCCTACAGGCAAGAAAACGGGAAGAATTTTAGGATGAATTCACAAAAACGTATCTAGGTCACACTTTAAGCCTATCACAGTATAACTAATAGACATATTAAGACTCACTGGAAGCTTGAAAGTCTGAATGGGTTCTCCATCCTGATCGTACATGAATGTCCCGAGCAACTTTCCGTCTTCAGTCTCATTAGACATACCCTGAACACAGGACAGCCAAGGAATCTCAATGCTGTCGTTTTATCAGTTATGAAGAAGAAGAAAAACGTTGGAATATCAACTCACGTAGACAGCAAAATCCTTAGGCGCGCTGTCAATGCGTCCCGTTGGCGAGAGCTCTTTGGGAAGGTGTTCGAGTGTGACGTGGGTGATTCTTACTGAGTAAGATAGTGCGATCACCAGGAAACCCTGGGAGCCTCGGAATGCCCAACACTTCCCGGGATACAGCTCCGGCTACAACACACACACCGAAGCTTAGACAGTCAGATGTGTTAAACTGAAGGTGTGATTCGAGAGTTCGTGGGTTACCTGTATAACAGTACGAGGGCTTTCTGAATGATACCAGAGAGGGATGCCGAATAAACTCAGACACGCAGATCGGGTCTTGTATGTCTCAGAGCAACGAGTGTTTACCACACTGGCACCTACACAAACACACACAGTGAGACTCGTACTGTACGGAGGAGGAAAGATTTTTGAATGTTTATGGAAGAATTATGCTCGCGAAGGCTGCATTTCTTTAACCAAAAATACAATAAAAACTATAATGTTGTAAATTATTACAATTTAAAATAACTAGTGCTGTCAAACGATTAAAATATTTAATCGTGATTAATCACATTAATGTCATAGTTAATGCAATTAATTGCAAATTTTTATAAATGTCCATTGATTTCTTTTTGGCCCATAGTTTTTTTTTTTTCATTTTAATGCTCTTTTCAACATGGAAAAGTGGATAGGCAGTAAGTTTGTTCTTGTTGTGGTATCCAAGTGCTTCAGTCTGAAGTACTCCATTTAAATTATACATTTATAAATAAGTCAATAAACAATTATGTGTGTAATAAATAATAGTGTTCAGTAATTATTTGAATGAAACCTAAAAAAGCATTTAAAATGAAAATAAATATATGCATATATTTTAATTGAAATAAATAAATAAATCCTCGCCAAAGCCGTCGCCTGGCTTTGACGAGGGGGCGGAGAATTCGCATGTGTGCTTGGACATCAAGTGGTATTTCAGACTGGACATGCGGCGATTATAGCTCAGTTCACAACTACAAAACACACAGATCACTTTGGTCTTGTCAATGGAACCATTTGGTAACTTTTTAAAAGTAAACTTTCCATTCAGAATCTTATTGGCATCCATTTCGGCGTCTTGCGCTCACCATTCACTCGAAACGTAACGTTAGCCTACTACTCTTTGGTCGGCACGCAAGCCCAAACAAGTGTGTGCGGCGTGCCTGTTGTTTTGTTTCTGGTCTAGCTAGATCCAGTGTGGTGTTGAAGTTTTTCTAACGTTACTAGTTGTTGCAACAGCATGTGAAAAAAACTGCAAAGTTTGCTAGGCCAAAAAGAACGTTAATCTCACGATAAAAAATTGACGCAGTTAAAATGGGTTTGCGTTAACGCCGTTAATAACGCATTTAACTGACAGCGCTAAAAATAACTGGTAATCATTACCAGTGGCACATGATCCTTCAGAAATCATTCTAATATGCCGATTTGCTGCTCAAGAAACATTTATTATTATTATCACTGTTGAAAACAGTTGTGCTGCACAATATTTGTGGAAACTATTTTTCAGGATTCTTTGATGAATATATATATATATATATATATATATTTTTTTTTAAATGAAATACAGCCTTGGTGATCTTAAAGAGACTTCTTTGAAAAACATTAAACCCAACAGCAGTGTTTGGACAGTAGCATATGTATGTATATTTGTGTAGAGTTGGTACTCAACCAGAATTATACTTTTACGGCAGCGGTAAAATTGGGGGGTGTATTGTTAGTAGACCTGGCGGTCATTTCGCGAATGACTTTGAAATGCGACTGGTTTATTTTTGCCGCAGCAGATGGTGCGGCGGTAAAAGGCATTCTGGTTGACTACCTACTGTATATATGTATCTATATATATATCTATATATATATCTATATATATATATATATATATATATATATAAAAATTATCATTTGAAGTTTTCATGCAGGAAATTTGTACCTGAAGATTCCAAGGCATAGTCCGCCAATCCAATCCCATCTGCCCTGTACAGACCAATTGCCCTCTGGACGATTTCTTTCACATCCTGTTATGCATAAAAAACCACACATTAAAAGACATCATGATCCTCATGTAAACTTCAGCCTGCACAAAAAACGTCTGAATTTGTTTTCTCTCTCCGACACACACTTGTATCGTGGCAGCTCCGGCTCCTTCCTGGTGCAGAGTCTCTCCCACAGTCCTCCAGACATCTCTGCCGCTCTCTTTCTCATGCACTAGTTTATCTAGTATGCGTTTCTCTAGATCCTCTAGCGCCCTCTGCAGCTCAGGACGGAGCACTATAGTTGAGTCCATTGAGCTTGGATCTTTCAGGTGTGTTACTAGCCAATCGGATAGCTCTGCTCTCACCTGCAGAAGAAATGACATGAAGGAATAATTGATTATTAATTAATTGCAATTTGCAATCCAGTCCAATTTAAACGAGCTAAAAGTGTCCTTACGTTGGTGTTGAGAGTTTCATGTGCATCAACTCTTTCCTTGAGAAGGTCTTGAGCTGACTGAAGATTTGAGAGACTGGAGTTCAGCTCAGAAATCTGCTGCCCGCGCTCTGAGTCAACACTAGGGAACATTCAACATATGCCATCACTGGATCAAATAATAATGATGCAACATGCACAAGACTAAACATAAAAAAGTCTACAAAATCAAATTGAAAAGCTGAAAAGACACTAACTTCATTATCTGCTTATTCATAGACCTCAGATCGGTTTGCAGCATCTAGGAGACAAGCACACAAAAACACAAATTAGGTGGATGACATAATTTCCTGTTTTGTGCATTGTTGCTATGACAGAAGAAACAGAGGAGGTGGAAAGGAAAACGGATGATGTTTTACAGTCATGAAGGTTTCATTTCCTCACCTCAGATTTGACCTTTTGTTTTGCGCTCTCCATCTTCAGTAGTTCGATGTCTCTCTGAGATAACAGATAGTCAAAGAGAAAGAAATTGGGATATATCTTTTGTTTTTCCTCCATTTCTATCACCTGATGCAGTTTGGGTTACTTGTCTATCGGTATATTTTTTGTCTTGTCTTACCTGTATATTATTAATTGAATGCGCTGGATGTTTTCTGCAGGGCTGCTTTATAGCTGAACTTATATACAGTATCTGAACTGAACTCATTTCATAATTGATGAACTTTACAGTTATTGAACTGAACTGAATTCAGCTGAATAATGGTTAGGGTTACTACTGTCTCTTTTGGAGCTGCATTACAGCAGAATGGAATTCTGTTTGCATCACTGCAATTGCATTACTGTAAAGCTGCTTTCAAACAATCTGCATTTTATGAAGCACTATATAAATAAAGGTGACTTGACACGTTCTTTTTAACAGACACCAACATAAATGATTGTGATTAGATTTTAATTACCATCAGGTTCCCCTCCCTTTCGTGCAAGCTCGCAATCTCATCCTTTAAGTTAGACAGGCTGGCATGTTGGAGTTGGTCCTTAAAGAGTAAAAATTGCATTTACTAAAACAATAATACATTTAAGAGAAACATGCAATAACTGAGCATTATGAAACAGGAGTTTTTTGAGGGCTAAATGAGCTGTAGATGTTCTGCTCACATCAAAAGCTGCTTTCGTGGGTCCATCTGTGTGTTTGACAGATGAAGTCCTGGAAACAACCACATGGGCGGGAGAACGAGAAGCAAACGTGAACCAGTACCATATTCCTACAATAGGTAAATGCAAATTAACGTTTCTCAATAACTATATGAGAGATTATCAGGCATGAACACATGCATAAGTATTTTTTACACAGTCTTGTAGGTTCTCGTGTTATCTTGAAATATATAAGTTTCATTTTTGATATTTTAGAAGGGTGTCCATCAGCTGTCTCACCAAAAATGAGAAAAATCAGAAGGAGAACCAGTAGGACAGCCTTTCTCATATCTGCTGTGCATCTACAGAGAAAGAGAGGATCGGTGATCATGTGTAAAAATAAATGTTCTTAAATGTTTCTTTGAAAGATAAAAAAAAAAAGAGCAAGCCTTTAAAATGTTTTAGAGCTGAGCATACCTAGAAAAAAATGAATTCACTTCATTCATTTATGTTTTTAAACATTTCTAAGACTTTTCCAGGCCTGGAAATCCCAGGAAAGTTACAGCGAGTTATTGCATAACTATCATACATGTTCTTAAGGTCACATATTTAATGTATTAACGACACACACACACACACACACACACACACACACAGAGCACTGTACCTGCTGAGCAGAAACACATTGATCAGGGACAGTCGTGAGGTGAGGCTGTACCACGCAGTGCCCAGCCACCAGTAGAGCATAACCAGAGCCTGAGCTGCAACACACACACATGAGCGCATGACTACTGCAGGAGAAAAAGACTGATTGTTCATGTTAGAGGGTTTAAACATGCAATACCTGGAGAGTGAAACACGTCCCAAATGCCAAAGCCTGGTTCAGACGGGGCCGAGCTAAAACCTAGAGAAAAGGGGGAAAAAATTGTCAAAATTTCTACAAAACTCTTTGCTTGACAAATCAAAAAAGGACCAGTATGCCCAACCAAACACAAAGTTTTTATTTTTTTTCATTTATAAAATTTGCAATGTACACTTACTAGGGTTTGATTTTATGGGTTGTTCATAATGCTCCTCAGCAGAGGAATATCCAGAGGAGAATCCAGCAACAGGCATGCCTGAAATCCAGAGACAGTATAAAATATGTTGTATATCTTACTCATATATAAAATATTACATTCTCCTTATGTTATATATCATCATTTTTATTAATATTATATTATTCATAGTAAATTAAAATACATGTTAGTAGGTTTTACATGTATTCATTTACATATACTGTATATATATATATATATATATATATATATATATATACAGTATAGTGGTGGCCAAAATTATTAGAACGGTGAGATTTTTTAATGTTTTAAAATAATCTCCTTCTGCTCACACAGGCTTCATTTATTTGATCCAAAATACAGCAAAAACAGTAATATTATGAAATAATTGTATATAAATAAACTGTTTTCTATTTGAATGTATTTTAAAATGCAATTTATTTCTGTGTTGGTAAAGCTGAATTTTCAGCATCATTACTCCAGTCTTCAGTATCACATGATCCTTCAGGAATCATTCTAATAATGATTTGATGCTCAAGAAACATTTATTATTATTATTATCAATGTTGAAAACAGTCGTGTACAATTTTTTTTTAGGATTATTTAATTAATAGAAAGTTCAAAAGAACAGCATTTATCTGAAATAGAAAGCTTTTGTAACATTATCACTACCGTTCAAAAGTTTGGGGTCAGTAAGAGTTTTTTTGTTGTTTTTTTGGAAAGAAATTAAAGAAATTATTCATTTTATTCAGCGAGGATGCATTAAATTGATCAAAAGTGACAGTATAGACGTTTATTATGTTGCAAAAGCTTTCTATTTCATATAAATGCTGTTCTTTTGAACTTTCTATTCATCAAAGAATTGTACACAGCTGCTATCAACATTGATAATAATAATAAATGTTTCTTGAGCAGAAAAATCGGCATATTAGAATGATTTCTGAAGGATCATGTGCCACTGAAGACTGGAGTAATGATGCTGAAAATTCAGCTTTGATCACAGGAATTAATTACATTAAAATGTAATTCAAATCAAAAACAGTTATTTTAAATTGTACAAATATTTCATAACATTACTGTATTTGATGTTATTGGATCAAATAAATGAAGCCTTGGTGAGCAGAAGGAGATTCTTTTTAAAACATTAACAAATCTTACCGTTCTAATAATTTTGGCCACCACTGCATTTGGTATTTGTGTGTGTGTGTGTGTATATATATACAGTATATATATATATATATATATATATATATATATATATATATATATATATATATAAACACACACACTTTATTTTGATGGTCCCTTTTGAACATTCTGTTGACTATAAGTAACATACACTCTCATTTGAATATTAGTAGTCTGTCTGCTTAATATCTGCTAACTCTTTATTGTGATGATCCAACAGACATTCGACTGACTATAAGTATCTTTGCAAGTACATGTCAACTTATACCAGACCCTACCAGTCTACTAATACTCTACTAACACTCTAACAAGAGCTAGTAGACATGTAGGTGCAACGTTACTTATAGTCAACAGAATGTGTTAAAGGGACCATCAAAATAAAGTGAAACATATATATACACACACACACACACATACACACACACACTTGCAATCGCACATTAAGCGAAAATACTTGAGCTTCTGTTTGACACACACACACACACACACACACACATATATATATATACAGATTCTGTGTGTGTAGATACTAACCATTCTTATTTTCAGTGGCAGTGATGTCACTGCGTTGCCCGGTCTGTATCGGAGTCACGCTGTTCGCGCGACTGGAATTACGGGAGACACTGCCTGTGCTCTTGCGGCCGGTCCTCTTCTTGAAGATCCTGCAGGAAAGCATGTGTCTCAGGTTCACTGCCATTAATGCACATGCAAACTATGTATCTGTTGTACTGAGAGCTCCAGCACATACAAACACACCTGGTTGGGCTCTCTTTGTAAGAGACGTGGCCAGTGGTTTCAGTGGAGCTGGTGCTGGCAGCGTCATCATCAGGAAAGGTCGTCCCTTTGGAACCTAACCTTGTGCTTCGCCTTGACATCACTGTAGAACACATACATATATAGATTGTGTAAAAAGAGCTTTAACTTATTAGTGGTTATTAATAACTCAAACATCACTATGAGTTGTAGTATTCCTGCTCATATTTAGGTCCCTGTAGTTCCTCCCTTTGCATTAAATGTTCCCTCTTTAGTCTTTATTATTACATTTACTCATTAGCAAACACCTTACTGACTCATGAGAAAACATTAATACACTGTGAATCAGATGACCAAAATAAAAAGCATCAGAATAAACGTGACATTTAATATTGCAGTCTGATACTGATCTTTGCGTAATTCCTAATCTCAAACAGCAGGCTCATCTCGTGCAGGGTGACGGAGCTTTTAGTAGCAGATTACCTGAAGGAGAGCACGTGGAGCCAACCACAGACCTCCAGTTCCCCTTCAGTCAGTTACATTAAGTCCCTTTAGTTAGATAATTGTGGTTAGTCTCAACAACAGACTGCATTTTACAATTTAATTAGCTAGGAATCCAGTTCTGTGCAAATGGAGAAATACAAACACTCAGTCTGTGCCCCTATCCCCTATTCTTTTAATGCAGCATAAGCATTTATGATTTGTAATGAAAGCACCTATTCTTTTCCCCCCTAGAAATCCTTAATCCTGATTCAACTAATACTCTCAAGAAGCATTAAAACATGTCTGCACAATTAAAAACTACTCAATGGACATTGTTGGAGGATAACACAAAGGTAAGACAAGATGCAAAGTACTGTATAACCAAGTTTATACATCTATCCAGATATATCATTATCTGTCAGAACCTATACATTTCAATGGAGAAATAGGTGCTTTTAGTAATGCAAAATAGAAATTAAATAGCACTTCAGGCTGTTTGATGCAACACGTCCAGTGCTTTAAAACTAAATCCTTGTCTTTAGCTAATAATCCCTCCAATGGCTATTTTAAACTGACAGTGTTGTTTTACAGCTCTGCTGCATTCAATGAACTCACCATTCTCTCATTTTTTTTATAACACATGATTAACATGTTTTTTTTTTGTAAACTGTTGGACCTGTGAATCTATTTTCACTCTCCTCTCTTCATCCAATATACGCACATTTTTGAAAAAACAACTTATATACAAAAATATATAAATAATATATATATAATAGGTTAAAGGAAAAAGTTAAGTATTTTATTTTTTACTTCAGACATTGTGGCGAATAATATTTTTTATGTTATGGCCAACAACAAATAGTGTGTGTGTGTGTATATATATATATATATATATATATATATATATATATATATATATATATATATATATTAACATGTTAACATGAGTATCAAAGAGTCAAAGTAAGTTTATATTGCTATTTTGCGAGAGTTTGGCGGTTCTCTTGATATTAGCGCCAATTTTAACCACAAAGGAAGGTTTCTTAGTAAAACGGGGTCATTCTGTTTTACTTCCTTGACGTGGATGCAAATTAAATGTTTTCTGGGACGGAATAGCATTGTTCTTAGGGGTCTTCCCAAATGAGAATACAACTAACGTTACACATAATGTTGCTATACAGCTTTGCATGAAAATACGTGTATTTAGCATTTAGTTGTAGCACTATATTTGTAGTACATATAGTTGTAGCACATGTAATTAGTTTGTAGCACATTTCACTGAAATGCTCCATCAGCATCATTTCTACAGCTCGTAGCAGCTATGACATGATGACTAACGTTAGCCCCATAATCACGCAACTAGACGATGCTTTTGAAAATGTAAGTTAGCGTTCAGTTCATACACTATCGTGGTAGTCTCACCTTCTCAGTGGGTCTCCAGGAAGACATGCAGCCTGTCAAAACCTGCCAAAGTGCGAAACCGCTCATCCGAAACGGCTCCGCAATAACGGAATAGCGAAAGATACGTCGTATACTCGGAATATACGGTATACTCGGTTCTACTGTGTGGCTTATAACGGTTTCGAAAGCGATACGACAAGATGCTGTGAGGACGGAAGAGCTCTTCTTATCAGGAAGGGTCTTTTGACAGTTGTCAGCGAGGCGGCTCCACCTCTCGATGTCGTTTGGGTTGTTTATAGAAAGATGAGGTAGACAGTCAGCGACAGCGACTGCTACTGTTACTGTCCTGCCACTGTGCGCCGCCTGCCGGTAGACATACGTTAGTTAAGCAGCAAATACAGCTCTGGTGTTTCACACCCGTAATGCGCGCAATTTAAAACATAATCCTTTTACATAACTTCCATGTTTGTTCAAATTGCTGTTTTAATAAGTTTTAGGTTGGCGTCAAACTTACCTTTTCACGAGCAAGTGACTTTGCGCAACCGCAGCATATACGAACGGTTTACGTGCGAAAATTCAGAAATAAATAATAAACGTCACTTTTATCTCACTAGTTAGATAAACAAACTGAATTAACCCTTCCGTCGCACTGATTAAAATAAAAAGTAAATTGATTAAAATAAATTAAATTAATAAATATCCTATTAATCAGTATATGCTACAGCACATGCATATGTGAGTATTATATATACATAGGCTATATATATATTTTTTAAATTATTATTACTATTTATTAATTTAGACTATTAATTTAGTCTTTATACATGAAAATAGCTGCCTTTTAAATTTTAGGATGGGGGGCCCTGCACAGATGATCATATTTGGGGTCAATGGCTAAAAGATTGAAAACCCCTGTGCTATACCTACCTATTGTTTCTGTATTGATATTTTTTTGGTAACACTTCACAATAAGGTCTCATTTGTTAACATTAGATAGCCTGCATTAATAACATGAACTAACAACGAGCAATAACCTATATTTTAACTGCATTCATTAACCTTTGTTGATGTTAATAATAAAAATGTTTACATTCGTGTTAATACAGTGCACTAATAGGCTAACAGATACAATTATTGATCTTAACAATATTTTAGATTAACATTTACTAAGATGCAGTAGAAGTATTGTTCATTTTAAATTAAAAAAAGCTAGTGATTTTTAAAGAAAAAACTATTGTCACACTAATGTGAATAGTAGAAAGTATTACCCTGCACAACTGCTCAACAGATTTTTTTCTTCAGTAGCAAATCTAGTATTAGAATGATTTCTGAAGGATCACATGACTGGATCACTGAAATATATTAAAATAGAAAACAGGTATTTTATATTGCAATAAAATGTACAAAAAAATCAATAATTGTTTCACAGCATTTTTTTATTAAACATTAAACAAGTCTTACCGACCCCAAAATGTTAAGGTTATATATGTTATTTTTACTTTATATGTAGGCTACAGAAGATGGCGCCATTGAACTTTGTTAAACCTGAACCTACAGAGACCAGGACCAAGTGCTTTCAGATACAATAAAATTCATTTAAAACAGCATACATTTGTTTGTCCATGCTAGCCTCCATCAGCAGTTTATTTATCTTTTAAATCCAATTCCTCCATCAAGCTCTTAATGAAGTTTTAACTTGTTCAGGGTTTAAATGAATTTGCCTTAGCAAGTCATTTAAAGTAAAAGAACATTTAACTAAATCGTTATATTAAACACACTGACTTTTAAATAAACCTAATACACAAGTTTGCTCTAGCTGAATACTGTTTGTTCAGCATAGAAGCAAATCTTCACAGTCAATGAAATAAATACAGATTTGCTTTGGCTGTGACAAGAGACGTTTTGGGAACAGGGTTTTTGCTGCGGGCAGACAGATAGGGTTAATGTATTCAGAGCTCTGCTGTCATCAAGTAATGCAATTTGTACCCTTCTCAATGAGTCAATGGGGGTTAACTGAGAGCTATCAGCTCTGATGCAGTCTCTAGAGGGATTGGATGAATGTTTAAAATGTCACTGCATTCACCTTGAAGGAAACATTTTATAGTACATCCTTAAGGGCAGATCCTTATCTCTGCATTTAGAACCATTTCCAATGTTTGACCATATCTGATTAATGACATTAACTGAGCTTGACAAACACCCCCAACACTAATATACTTCACCTATATATTTCACCTTATTTTGCTTCATTGGCGCGTATGGTTGGGTTGCGGAGAGATTGTGAGATTGTGGTTAGGTCTCAGCAGCAGGAGGGATGTAGAGGTCAGTAAGCTGGGCTGAGTTGAGTGGGGGACGGAGGGGGGTGACTCTGGGACGCCAGAGTCACTGTCGAGCCCTCTTGAGGTGTCGTGGGCTAGTCGACGAAACACTGAGGACGGAAGGTGCCCACTTGAAGACCCTAGAGATGTTCCCTACTCCGCTCAATCCAGAGGGTTGTTATGGGGGGACCGCACTGTGGTTGCAGCCGTTGTGTGTGCTGACACGCAATACACTGCAGCTATTAACACCAGACAGAAGATTCACGTCACCAGATGGAAAGAAGCGTAAATGGATGGAGAAGCATAGGTTACTGTAAAGCTAAATCTTAGTTGGTGATTATCTTGGCGAAAGCCGAGTACAAATCAGCATGAAGTTTTAACATCTACTCTCGTGTAATGGAAATCATCAAAATAGTTTTACTGTTACAAATGTATCAATACATATACAGTGCTTAGCATAAGTGAACACACCCATGCTAAAGTTGACTAAAAAGAGGAATAAAAAAATCATATTTTGGACATTGATCTTAATTTAAAAGATGACGTAAAATCCAACCTTTAAGGATCAATTTTCTTTGTGAATGAATAATGTATTGTAAATAAATAAATGTTCTTCCTTAAAATACAGAGTGCATAAGTCAGGACACCCCTATGTTAAATTCATAGAGGCAGGCAGATTTTTATTTTTAAAGGCCAGTTATTTCATGGATCCTGATAAAGTTCCCTTGGCCTTTGGAATTAAAAAAGCCCCACATCATCACACACCCTTCACCATACCTAGAGATTGGCATGGTGTTATTTCAGTTGATCTTATGGAAAGTACCCTATGCCAATCTCTATGTCCTCATTTCCTCTTTTTTTTAATTAAGGCATTAAGATCAATTTCCAAAAGATGATTTTTTTATTCCTCTTTTTAGTCAACTTTAGCATGTGTTCACTTAAGCACTGTACCAGCTAAATAGGCACAAACTATAAGGACAATAAACACAAAATCAGAATCATAACTTTCACATATTTTTTTAAATGTAATTTATTTAAGTTATATATCTCATCAATAAATAAATAATAACAAAAGGAATATATATTTTTTCCAATATACTGTATAAAGGAGTGTATACAACATATTTACTGTATTTAAGGTTTTTTTCAATTGTTTACACGCAATTTTGAAAACCGGGTTCTTTTTTTCAAAATGTAATCACAATTATCCAAACACCACACTCAATTGGCATAATTCCTAGATTGTTTGCAAAATGACACACTTCTGTCAAAAGATATACATATTTGTGAAAATGCTATTAGTTTTCATTTAACCAACACAGTCCTCAATGATCAGACACTATTGCAACCAGTTTCACACTGCTGTGATAAATAAAAAACACATTTGTAAAAAAAAACTATTTTTAGGAAATAGCATGTGCTAGATTTTTGGCCAGACATTGTTATGCAAGGGATAATTTAGATGAAAAAAAATTGTGACAAACAAACAACATTCTTCATGATTAGTTTGAGATATAGGGAGAATGTACACAAATAAGCCTACTATAAACTTACCAAGCACTGCACAACACTGATTTCTGCAGACTCATATTTCAAGTATTTATTTACATTATTTCTTACCGTAATCAGTTACAGTAATCAACCAACAATGAAATTAATGAAAAAAATTAAATCTGTAGACAAATAAAAATTACTGCATGAAGTACATACAGTTTGACTCTGAAGAAAAACTACTGTAAAAGCAACAAGAATACTGTAACTATTCAGTTACAGTATCAACAGAGATTTGGTTGAACTCTTTGTCCAGCTTCCATCAGTGTCAGTCCATGGTTGATAACATGGTCAATAAGTGTTGCACGGATTTCTTGAGTCAAATTTGGTCCTCGTCTTCTTTGTTCAGGTTCTATCAACTCTACAAGTCCTTCTCTACCTCTTCGTCTACCTAGGCCTCTTCCTCTATCCCCTTCTTCACCTCCTCCTCTACCTCCTTCTCCTCTACGTCCTTCACCTCTTCCTCTACCTCCTTCTCCTCTTCCTCTACCTCCTTCATCTCCTCTTTGAGCTCCCCCTCTTATTCTCACTCTTCTTCTTCTTCTAGCTCCTTCCATTTTTGTTGAAGACAGGTGAACTCACCTGCGGCCTTTTATAGCACACCTGAGTGCTGCGTTTTCAAATTAGCACATGTGTGCTTCCACGCCTGATGGATGTGCATATCCAATTAATCATTAGTGTGGTCAGTGGCAAACCGGGGCTTTGTAATGACAAGGAAGTAACCTCACAATCCTTATCTGTGTCTAAGGTGTGAAAATGTGTGTAGAGTTTTACAAATCACTGTGTGT
Organism: Siphateles boraxobius; assembly: GCF_051911475.1. NCBI lineage: Eukaryota > Metazoa > Chordata > Actinopteri > Cypriniformes > Leuciscidae > Siphateles > Siphateles boraxobius. The sequence goes on from NW_027509042.1 coordinate 5,872,136, forward strand.
AATGTTTCAAAAAGGGTGAAGCTGACAACGTGCTTACAATTGTGCAAATCTAGGCTGCATGGGGTTTTGCTCCTTGAGTGTAAGGTTTTGCTAATAGTGGGAAAGTTTTAATTTTAGTGAGTAAGCAATTGAAAAAAACGGTAATATTTAAAAAAAGGAAGTTGGACGGGACATTGAAAGATTCATCCTTTTTTTTATTTAGATCTCATAGGAAAATGTACCAATTTTACGAAGAGGCGATTTCGTATGAATTAGTACAATGTGAATCGTACGAAAACTTGTAATTTTTAGAAAAAAAGCATGAAGGTCCACCCATAACCACCGAATTATATCATGCGGATTTGTATAGATTATAGCCAATTTGTGTAAAGTTATGAGAATAGTTATGAATTGGGATTGTGGTTTTTAAAGCTTACTGCTGTTACAAAAAATATGCTATTGCTATTGAGTGCACGTAGTTTTGGTCCATTTCCCTATAAGAAAAAGACTGTAAATGTTGTGTATGAACAGCAGATACAGACTTAAAGCCACAAAGCCTCCATTCTGTGCCATGCAGTGTTCTTTTATTTCATGTCTGCTCAATAGATCACATTGCTTTATCACACCTAAAGGCTTTGCTCAAAGTCACAGATACACACTAATCTGTAAATTATGTCAGGACCAATTGTAACTGAAAATACGACTATTCTCACTTTTGCACAGTACGATCACTTTAAAGGTCATCTGGAATGAAAAGCAGATGAAGAATGCAAGGAAAACAGAAGTGCTTCCCTAATTGTTTTAGTGCCTTTCTTCTGTTGCCAAGGAAACTAGTGTGTGTGTGTGTGTGTGTGTTTGTGTGTGTGTGTGTGTGTGTGTGTGTGTGTGTGTGTGTGTGTGTGTGTGTGTGTGTGTGTGCGTGTGTGTGTGTGTGTGTGTGTGTTTGTGTGTGTGTGCGTGTGTGTGTATATATATATATATATATATATATATATATATAGAAGTTTGTGTATAGCAGCTGAGCTAAAAGGTCATATAATTAAAGGAAAGACTAATCAACTTGTTCTTTTTGTCTTTCACTCACAGATGCACATGAAAAAGTGTAGATAAAAAAAACGGAGTTCTTGGACACAAATATGACTCTTTATTTCAAAAGACATCAGGTTAAAGGTCAAAGCTTTTGTCCCATAAATGTTCTTTGTCTATGGTTCAAACTGCTGGGTGATATCTCTCTCTCTCTCTCTCTCTCTCTCTCTCTCTCTCTCTCTCTCTCTCTCTCTCTCTCTCTCTCTCTCTCTCTCTCTCTCTCTCTCTCTCTCTCTCTCTCTCTCTCCAACTATGAGAACAAAGAGATAAACACAGAGTTTGCCATCGGACAACAGAACAGGCAACACACTGACCAGTGCATTTCACATTGAGATGAGTCACACTGTCAAACTAGATGAAGACTTTTCACAACTATACACAAGTCAAAGTTATATTTAAAGGGATAATTCACCAAACAATGAACATTTTGTTGTCACTACTCACCCTCAACCTATTCCGAACCTGTATGAGTTTCTTTCTTCTGTTGAACACAAAAGAAGATATTTTGAAGACTGTTGGTAATCAGTTGATGACAGCAATTGACGTTTCATAGTAAGAAAAAAAATAGGCTACTGGAAGTCAATGGCTGACAATACCAACATCCTTTAAAATTACTTCAACAGTGTTCAGCTGAAGAAAGAATCACAGGTTTGGAACAACATTTTAAAAATAATCATTTGAAGCGTATTGTATGTTTTATATACAGCTAATATTTTTAGCCTCTATTTGACTGTAATTGCAGAATCGTCGGAAAGTCTGCAAGCTGATTATAGCGTGGTGTATGTTTATAGGCCTATGGTTGTTAATTAATGGGACGCTAAACATAATTATTGTTTTAATAAGATCTTCACAATAAATAGGCATAAATGAACCAAGTGTCCTCCATGATTCCTGTTTTTTCCGACAACAAAGCACTTGAATGTGACGAGCTCGTAATCACGATTTAAGTAGTGGAAAAGTAGGCTAGGAAACTCCCGATAGCATGTGAAGGGAGCATAAATGTGGTGCGTTGAGTCATGTCGGAAAGATAGTATTTAGGAGCTGAATGCACACGAATGCCAACACAAAGCTCTGGATTTTCTTTGAGCTGGGGACGTGTCAGTGAGAAACATGGCAGAATACCACAATACTTACAGGTATTTAGCAGTGACATTGTCAGGCTTTTTTATTTACTACAAAATAAGCCAATTGCCTGAAATATAATAGCATTGTAATATAACAAAATAATACGTAACGATAATGTTTACAGTGGCTTCACAAAATAATACAAAACATAAAAAAGCAAACACACACCTACTTTCTTTGTTTTCTATTTTTTAGAAGTTTGAAAACCTTGTATTTTTGTGTAGTTAGTTAATTAAGAGAAGGTTCACTGCCATCTTGCTCATGCCATCTGCCATCTTGCTGGCAAGAGTGACTTGACGTATGTTACCTGATGTCGTAAACACGACTTTCCAACTCGTAAATACGAACTTCCCAGGAGGAAGCACCAATAGTAGGCCTACACCTTCTTTCTGCGTCGGTGGAAGAGTAAACATGAAAGAACCATTGGCAGAAAATGGAAATTGAACCCTTTAAAAGACAATTTAGAAGAAACTGTGATATACTCACACTTGATGCATTTAAAGTATGGCTTTAGCATGTTCATATTTGCAATAATCTAGCAAGCATAAAATACATAACAAATATAAATACTGTTTAAAATAGTCCAGTTGGCCTTGCAGTGAAAATTAAGCTGCCTTGGGATCATAAGATGCCATAAAATGTTAGGCAGCTCACTGTAGGTTTTGGAACATAGCCTAATATGTGTTAAGTGCATTACAAATTCTCATTATAACATCACCTGTTCTCTAGTGGACATTAGAACCACTAACAACTTCAAAACTTCCTTAAAGCACTCAGTCCACTTCTTTTCCGTGGGCCTCTTTCATCACATTTCATCTCCCTTATGTTCTATTAGCATATTCTGAGTTTTTGATCTTGCACCAGCTTCTTGGATTTTTACGTAATTTTGGCTATAAAATATACCTGCTGAATAATCATTTGAGAGGATTTTGAAGTTGTGGGGGCTGGTTCAAGCTAGTTCAGAGCCCCGTGGAAAGAGACATCAGTATTTGTGAAGTGTCTGAAGTGGGCAGCACTTTGACGGAGATAAAAATATAATTTTCACTCCTACAGGGGAATAAAGCATAGAGATAAATTTTACACACACAACGACAGTCTGAAAGTGTGGGAGAGAGCTGCTTTCTCTGGACCGTTACCCTTCTGATCGATACAGTCTGATCTACTGAACCGTAGGGTTTTAAGGAGAGGGAAGAATATGTATGTGTGCAGGTCTTTGTGCAATAAGGAAAGTGAGAAGAGAAAAATAGATAAAAATGCAATAAGTCTTTGTCACTCTTGAATCATTATTAAACAGATTGCAAGAGCTATCATTATGGGCTGATTTAAACTATCATGAAAAGGTGGAAAAGCACGTGTTGAATGACAGCAGGATTAACAAATGGACAGATGCATCAAAAGGACAGACTGTTTATCACACTCTCGTCTCCATGGAAACTAATTGGGTGCCATGTTAACATTATGAGAAAGTTGTTAACAAGATGTGGTGTTTTGTCCAAACAATCTATAACTTTTCCAGACTTGGATAAACATTTCCAGTTATTTATCATCAAACAAACAAATTTGAACAAATACAAAAAATATGAATATAATATATATTTCAAACAAAGAAATAGTGGAAAAATGTCTTGCTGTAATTTATTAATTAAATAGATTTTATACGGTCACTGTAAAAATTATATGATCAATAAGTCATGGCAACATATGTTTTTCCATTACTTTAACTCATCGAAATAATTCAAATAGTTTCAACTTTTCATAAATTTCAACTGATTCAACTACGCAAGATAAAAACAAAATGTTGAAATGATACAGCCAATTTGATTATACTTAAACATCTAAGTATACCTAAACTTAAGTTTTTAAGTTGAATTGGGGGTTCTCTTACGAGAGTATCTCTCGTACTGCGTAATATATTACGCTATGGGGAAAACGTATTTTCCACAAGGTATTGAAGCCAAAAATGATCCTTAATTTTGAATTTATGTAAAACGCTGTGCTGCGGCATGCAGACACAGGCAAGACGGCTTGCGCGCCTATTGGCTGCCCTGCGCTAACAGCAGCAGCCTATCGAGAGAGGCTCTGCGTGACACATATCCAATGGGGGCATTTCGCGCCCATTTCGTCACGTCCCGCCAGAAAGGGCGTGGTCTCGCCCTATAAACATAGCTCGATTAGGCTGGTACAACTGATTTTCATCTCTTCAGCGAAGCATCACCGCTTTGCTGGATCCGGAGTGAGAAGCCACGCCGTCTGAGAAAAAGCACACAGCAGGACGAGCCTTGAGTCTGAGGTCGCTGGCATCGCCGCCTTTAGCCGCCGTACCTGCTACCCTTTCCGGCGTTATATCCTTTTCTGCAGCGGCGAACACACATTTTTTCACTGTCTCTCTCCCTCTCCTAAAAGAGCTGCGTCTTTTTCAAGATGCATAGATCCTGCGGCTCGTGCCGAGCCACACTCAATGAAGAGGATCGCCATGTCATCTGCGTTTCCTGCCTGGGTGAGGATCATGTGGCTCTCGCTCTCGTCGACGGTGGATGTGAGCTACTGTGTACCGGCATCGCCCGAGTCCCTCACCGACGCTTCCGCCATTGAGGTTGAGGAAACCTTCTCCAGCCCGTGATAGCTCGCCGGTACGCCCGCAAGCTTCACCAGCTTCACCAGCTTCACTCGAGTCGTTTGCTGACGGACAACAGCCGTCGCGCGCCGCCGCTTCCACCGTTAATGACGACGAGATAGCTGCATCTGTAGAGAAGGCCAGCTGCTCTATCCTGGCATCGGACAGTGAGGACTGGGCAAGCTCTGTGGACCTCCCCCCTCTGCCCACGAGTTGTCAGGGAAACGTGCCAGGATCCAAACCGCTGCGCGGCTAGCTTCCTTTACGTTACAAGAAAGCTACCCCGCCACCTGTGGACATGCGTCACCGGCGAAATGAGGAAAGAGTGTGTTTTGGTCCCGCCGAGGCCGGACCAATCTCCATTTCTCAAACATTTCTCAGCTCCTCTTAATTTGAGCGGCTGAAAATGTCAATATTGCAGTAATGAGCCTGTTGTATAACACGCACGCCTGCAAACAAACGCCAACACACACAAACTGTGATGACGCTCTCTTATGTGCTCGAGCTATTTTAAGCTTTTATCGTTTCCCCCTGTGGCTCAGTGGCGAAACCCAAAGCCTTCGCACGGGAGACCCGTGTTGATCTCAGGTCTCGCAGCAGATAAAATTTAGTCTTGCCGCGGCCAGACTTGCACGGAAACTTTTTGCTCGTTCAGTTCCAAGAAAATACGACTGTTCCAGTGTATTTTGCAGTAAACAAGCCGGTACCATGGGCCCCTTGCCTGCACAAAAATGCCGTTTCCACGGCGACCCAGATAAATCATATAAGCAGTGTATTTTCTGGTATTCCGGCCACAGCCGATGGTGTTATGAGTGTAATAAAAATGCCCACAGCCCAGTGTTCATTTCTACACACAAACACAGCCCGCCACAGTGCAGGGCTCGCACAAATGAGATCGACTCATGTCATTGTGCATTAAATGTAGTGAATGTGCCCACAACCCAGTGCCCACAAACACTACACACTGCATGTGCCACGTTTTCTGTAAAACGAAACCAACACACATACAGTCAGCTAAGACCCACGGTGTTTAAGTCTCACGCGGCCAGACTCCACCGAAACTTCTCGCTCGTTCAGTTCCAAACAATGTGACTGTTCCAGTGTATTTCGCAGTAAACAAGCCGGCACCACAGCCCGCTTGCCCGCACACAAATGCCATTTTTACGGCGACCCAGATAAATCCCAAAAGAGTGTATTTTCTGGTATTCCGGCCACGGCCGATGGTGTTATGAGTGTTGTAAGAATGCCCACGTCTCAGTGCCCATTCCCACACACAGACACAGCCCACCACAGTTCAGGGCTAGCACAAATAAAATCGACTCATGTCGATTGTGCAAAAATGTAGTGAATGTGCCCACGACACAGTGCCCACAAACACTACACGATGCGTGTCCCTCGTTTTCTGTAAAAACGAAACCGACACACATTCGGTCAGCACAAGCCAACGGTGTTCTCAGTGCAGTGAATGTGCCCGCCGTCCCGCGCCCACATTCCTTCACAGACACGCTCAACCCCACAGGGTTTGTCCCGCTCGCTCTCTCTCCACAACCTGTCATAGAGAATTTGAGCGCAACCAGGCTGTCCGCCGTGATCGGCACGCCTCCCGCCTCGCACACTATAAACACAGTGTTTATGTCTCAGCACACTGAAGCTCTGCAGCCGCCGCTATGCCGCGGCCAGAGCCCGGATTTCATTCTACCCCTAGCTATTCACACAGATGCGTGGGCAAAGCTTCCCAGGGTATCAGAATGGGTGTTGTAAACTATAAAAAGAGGCTATTCGCTACAGTTCCCTCGACGTCCCTGCGGTTACACGGCGCGAGTCGAAACCACGGTAAACAACGAAGTATCTCATCTACTTCGAGCCGAAACAGCGAAACTGCTGAGCAAAGGGAACCTTAGCGGAACCATAGAACCTTTATCTCAGGCTCAGAGCGAAGAGAGGCTATACAGCAGATATTTTCTGGTACAGAAAAAAGACTGGGGTCTCAGACCCATTCTAGATCTGCGAAAGCTGAACAGAGTGCTTATGAAGCGCCGGTTCAGAATGCTGACAACCAGGAAAATGGCCTCATGGCCTCGGCATCTTAAGTACTCCAGCTGGGCCTGCTTCGCATACGCCCACTGCAGTTATGGCTGAAAGTGCGAGTTCCACCCCGGGCATGGACCTCTGGTCTGTTTCGCCTCAGGGTCAACATGAAATGCGTTTTGGCTCTTGAACCTTGGAAAATAGCCGACTGGTATCAGTCAGGCGTGAGTCTGGGGACTCCCTCGAGTGTGACAGTGGTGTCCACGGACGCCTCCACCTCGGGATGGGGAGCGCTGCTCGAGGGCAGACCGTTCTTCGGCCAGTGGTCAGAACGGGAAAAGCTCCTACGCATAAACTGTCTAGAAATGCTGGCAGTCGACAACGCGCTATGGCGCTTTTGTCCCCAGATAAAAGGCCGCCACGTCTTAGTTTCGGTTGGACAACATGTCAGTGGTGGCATACATAAATCACCAGGGTGGCGTCAGGTCCCGAAACCTTTACAGGCTGGCGGAACGCCTCCTGGTCTGGGCTCAGCACAACCTGCTTTCACTGAAAGCAGCGCATGTGCCTGGTCGCCTGAATCTGGGACCAGACCGTCTGTCCAGAAACAATGTCCCAGCAGGGGAATGGTCGCTGCACCTGCATACAATCCAACCGCTGTGGGAGACATTCGGCAGAGCGCAGGTGGACCTGTTCGCGTCCCAAGAAAGCGCTCACTGTCTGAACTTTTTCTCCAAGAGCAGGGATGCGCTGGCCCACGTATGGCCCCGCTGCCCCCTCTATGCTTTTCCCCCCGTCTCGCTCCAGCCTCAAGTGCTGGAACGAATCAGGGAAAACGGATGCCCCGTGCTACTCGTGGCTCCGCTCTGGACAAACCAGAATTGGTTCCCAGTCTTAATGCGGCAGACCAGCACTGCCCCGTGGCCGATACCGGTGAGGAGAGACCTCGTCTCTCAGGCAAAGGGCTCGATTTGGCATCCTCGCCCGCAATTATGGTCCCTACATTCATGGGCAACGGGTACCCGCTAACCTCCCAGAGGGAGTGTTAAATACAATCACGCAGGCTAGAGCCCCGTCTACTAGACGGCTCTATTCCTCAAATTGGTCAGTGTTCTCTGCCTGGTGTCAAGCTCAGGGCTTTTCAACCGCAGACTGCGGGGTTACGGAAGTGTTCTCCTTCCTTCAGGAGCTGCTGAATAAGGGCAGAACCCCATCCACGCTCAAAGTATACGTGGTGGCCATAGCGGCGTTTGCAAAACCGACGTCTGGCCAGTCACTGGGGAAAAACGACCTGGTCGTGTGATTCCTCAGGGGAGCTCGGAGGCTGAATCCTCCCAGACCCCGCTTGTATGAGACCTTTCTACGGTTTTGGAAGCCATGAAAGGTGCCCCATTCGAGCCAATCCATTTGTCAGACATGAAACATCTGTCTCTCAAAACGGTATTCCTTATGGCTCTCGCTTCAGTGAAGCGTGTAGGGGACTTGCAAGCGCTTTCGGTAAGCGCGTCATGCATGGAGTTTGGGCCTAATGGCTCAAAAGTCATACTCAAACCAAGGCACGGGTACGTGCCCACATCCCTCAACACACCGTACAGGGCCCAGGTTATTTCCCTGTGCGCCCTCCCGGTTCGTGATGAGGAGAAGGATGCGAGTCTCCTCTGCCCTCTCAGGGCACTGAGAGCTTATGTGTCCCGCTCGTCGGTCTTCAGACAGACTGAGCAGTTTTTCATTTTGTTTGGTGGACACTCCAAGGGACTGGCCGTATCAAAACAGAGCCTATCCAGATGGATAGTCGACGCCATAGCACTGGCTTACACTTCTAAGGACCAGCAGTGTCCTTTGGGTGTCAGAGCGCACTCCACGAGAGGCGTGGCCTCATCGTGGACGTGGTATATAGGGGTTACCGATATCTATACGGCCGTGGGCTGGGCCTCGCCGTCTACATTTATAAGGTTTTACAACCTAGAGGTTCCCGCCTTACAAGCCAAGCTTCTGTCGGTATAGAATTCAGTGCTATCTGCCCCGCTGTGCCGGCCCAGATGCTGAGTTTCGCTTTTGCATCGCTCACTGAGCGATAAAACAGCTCCATGGGTGTTGAATAACCCGTACTATTACCCAGTTCAGGCTGAACACGTTCACTCTGTCTGCGTGAGACACTGTTAACATAACTAGCTCCTGTAGGATGCTATTTCATGGGGAATGATGCTTGCAGCCTCTCTTCTCCGACTCTCTGTGAGTCTATGGTGATTATGCACTATATGAGCCCTGGGCTACTGCCCTGGGGACTTTGGTGTCGGATCCCAGTACGAACGGCGTTTTGCATTGTGTTCCCCATAGCGTAAGATATTACGCAGTACGAGAGATACTCTTGTAAGAGAACGTACTCGGTTACTAACGTAACCTCGGTTCTCTCTAGGAGGGAACGAGTACTGCTTATCTTGTAGCGTTTGAGAGCTCAAATACTACAAATCTCAGCACTCTTTGGGTTAAGAGTTGAGAATGATGGGGAATTCAGGCTGAAGGGAAACATAACAGCGTGCCACAACATTTCGATATACAACCCGCACAGGGACTGCACCAGGTTTGGAGTACTGATGAATAATTAATCTGTTTTCTGTCTTTCCCATTTGGCCTGCTTGTTTCTCATGGTATTCTGAATCCCTCACTTCCTTTATAATATTCCCTCCATCCCTATCTTTCTCCCTCTCAATGCAATCAGAGTCTGTACTGTCATTCTGGTGATCAGCCTAATGACAGTCAATCTTTCTAGTTTGCCAAACAATTGTGAGGAGCCTTCTGCGACAGCTATATTGCTTAATTTGTTTCATAGGAAGTCAACAATCTATACACAATTTTCTGTTTCAGAGATAAAATATTTCTGTCACACAATCACTCTACCATGAAAAGATGCAATCAGCCTGGAAACCATAATGTATTTGCCTTTCTCTTTCCATTGTCACAAATAACATAACACAATTCCCTTGTCAAATAGAGCACATAGGCTAACAGCCTACACCCTATCACCAGTGTTCAAGTAAAGGGCATTTATTTCCCTAAAATACACTTTAGAACAATAATATAATACTTTAATGCATAAGGTATTTTATTGTTTTTTCATTGTGGTATAGTCTCGAACCCTACAACAATAATTATTGATATAGAAAGTAAAAAAAATTAGCTTAGTGATTTCAAAATTGTAATTATCATGCAGAGAATACCTGATTAGTGGAGCAACTGTATAAACAGAAGCTTAAAAGATTGATACTTTACCTAAAGCATGGTTCTGAATTTAAATATCAGAGAGTTCTGGTTTAGAACTTCAATTTTAAGGGAAATAATTAATGTGTCATAAAGTCATAAAGTGATTACTTTCATATTTTAATAGTTTCAATTAAAGCCGATTCGTTAGGATTGCAATACTATGGTGGTGGTTGTACGTTGGTGTTTCATTCTCAGAATGATTAAATGTTTTCGAGCAAAATCAGTTCAGTGAATGATTCAATGACTCCCTAATAAAGAGGTCGACCACGGAAAAAGATGAGGAAAAGATGGCGCCGGTGTGGCTGGCCTGCCATCTGTCGCTCTTCCTGCTGTTTGTTTTGCATTTTTGACGTATGATCGTCAAACATCGCTGGACATTCGAACCTCTGTTCTTGCTGCCAGAAAGGGCGATGCAGAACGATTCATTTATGAACCTTACGGGTTTGTGCCATTGGATATACCAGACTGCATGTCGTTGGGCTCTTGATCTTGCTCGGAGAAAGCGCAGAAGGAAACATGGGAAACGGGCTGGGATCTCCATCCGATGGAAAGTGCACCTGCAGGCTAACGTTAGTTTTGAGGCTAGCCTCACGTCTTCGGCATGGAAGTCGGTCCGCAATGGTTCTGCTGTCTACCATTTGCTGGATCTCTCCTCGCGCTTTCTTCGCCCCATTCTCCCCGTCTGCTCGTCTTCTCGCCCATGGTTTGATTCTGCCCAAATCGGCGTTCGTATGCGACAAGAAGGGGTGAATCCTGCGAAACCTTCGTTCGCTGAGCTGAGCTCCGTTCACTCTTAAAGGGGCATTCGGCAACTATTTCAACTTAATAAAACCGTTTAGAAATCATTTGGATGGTTTAATAACCTGTTCTGGTGAGAATGGTGACTTTCCCCGCTCCCCCCAACGTTCCTAGGTGGAAAACTAATCTTGCCACATGAGTATTAACGTCCCGGTAAGTTGGAAATAGGAAGTCTCGTGAGAAGCGAGAATGAGCGAGAAACACAAACTGCTTTACGGCAATTCGACATAAACACACGCATAAACCCTCAATGTGTATGATGTATTACCCACCTCGGTAAACATAGCTCCACACGATAAAGTTGGCCGGCTCCGATAATAACAAATGCACATGAGCAGCGGTAGAAAGGGGGAGGAGGGTGCCGCAAGTGAGTTTTTTTACGACATTGTTGTGAAATATTGTTGTGAGCTGTAGGGGGATTCCGTTGAGAAAACATGCAACAACAAAAGTGAAAATCAGCGAAGAAATAGCTAGAGTTGCCGAATGCCCCTTTAACGTCATCACTCCACCAAAAATGGCTTTGATAAACGCCCGTTCCCTGGTGATAAAGACATTCTTGCTGAATGATTTTTTCTCCTCGCACAAGCTGGACATTATGTTTATCACGGAATCTTGGACACAGATGGGAGGTTTAAGTCCCTTTTCTGAACTGGTTCCAAATGACTGCTCGTTTTTTAATTATCCCCGTCAATACGGTCCCTGATATCACGGCAATTCGTACAAATTTCACAAGGTGGCTAATTCGTACGAATTCATACGACCTCACTCGTACGAATTAGTACGATTTTTGCCAAATCTTACATATTTTAAGAGTTGCCCAATTTGTATGAATTTGAATGAATGACCTACCCCTGACCCCATCCCTAAACCTACCCCTGACCCCGCCCCTAAACCTACCCATCACGTGGGTTTAGACAAATCGTACAAATTCGTACGAGTGAGGTCGTGCGAATTTGCCACCTTTTAATCACTCGTACAAATTCGTACGAATTGGTCGTGAGATTATGTTGGCTTAGTTAGTGTCTTAAAACAGACTTTCCTCGCTAGTTTTATATGGTTTCTGTAAAGTTTTTTTTCTAGTTTTGAAGTCCAGTTATTAAGGTTTGAGTTGAATGGCTCTGTTCTGTTAGCAGTGTTGTATCACCCTGCACATCTTGTAAAAGACTTTATTCTTGAATTTACAGAATTATTGGGGAATATACCATATTAAATTTGATCACTTTTTATTAGTTGGTGATTTTAGCGTTCATGTCTGCTGCCTGTCAACTACTGTCTCGAAGGAGTTTTTAAGTCTCATTGAGTCTTTTAACCTACTACAGTGGATAAATGACTATATTCATATTCATGGTCACACTTTGAATTTAGTACTTACCTATGGGTTTTCCACCTCAGAGATTGAAATATCGGATACATTGATCTCGGAGTCGGACCACAAGCCTATTGTATTTTATATGTCCCTCCCAAATCTGTTCTATTCCCCTGCAAATGCTCAAACACATGCTCGATACTTTTCTTCTCAGTTTCATGTGAATTTTAATTTGCTCTAATGAACTGAGTTCACAACTGTCGCTGGATTCGGCACTTCCTGATCTAGATGTTGACCACCATCTGGAGCTGATTAAATATGCATGGCTGGATTTTTACATGAAACTGCTCCTTTGAGAGTTTTTAAATCAAAAACTAGAACTGATCGGTGGCAAACCTCTGAGACCCGCAAGACAAGCTTATAGAAAGGCAGAGCGGAAATGGAAAAAGGACAGACTTCAAACGTCATTCAAGTGGCTCAGGGACTGCCTAGTGGCCTACAGTCTGCTGCAAAGTCTGCAAAAGCTGATTATTTTTCTAACATAATTTCTAATAACAATCATAGACCTAAGATCTTGTTCTCAGTTATAAATGCTTCCTTAAATCCACCTGTCAATACATTTTTCAAATCCCTCAAATGCATCATGTGAAAGCTTCTTGAGTTTCTTTATTGATAAGATATCTAATTTAAGGCCTCTGGCAATAACATCATAAAATGCTGAAACTATTGCCACATTCAAACCCTCTTTCTGTCCTCATGATGAAACACACCCTCGGTTATTTAAAATGTTAACAGAGTCTATTGACCCAGGCCTGTTATCTTTTTTGAACAAATGTTTATTTACTGGTTCTGCCCCTGCATCCCTAAAAATGGCCTCTGTTACTCCATTACTCAAGAAGCCTTCCTTAGATATTTCTGTTTTAAATAATTATCGACCTATCTCTGTGGTTCCATTTATTTCTAAGGTACTGGAAAAGACGGTGCTGTGCCAACTTCAGTCATTTCTAAATACGACTCGAAAGACTTTAAGTCTTTTCACAGCACTGAATCTGCTCTGCTGAGAATGCTAAATGGCATTTGTGTTGCTACCGATGCTGGTGACCCTTTGGTTTTAGTTCTCTAAGGGCCCTTTCACACCTATCTTGTTTGGTCCGGACTTTCGGACTTTTCAGTTTGGTCCGAATCAAAATTACAAGTGTGAAACCTACCCCGGACCACGGTCCAGACCAAACAGAGGAAATTTGGTCCGACGAAAAGAGGTAGTCTCGGTCCGGATCAAACTGAACAAAGGTTTGGTTCGTTTCTAGTGTGAAAGCATTTCTGTATGGTTCGGACTTTCAGACCTTTTACAAGAAGTTCCGGTGGTTCCCGCATAGCCGAAAAAACAGAAGGTGGCAGGAAAAATGAGCCGTGGTAGCACATGGGGAGAGGAGGAGATGAGGTTTTTAATTAAATTATCATGGTCTGATGACATCAGACCATTCGTCCTCCTTTCCTGCCGGCGACGATAAAATGTTCGCACGACGAAGACGTTCATTTGGCGAATTTGAACTAGCCTTGTGTATAGTTAGTGCTGCAGGTAATTATACCATAAAAATAACAATACAGTTGCAACGATATGCGTCTGTTCATCATTCATGTTGTTACCCGCCGAATTGACAACACGCTGACGTCAGACGCACGTTCATTTACAAACCAATCAATGTCAAGATGCAGCCCACATAGATGATGACGACAGGACGCAAGTATGTCACGTAAAGTTCTTTAGTGCGCTTGCATAATTGCAATGTGAAACCAAACCAAAACTTTCTGAAAGTATAAAATGTATCAAAACGTGAACTTTGGTTCGGACCTTGGTGCGGACTTTCAGGTGTGAAAACACCCTTAGACTTAACTGCAGCTTTTGATACTGTCAATCACTCATTGCTCTTATCTAGATTAAAATATGTGGGGTTAAAAGGTTCAGTTTTAAATTGGTTTAAATCTTATTTATCTGACAGATATTTTTCAGTCAGGATTGGCAGCTTTACTTCCTCTTCTGCTCTCCTTGAAACTGGACTTCCCCAGGGCTCTATAGCTTTAGCTCCCTCGCTTTTCTCCCTGCAATGCTTCCTTTAGGTTTGATTCTGACAAGGCATGGTGTATCTGTCCATTTTTATGCGGTAGACAAACAGATCTGTCTGCCGATAAAAAGAAATTACCCTTCTGCATTTAAATCTTTATTAGAATGTCTCGATGAGGTAAAGCTTTGGCTAGCGAGTCATTTTTTAATATTGAACGATTCAAAGACTAAGGTTATAGTTTTTGGCTCATTTGACAAATTTGAGTTTGATAACAAAACTCTAGGTAATTTGTCTGTTTTTAATATTATTATTATTATTTTAATTATTATTATATTTATTATTTATTATTATTAATACCTTGGAGTTCTTCTAGATAGTTGATTAACTTTATATAAACAGGTGTCCTCTGTTGTCGCTTCTAGCTTTTTTAAGCTCCGCCTTCTTGCTAAAATTAAACATTTTGTGCCCGAAAAATCCCTTGAGACAGCTATTCATGCTTTTATAACCTCCCGCTTGGATTATTGTAATTCTCTGTACTGCGGCATTTCAAAGTCCCAGGTCGTTCATCTTCAATTGGTTCAAAATGCTGCGGCCAAATTTCTTAAGAAAAGACATAAATTCGATCATGCCACTCCCATTTTGCAAGCTCTCCATTGAATCCCAGTCCAATCTAGGATTGACTATTAAATTCTCCTATTTATGTACAAATGTTTGCATCATCTTGCTCCAAGTTATCTCTCTGAACTACTACACTCCTATAGCCCGTCCCGAGACCTAAGATCTGGTAACCTAAATCTACTTACCGTCTCTTGCACTAGGCTAAAACGCAGAGGAGATATAGCCTTTTCAGTGGTGGGGCCTAGACTGTGGAACAGCTTGTCAGTACAATTGAGAATAGCTCCCCTTCTATATCAGTTTTTAAATCTCTTCTGAAAAAAATCTCTATCTGTTTTCCTAAGCTTTAAAAACTTGTTCATGTTTTAATTTTTTAATTTGTCTATTTGACTTATTTGATTTTTTAGAAAAAAATAATCATACGAAGAATTATATTATAAGCCAGTTATTTTAGTAAATTCAAAACATGCGGCATATGAGACCATTGTAGTCGAACGAATGACTCTGAGTCTATTCTTTTTAGTGAATCAAATATCTTACTTTGAGACCTGATTTAAACCGCTATACAGACTGGTTGTTCATAAGACAATATTGCAAATATCTAGGCTAGTTGAAGCCAATTATTGATTATTGCATGTATTCTCTAAACAAATCTGTGTAAACACACATTTTGCAAGAATTGTTTTAAATGCATTTATTGTTAAAATGATCAATTATCATTATTTTTATCATTAATTTATCATTACTTATCATTTTTCCCCAAATATTTATTCCTTACAAAAAATCTCAATGAAACTCAAAACGGTTAAGAAAACATCCTAGTGTGACTCAGAGACATCATTATCTGCCTCACTCTCGCTCATTCTCTGTCTGTCTGTTTAGTAACAGCGCCTCCACTAACAAGCAGGCTTTTGTAGATTCAGGTCACAATGACTAGTGCCTCCCCCTGATTTTTGCACTCTGATGTGACCATGCTCTGGGACTGAAGGTCATTACCTCTACTGGAGCTTTTCTCATTGGCCCAATTATCTCATTTTGAAACTAAAGTGGGCTCTTATGTTCCTGCAGTGCATTCTGGGTCACTGTATAGAGCGTGTGCTCTCCATTGCCTGTGGACAATTTAACCACCCTCCAGGTTGTATGAAATAAAATGAGAAAGTAATGACAGCTCATGGATTTTACACAGTGTCCAATTAAATAATTTGTATTGCAACACAGTTCCCATCACATGTTGCACATGCACATGATTGTGCACAGACAAGGAATAGACTAGAGTAATAATTGCCCATGCATTGAATCAATCAAAGTTTTCAACACTTGCACTATTTGTGCTACAGATATGAATGAGGTGTTAAAATTAAATGGTTTGTATAAGAAGATGTGTATTGTAACTTTTGAAAGCAATCAGACAATAAATGAGGGAAAAAATACTATAGACTATGTGACATCAATCACAGAGACTTGGGGAAGAAAACATTAATCTAGTTATCCACATCCCTTGCAGCATTAATAAATAATGTTTGCAGCATTAATCAATTTCTGCTTTTCTCTCTCTTACGTTTTGTTAGGCAAAAATGATTGCTGATTGAATCTGCTGGAGATAAGGCCCATACTAGCGCTTCAAGGGAGTTGTTCACTTGCTATTTAAAGTGAGGTGGGAAATCAGTGAGGCTGAATCCAAGGTGAAACCACACTGGCATCCCCATGTGACCTATCATTCCAGTCCTCACTGCCTTCTGCTACAGTAAAAGGATGGACAAATATCTAAGGGCAAAATATATACAGAATTTATTGAAGGATCGGCAGTAAAGGTCAATATACACTGGAAAGCGGAGGGGTTTCATTGGCTGTGTCTGAAATCTCATACAGTACTTCCCTACTATATAGTAGGTGAAATACAGTATGTATTCGCAGTACTGTGCATTCGATGGACACCTCACTCTCCCATGAGGTTACGGGAGAGGTTTTATGAATGGCAGTGAAGTGATGCAACTGAAATGGTAGGTCACATGATAATGACAACATGGCACATGTTGTACATCCAGATTATATTCATACTACACAGATTCATACTATATAGAACATACTTTTTTAGCACTCGCTAAGTAAGTACTCATTCAAAATAAGTGACTACTCAAGAGAGTATGCGATTTCGGATGCAGCCAGAGTGTGCATCAATTTAAAGATCATATCATACAGGATTAATTACAAGGTAATTTGAATGGTCTGAGCCATAGCCTTGTGGGCAGTGCTCCAACATTTAGCACAACCTCACTCCACTGGCATCAAGAGGCACGTTAGCGACTGAGGCTACGGTCTTTAGCTTCCTTGTTTGCACGCCCGGCTACCATGCCGGAGACGCAAGTACAAGTCCTGATCGGAGCGGGTTGATTAGGACTGGTTACATTTGGTGCCGTGACCCGGATGGGAGTGAGGTTTAGGGGGGGTGAGTGTAACACATGTAAGTCAGTAAAGAGCTGTGCATGTAAACATCAATCTCCTGATCTCAAGAGTTCTGCTCGGAGCGGGTCAAGTAGGACCGGATACACTATTAAATTTCACAAATAATTGCAAAGAAATGGCAAGTAACACATTGAATTATATGACATTTTGAAAAAGACTGAAATAGAAATTTTCTTGTAAAAAAATACTTCAATAATCAGTAACAAGCTTCAGTCTTGTGTGTACTAGACTTATATTATTTTATAATATAATACACATTACAGAGTTGTGACTGACTGTTGACAGATGGGGCTAAATTGATCATTTTGAGAGCTTCACTTGTCAACTTGCATAAGCAATCATTTAAGCTCTTAAACGTTTGAATTTCCCCAAATATCCTTCTATTTATTTCTTTAGTCTCTTCTCCACAGCATGTATTCATTGCTTTGCTCCTCTCAGCTCCATCTTACAGGCACCTATTGATCTGGATCTTACTATGATTAGAAATCTTGACCATGCTGCCTACACAAAGCTCCAAAATTACCTATGTGTGTGGGAGCAGAGGAGGTGGCAGACTGCCAAAGAGATACAAAAACTCACAGATTGTGAAAGAACATATATGTGTTTATTATTGCCAGTTGTTCGGATGGATGGTCGATTTCGGGGACGCTTTCAGCTCTTTGTTAGATCCTCAACACAAACATATCTACAAAATATACAGTTACAAGCAAACACTAAAAATACACATGCTTGAAAACTAGCAAATGCAAATGAGACAAATCAGAAACCGGGTGCTATTTTTCCTGAGCCGGCTGCACAACTGGACAATGGTGCACACATTAAAGTATTACAAATGTTAATTGTGGCATGCATTACCTTTGTTCATTTTTTTATGTGTTGGTTTTAAATTTACCCTGAACTGAACAAACCTAGTAATTATGCTTCAATTAGGCTGGCAGTAAAGCTTGTTAATTGGTGCCACAACATGAGCAGAGATTTCATTGCCGGAGGCTCGTTTGCATGTATTTAACAGACAAAGAAACAGTCAGCAGCAAATTCTTTTGCACACAGTGTCTCCAATTCTATGGAAAAAGTGTGTTGTACATTCAGCGACTGACGGTTCAGGCAGAAATGACAACAGCAATGCCATTAATAATGGGTTTCTGTGTGTGGTAGTTAACAGCCTCTTAGCTGTTGCTCGATGGACCACGAGTAGTTGGTGAGAACATAATTATACATCAGAGTGATTTGTTTCCTCATGGGTTAAAAACTGTGTTAGTGACTAGAGTGAACTATAAATGTTTTTTTTTTCTGTTTGAAAATATTCACATTGTAATGAGAGCTAACTGTGAGCTATAGTTATTTCTAGCATATGGGGTTTGTGTAATTTCAGTTGAAAGGGTTCAGGAACAAAAAATCCAGATATTTTATTTTATTTTATTATATTAGATGAGTTCATTATAAGCCTACTTGTCCACACAATGACTGAATATTAAAAATAAAATTGCTTTTTTTGTGCGATTCTTTTCTTTTTTTTACAATCTCCAGCCATTTACACCACCAAGGCAATTTTGTTTCCTATAGACCCATATGTACTAGGGACACTATTTTCTGCTGTGACTGCTCTCCAAGTTTATAATTATTTTTTAATAATATGTAACCTTTTTAACAAAAAAAAATCGAAATGCAATGTAACAAATACATTTTAAAGGTGCAAATATCTCAGGTAATTAATGTAAGATTAACACAAATAAAAATACTAAAAAAATTACAAAGACTTTTATAAACAATCAATAATAGGCGTAGCCACGGGTGTGCCGGTGCCACCCACAGTGCTGGCACACCTAAAAATAGATGCTGAATTATTTTTTAAAGTCTTAATAAAAATGTTTTCTAAACTTGGACTATTGTTGTTTACTAAAAATTAAAATACATTTTAAATGTGCAAATACTGTAATTATTATCGTTAAAAAAATATCAGCCCACATTCGGACTGCCAACCAATCCGCAAACAGCCGCTGACTGACGGTAATAAGGTTGTGCTGTTGAGGCTCGCGCCTCATGAGGAGAAATGGAAACTGAGCACAGTTCACACAAAGAAACGAACATACAGCGGTTAAAAGAATCCATGCGGAGTTTTTATATTTATAACATATGATATGATACAGTTAAGCAACATAACACGACCACGAGTGCTGAATACCATCACAATTGAAAATGTGACACTGATTTCATACGACAGTTCAATAAACAAGTAATTCATATCAAGTCACTTACATTTTAGAAACAAAATTGGCTGTTTTGTTCTATTTGAGCCGCGAAAATAGTTCAAAAGAAAGATCACAGCAGAACCACAGCGCATCTCACCGGAAAACGTAACCGCAATACTTAATGATTCAGCGCTTTGAATGAATCGGTTGAGTCAAAGATTCAATGACCCATTAAACAACTGCCTCATTGCTGAACGATTTAGCCGTTTGAACGAATCATTTGAATAAATGACTCAATAACTCACTCATTAAGACGGTCACTTGCTGCCCTCTACTGGTGGTTTAGTTTTGTGTTTAAAAGTAGGCTATAATTCTATTCGTATATTCCAAAAATTATTTAACAACCTCATAACATTATTTAATGCAGTTGTAATATTTCAGTGTAAATTAATTAATTTAATTGGTAACAGCCATATAGTTCTTATTATTTCAATTGAATTTATTGATCAAATTTAAGAATTTAAAATGAAAGAGAAACACATATTTAAACCGATTAGGGAAAAATGCTCGTTATAAAGGTTAACATATCATAAATATGCAGATTTAAATATGTAAAAGCTGATTGAACACTGATGAGAATATTGCGTCAGAATAAATTGTATTTACAACACAAAAAAATCTCATTTTTTTCTGGACAACCAATTTTTTACTTGGACGAGTGAATGTTTTATATTACTTGACAATAAATGTGGCACACCCAGTTTTTCTTATGCACACCCAGAGACGCTTTTCTGGCTACGCTAATACATCCCCAGAGCATATAGGCTATCAAAATCTTCAGCTGAAAGGAAAATGTGTTCATTGTGTTGCCCGCGCGCGGTGAGAGAGTGAGGAGTGAGCATCACGTGACTCGGGCTTTCTGTACTGTAGCCTCGGTTTGATTCTTTGAAAGAGGATACGCTCCGCATTCACTCCTCATTGGCATTTCTGAGTGGACAGAGCTCAAACATATTTGGTTTAATTACACTGCAGTTCACTAACAAACCTGGGCATCCGTTTAATTTTTTTCTCAAACCTTACAATTTCGCTATTTTAGCACTATTTCGCCCAACAGCGAATTAGGTACATCTCCCAACCTTGCCTTGCCTCGAAGACTTACACCTGTCCCAGCATCATCCGAGTGAGATTCCACATAACTGACGGTAAGCCACTTCACTTTATGGTGCTTTATGCATATTTTCTGCAATGATGTTAAAGTTGCTTGTCTTATCCTTAACACCACGCTGGAGCAGTTAAATTTATATGAGCTATGTGTTACATGTTATTGTTGTGAGAATTAACTGTTGTGCTGCATGTCGTCAACCTGTCAGGTTAAGCTCAATGTTTAAATGCTTCCCCAAATATTAATTGACAAGTCTTTAATTTGGAGCGTTATTTAGTCATTCCTTATAATTTAACTCGGACACTCGGTTGGTTGTTGCTGGTATGAGAAGTAGAATATTTCAGAAGCTAGCTTGCCATTAAAAATGAACCATGCTGCTCTTTTGTGTACAGAGATGAGAGGAATTCTGAGAGAAGCGCTCAGAGGCTCAGAGGAAACTTGCTGTTTTGAGCCTGCCATTGTGATTCAGTCAAGTGTGTTCAGCATCTCTGCTTTATCAGAATGGTTCAAGATGTGATGCTTATCCCATTGTGTTAAAGGAATAGTATTGATTATTTTCTCCCCCTCATGTTGTTCCAAACCTGTCTTGCTTTCGTGGACCACACAATTGGATGTTTTTGCAAAATGTCTGAACTGCTTGTTTTCCATATATAATAAAAGTGAGTTGTGCTGTCAAGCTCCAAAAAGGACACAAAAAGCTATAAAAGTTCCATAGATTGTCAAAGTGATGTCAAACATCATTAGTTCTCACATTTCTGTTGACTGATCGTGATGCATTTGATTGTTTTGAATTGAACTCGGGACCAATGAGGAAGAAGACTTTAGACCTAAATCCTAAATTTTATGCCTCTTTCTCAGACAAAGCAATGTGACTTCAGAAGGCTTGAAATATAGTGGATTATAGACTACTTTTCTAGTGCTTTCTGTATTTTTTCTGGAGCCTGAAGAAAGAATAAAAATTGGGTTTGGAATGAAATTCTTTTAAAAATTGGGTGATTTAGAGATAATTAGAGGCGTAAACCAATTCATATTCATTGCCTTTTGGGGCATATTCAGTATTTAAGGGGTTTAATTCACCCAAAAATTAACATTTTGTCATCACTTACTCACCCTCCAGTTGTTCTGAACCTCTATGCATTTCTTTCTTCTGCTTAAAGGTACAATATGCAGGATTTTTGCAGTAAAATATCCAAAAACCACTAGGCCAATGTTATACATTTTGTTTTGTTGATTACTTTCAATATCCCAAATGTTTCCAACTATATGTAAATCGTGAGAAAATTGCGCTTTTAACCAAGGAAACAAATTAACCCTGTGTGAGCAGGGGTGAGGAGTCCCCAGTCAATGGCGTCATATCCGTGTTAGCCTCGGTTTCCGCCAGGTTTGCGCTCGCACTGCGTTAGTAACCATGGCGACAGACGTGGACAACCGGGTTATTGCCGTTATGCTAGCAAGACGCTCACGCTGTTGTTGTTTTGTTTAAACATTATGAACCATGGCAAGCAGACTTTGAGACAAAAAGAGGACTAAAACGAAGATCAGCATCTTTCGAGATGCCGAGAGCTCCACGTCCGCGACTAACTTCGACTTGACAGAGACGTGAATGTTGCATGTACTTTATTAGACAGGTGAGCAAATGTACATAAAACTAATCAATGTTATTTAGTTCAACATGATGAAATGTTAGAATATGATCTGTATGTTATTCTAATGTTGATCTAGCTTAACGTACTTAGTCTCATACAGCGAACACACAACCTAACTAACAACATTCAACACACTAAAATGCTGTTTAGTGTGATAGTGTAACTGTTAGAGCAATTGAAACAGCGCTGCGTTACCTCAAGTTTAATTCGTCTAATAAACTGACCTGTGTGAGTAGCTATTAATTCAGCACTTGCGTGTAGTTCAGTAGAATGAAATGCCCTTATTCTTTTATATCCGCGGGACTCACGTTGTGTGTGGCGCTGGTATACGTCTAGCAATCGCGCCCTGCTTCACACCACAGTCATGTTAAAAACATCAATGTATTCACTCATCCATAAAAGATCCATCAGCTTGATGACAAGATCCATAATTCAGCTTAATGTGGAATATATGTCATCAATATACGCCTTTGTTATTGTAAGAGGTTAGCGACCCCTGTTGGCGAAAATTCCTGCATATTGTACCTTTAACACAAAAGAAGATATTTTGAAGACTGCCGGTAACCAGACAGTTGATGGACCCCATTGACTTTCATAGTAGGAAAAAAAAAATACATCAACTGTTAACCAACATTCTTCAGAATATCTTCTTTTGTGTTCAGCAGTAGAAAGAAATTCATACAGGTTTGAAACAACTTAAGGGTGAGTAAATGATGACAGAAGTTTAATTTTTAAGTGAACTATTTCTTTAATACCCGTTCACATAACATTTAAAAAATCCAATTTAAAAGTATGTCAGTGAGCTGTTCTGAGCACTGTCACAATAGCTTTTCTCTAACCGTCTTTAACATTTTATAATGTGGAACTATAAGAGGTGACCGAATCTTACTTGAGCCTGCATGTAGTGAGACATACGATTGGTGTTTGTCCAATGCCCTGGTTCTTCCACCCCTTTATCGCCCGTGTTCACCCTCCCTTCTGTCTCCTCAGTGTCTCTTATCTGCTTCCACCATTCCTCTCTCTCCCTCGCTCTCTCACCTTCTCCACTCTCTCTTGCTCACACTCTTTCATCCTCTGTTCCTCCAGTCCTCACTCCTGTTTCTTTCCTTGCACTCTTTCTCTAACACCCTGCCTGTGGCTAACATTATTCTGTGGTCCGTCCATTTAAAGTGGTGGACAGCTGTCGAGATGCCATGGAGGGCAAGAGTTCCTGAAGCTATTTGCTGATTGTTGGCTTTTTCCCCATCTCACAAGTCTAATGACCCCGCAGCACTTTCCACTACAGAAAAATAACACTATTAGATTAGTCAGAGCGAGTGGAGGAGTATTGACTGTTCAGTGCTGCTGGCCAAGGCTAAAAGTTCAATGCTGTTGGAGGTTTTAGGCCTGGTTATAGAGGAGAAATAAATGGGTGAAAGGGCAAGGATAGATGAGCTGAACGATAATTGAGCAGGATCTATGAGGAAGGGATAGAGTGGCTTTGTAAACAAGTTTCTGTGAGTGAACCTGAATGCCTTCTACTCAAAAACAGCCTCAAGCAATAAAAAATGTGTCCATAAATGGGAATAAATTTGATCTTGTTTTTTTTTTTTCCAATGTGGTGTCAGTGTGAATTCATAAGTCTACCTTTATTTACTTTGCATAAAATAATCAATGATTTAGCTACTGTATGAAATATTACAGAAAGTGTACAAATATATTTGATTTAAATACAGTATATACTGTAGGCTTATTGATTAGATTTAATTTGATTGGAAATGTTAAACTTAAAAGTTAAAATGTTAATACTAATACAGTATACAACTTTAAAAAAGAATATGTTGGCTCAAATAAAAAAAAATTGAACGCTACAGTAACACAGCTACTTGAGCCCTGGAACAAATTAATCTTATCTATTTCTGTTAAAATCCACAGTTATCATAGCACATGCTATATTTAACTTATTTAGCATGTATATTTCAGGATATTACTTGTCACTGGCATTAGCATTTCTTGTCAATGTACTGTCATGGCATTTGCAACATATGGTTTTACATTAAGTCATCAAAATAAATTAAGCAATTTCAACTTTTTTATTATTTATACAAGATTCAACTATTTAACTAAATATTAAGTCAGTTTATTATAATTAAAGTTGAAATTACTAAGTTAAAATTTAAGGCGGCAACTGAACTTAAGTTTTTAAACTGAAATAGGTGGAATTCTTTTTACAGCGTACTGGAAAAGTTCTTCTAATTTTATATAAAATGAAATGTCATTTTTTAAATGATATTTGTTGATGTCTTATTAAGATCATGCCAGAGTGGTGTGATTGGCAAGATAAGAGCCTGAAATGGGTCACTATAAAAAGTCATGTGAACAAAATTTTTGGGATATGAGCAGCTTTTTCTTATTGTGTGAAAACGGGCAGAATTAGCTTTATGTCGAAGGATTTTGTATATCAGAAATGTTTTGAGCTGTTAATCATAATTGATTAAAACTGTTTTATGTAAGATGAGGATGATGCAATAAATATAATGTCCACGTCTATATTGAACCTATTGGTGTTTATTCAAGTAAACGCCTTTAGTTTAGACCCTTTTGACATTTAAAAAAAAAACTTATTTATTTTCATATTTATATTCTAATATTGCGTTTTGGTCAAAGGGAAATGATGAAATGTAAGCATACAAGGCTTTGTACAAAATAAACTATGAAGACATGACAAAAAGTTCCCAAGATGGATTTCATGTACATAAAAGGTTGAAATTTGTTTTGGAAATAAAACACACTGAAAATATCTAATTCTGAGGTGCACTGAATTGAATATGCTTTCAAAAAATTGATGATAGTTTGGGACAAGGACATGGAAAGGATGTGTTGAAGGCATCAGGCAGCACGTATTTTTTTTAGCAAGTGCAATCAAGGCCAAGGATGTAGAGTGTACATACTGTGGAGAGAGGGATTGGAAGAGAGAGAGTGAATGTTTCCTGCAAGCCCAAGACACAACAGTTACACATTTTGTGATTGTTCTTTCAATTCTGTGTTGTT